>NW_020664447.1:2227360-2278747 GCF_002925995.2 Terrapene triunguis | reverse complement strand
CTTCACCTGGAGAACTCCCTTGCGAAACTCCCTGTTAGCAGCCCCTGGTCGCAAACGCAGGAACTCTAGTCTGTTTAGACGGCTGCAGGAAGGTATTTACATCCCGGACCACAAAATAACTGTTGGGGATGTGGAGATGCCTATAGTGATCCTCGGGGACCCAGCCTACTCGCTAATGCCCTGGCTCATGAAGCCCTATACAGGCGCCCTGGACAGTGAAAAAGAACTCTTCAACTACCGGCTGAGCAAGTGCAGAATGGTGGTGGAGTGTGCTTTTGGACATCTCAAGGGGAGATGGAGAAGCTTACTGACTCGCTCTGATCTTAGCTAAACCAATATCCCCATTGTTATTGCAGCTTGCTGTGTGCTCCACAATCTCTGTGAGAGCAAGGGGGAGACGTTTATGGCGGGGTGGGAGGTTGAGGCACATTGCCTGGCTGCTGATTACGCCCAGCCAGACAGCCGTGCGATTAGAAGAGCCCAGCGGGACGCGCTGTGCATCTGGGAGGCTTTGAAAGCTAGGTTCCACAGTGAGCAGGGTAACCTGTGACTATTAAGTTTGTTTAAAGAGAAGCTGAACCTGCCCCCGTTTCTTTACCCACTTAATGTTGACTATCCTCTCCAGTCACATACCCCGTTGCCCCCCTTCCAACACACCTTTAAAAATAAAATAAATGGAACTTTGTTCATTAACACCGTTTTCTTTATTAAGGGTTTCGTGGTAAAGGGTTGAAACTGGGATGCAGACTGTGGTGGGGAGCGGGTGTAGTGATGGAAAGGACGCTTCTAAACTCGAGGAATGACAGGCTCCTGCTCCTAGAGCGGTCCGCAGTGGTGGACTGGTTGTTTCAACGGAGCCTGCCACCCCTCCTTTTCGGGACTCTGTGTATGGGGGCTATGTGACTTTGTTGCGGGGGAGGACGGTTACAGATCCCCTGCTGCGTGGCTCTGTCATCCAGGCTAAGGACCGCTGCATAAGATCTGTAACCGCCCTCCCCCGCCACAAACTCACATAGCCCCCCCACACAGAACATGAAAACCACCTCCCAGACTGACCAGGGTGCCTAGTGACTGCAGTGTGTCTGTGACCTGCTGCTGAACCTGCCCCCGTGTCTGTACCCTGGTAAAAGTGACTGTCCTGTCCAACTACCAACCCCCTTTCCCCCCTTCAAACACACTCTCCTCTAAAAGAACCTGACGGAAACAGTAATTAACAGAAACATATTTTTTATTAACAACTACACAGTTAGGGGATGACACTGGGACGGGGGCTTGGGTGAGGTGCTTTTGGAGTGAAGGAAAGGACTTATCAAAACTTTGGGAATGAGAGCCATCTGGTACTTGAGCAGTCTTCAGGGGTGGAGTGACTGTTTTCATGGCCCCTGCCGCCCCTCCTTCTTGGGACTTTGGGTGAGGGGGGGATGGGACTTTGTGGTGGGGGAGGGCGGTAAGAGATAGACTGCAGCGGGGCTCTGTCCTCCTGCCTCCGGTCCTGCAGAACATCTACAAGGCTTCGGAGCGTGTCCATTTGCTCCCTCATTAGTCCAAGCAGCGTTTGAGTCACCTGCTGGTCTTCCTGCCACCACCTGTCCTCCCGTTCGCTGTGTGATCGCTGGTATTGCAACATGTTCTCCCTCCACTGGGTCTGCTGTGCCGCCTCGGCTCGGGAGCAGCCCATAAGTTCGGAGAACATCTCATCCTGTGTCCTTCTCTTTCGGCGCCTAATCTGCGCCAGCCTCTGGGAGGGGGATGCCGGGGTAGGTCGGGAGACACTTGCAGCTGTGGGATGGGAAAAAGGGAGTGAATTCCTCACAAAGATACATTTTTGTGAACAATGAACATAGTCTTTCTCTGTGAACAAGACCATGCACAGCACCTATCACATGCACACTCAGGACAAGGTCGAATTTTCGGCCTTCCCATTCAGTGCCTGGGGTCTTGGAGTACAGATCACACAAGCGGGGCAGAACAGCAGAATTCGGGTAGCAGGCAGACATGGTAAGCCGTAGACTTTTGGCTGCTGAAAGCTTAATTTATAGCAGTGCCCTCCTTTCATGTTCAAAGCAATGCCCCTAGCGTTGGCCAGTTCCTGCTGCCGGCAATCTGGCCAGCATGAACTCTGCCCCTGTCCCACCCCTCTCGTGGCTGTCCCCGGGAAAGATCCCTGTATACTGCCCCTGTCCCGCCTCCACCGTGTGGCTGTAAACCGCCGGTTACAGTTATGTAAAGGAATAGGCAATCAGTCCCAATACTAACATTCCCCTAATTTAAAGCAGGTCACCATGAGTGATATCACTCTGATGAGGATTTCGGACTCAGAGAAAGACCTCATGCTGCGTGAATGCCAGCAAAAACCAGGGCTGTATGCGGCCATGCTGTGCGAGGCACTGATCCTGGAGTACTTGCTGCTAGCCTGGCGCGGAAAAGTTTCCTACCATGGAGGACGCAATAAGGCTGCTCTCCCCAGGAACCTAATGCAAAGGCTTTCAAATTACCTCCAGGAGAGCTTCGTGGAGATGTCCCAGGAGGATTTGTGCTCTATCCCCAGACATATTGACAGAATTTTCCAGTAGCTGCACTGGCAAGGACTAAAAAGTAAAGCGCCTAGGGCAAAGTAATCATGAAAAACCCATTGTTAATATTCCATCCCTGTTCTGATCAAAATAAATGTTTACATGTTTAAAACACTTACCGACTGATCCTTCCCCTGATTCAGGGTCAGGGTTAATGCCTTGGGAGGGTTGGTAAGGGATCTCCATGAGGGTGATGAAGAGATCCTGGCTGTCGGGGAAATCAGCGTTGTATGCGCTGTCGACTGCCTTGTCCTCCTCATCTCCTTCCTCATCTTCCCCGTCTGCGAACATCTCAGAGGAAGCGGCCGTCGACAATACCCCATCGTCAGAGTCCACGGTCAGTGGCGGGGTAGTGGTGGCGGCCGCGCCTAGAATGGAATGCAGTGCCTCGTAGAAACGGCATGTCTGGGGCTGGGATCCAGAGCGTCCGTTTGCCGCTTTGGTCTTCTGGTAGGCTTGTCTCAGGTCCTTGATTTTCACGCGGCACTGCGTTGCATCCCGGCTGTATCCGCTCTCCGTCATGGCTTTGGAGATCTTCTCGTAGATCTTTGCATTCCGTTTTTTTGATCGCAGCTCCAAAAGCATGGACTCATCGCCCCACACAGCGATCAGATCCAAGACTTCCCGATCAGTCCATGCTGGGGCCCTCTTTCTATTCTGCAATTGCATGGTTACCTCTGCTGGAGAGCTCTGCATCGTTGCCAGTGCTGCTGAGCTCGCCACGATGTCCAAACAGGAAATGAGATTCAAACTGGCCAGACAGGAAAAGTAATTCAAATTTTCCCAGGGCTTTTCCTGTGTGGCTGGTCAGAGCATCCGAGCTCGGACTGCTGTCCAGAGCGTCAACAGAGTGGTGCACTGTGGGATAGCTCCCGGAGCTATTAGTGTCGAATTCCATCCACACCTACCCTAATTCGGCATGGCCATGTCGAATTTAGCGCTACTCCCCTTGTCGGGGAGGAGTACAGAAATTGATTTAAAGAGACCTCTATGTCGAACTAAATAGCTTCGTTGTGTGGACGGGTGCAGGGTTAATTCGATTTAACGCTGCTAAATTCGACATAACCTCCTAGTGTAGACCAGGCCTGTGTGCGCTGCCTAGACGAAGCACACATAATGCAGAAGTGTCCTCATTGCCACAAGCCAATGGCCCGGACAAGAAAAGTGAGAGACTTGCAATTAAAGCTCCTCCTCGTGGAGAAGTCTCTCAGACCGGCTTCCTAGACAAGCCTCCCCAACCACGGCTTCCGGCAAGGGTCCCTCCTCTACCAAGCAGGCTTCGTCTCAACCCTCTAACCAAATATCCAAGAAGCAGGTAACTGCTTCCCCACTGCAGGAATCGACCAAAAAGAGCCATTCCGTGAATGGGCAAAGAGCATCGGCACCGACTGCAGGGGTAGTACCTAAATCTGAGGTACTGGGACCATCCGGCACTGATGATACTGCAGGAGCTAAGGACTCTAAATGAGTCAGCTTGCACACAGGCTCTAAGGGGGAATCTAAACACCATGCCTCAGGACTGACATGATCAAATCACAGCGACTCAGCACTGGCTCATACTGTGCCTCATTCGTCGGCACCCAGTGCAGACTTGGCCACTGCTCCGGTACAGCCCCCGGCACCGACATATACACCACTGTTCATGGCACCGATGATCATGCAACCCCTGATGAAGACCACGCAAACACTGCAGCAGTTTCTACAGCACAAAGATCTCTTTATTAGCTGTACGCCTGACTCTCCCATTCTTGGCACCAACACGACCCTGGCACGGTTGGCACAGTGTCTGCTTGCGACTCAATCACGTTCCACTCCATCTCCTTTGAGTGATGAGGAGGAAGAGGAAGGGCAGATAGATTCTCCTCCACAAACACCTCCCCACCAAGAGCTGTCCAAATCGGTGCCACCTCAGGGGCTTTACTACACTGCTCCCACACATTCACAGTGGTAAGGCCAACCATGGGGCCCACCTATGCCCCTTCCACCGCAACGGGCATACTGGAACCAGTGGGCCATATACCCCACTCAACAGGGACTGCCCACCACACTTGGATTAAGTGTGCACCAGTCACCTGCCCTGCACCTTCAGCACCTGTACCTTCAGAACAGGCAGGACAGGGGGAGGAAGAGAAGGATGAACCTTATGATCATGAAGGGGCCTCACCTATCCACCAGTCATCATCCTCCCCAGATAATATTATCATGCCTCCTCCCCCTAATATGGGGGATGATTTCAAACAATTCCAGGACCTATTTAAAAGGGTGTCCAGCTCCCTGGACACCTCTCTGGAAGAGGTTCAAGTAACACAGCACAAACTTGTGGACATTTTGAATATATCCTCTTCCTCCAAAATCACTTTAACTATGAACAAGGCGATAATGGAAGCAGTGAAGACCATTTGGCAGACCCCTACAACTGATCCTCCAACCTGCAAGAGGTCTGACAAAAAATATTATGTGCCAGCAAAGGGCACGGAATTCTTATTCTCTCATCCTACACACAATTCACCGGTGGTCGATGCAGTCCAGGAGCGGTGCAGACAACAACAGCCCAAGAATACACCTTATGATAATGACTGGGAAAGGCTTGACCTTTTTGGCTGCAAAGCTTATTCTCTGGCTACATTACAACTGCGCATAGCCAACTATGAGGCCTTGCTAGCAAAATATGATTATAATAACTACACAAAGTTTTTAGAATTTACCAACTTTATTTCTGATGACAAAAAAGAACAATTTACAGCACTGGTGTTAGAGGGACAACTCATCTCCAGAACAGATCCTCCAGGCTGCACTGTACTCTGCAGACACAGCTGTGAGATCAGTAGCGACCTTGGTGGTAATGAGAAGAGCCTCATGGCTCCTTCTCTCCAGCTTCCCTAAAGTAGTTCAATCCATGGTCGAAGACTTACCATTCAAGGGGCCTAAACTCTTTGCTGCCAAGACCAGTGATTATCTTCATATGCTCAAAGATACACGAGTGACACTTCGGTCTCTTGGGATTTATACACCTAGAACCAAGAAAAAACAGGAGTTACTATGCCCCCCAATGCTATCATTACACTTCTTATGCACAACAACGTCGGTATGAATCACAGGGCTGCAAACTGAGGCCATCGAGGAGATGACAACCTACTCCTCCGCAGCTGTGTCGCAACCATCATCATCCAGGCAGCAAATTTGAAGCCTTGGTTGAGGGCCTGAGAACCCCAGGTCTTTCTATGCTGGAAACATCTACTCTCTCCCAACCATTCGGAGATTGACTAGTCCCGTATGATTCCCGTATTTAGACGACTGTCTCCTGAAAGCACCAACTCGGCAGGCAGTGTTACAAGCCACCGAACTGACGGTAACGCTCTTTACCAGATTAGGTCTCCAAATAAATGCACAAAAATCTACCCTCACCCCAGTACAAGAGGTAGAGTTCATTGGGGCCCATCTCAATTCTCCTGGAGCCATAGCCTCTTTGCCAAGGCAATACTGACCAACCTTATTTCCACAGTTCGAAACAGCTCACAGGTATCCGCCAGAACATGCCTGCAATTTCTTGGCCACATGGCTGTCACGACCTTCGTAGTCAAACACGCGAGATTACACATGCATTGCTTGCAAGCATGGCTCTGTCTAAACTATGTCCCACACAGAACAGCATAAACAAACGCTTCATTATGCCGAACAAAATAAAAAACTACCTAATATGGTGGACTCAACCAGGCAACATCTGCACAGGGGTGCCCTTCATTCAGAGGACACCAACACTAACCATCACCAGAGACACTCCTCTCTTGGAGTGGGGGGCACACCTGCATCCGCATTCCATTCAGGGCTGCTGGTCCCCTTCGGAATCTCTTCTCCACATAATCAGAGGGGTAGCCGTGTTAGTCTGAATCTGTAAAAAGCAACAGAGGCTACCCCTCCAATACCAAATTCTACAGGCCACTTTCCTCAGATCCCACTGAGGAATACACTAAGAAACTGCACCATCTGCTGAGGACACTCCCTACACTAACACAGGAACAAATCAACATACCCTCAGAGCCCCGACCGGGGTTATTCTATCTACTACCTAAGATCCACAAACCTGGAAATCCTGGACGCCCCATCATCTCGGGCATTGGCACTCTCACTGAAGGACTGTCTGGATATGTGGACTCCCTACTCAGACCCTACGCCACCAGCACTCCCAGCTATCTCCGTGACACCACAGATTTCCTGAGAAAACTACAATGCATTGGTGACCTCCCAGAAAACACCATCCTAGCCACCATGGATGTACAGGCTCTCTACACAAACATCCCACATACAGATGGAATACAAGCTGTCAGGAACAGTATCCCTGATGATGACACAGCACAACTTATTGCTGAGCTCTGTGACTTTATCCTCACGCACAATTATTTCAAATTTGGTGACAACATATACCTCCAGACCAGTGGCACCGCTATGGGCACCCGCATGGCCCCACAATATGCCAACATTTTTATGGCTGACCTGGAACAACGCTTCCTCAGCTCTCGTCCACTCACGCCCCTTCTCTACCTACGCTATATTGATGACATCTTCATCATCTGGACCCATGGGAAAGAGACCCTGGAAGAATTCCACCATGATTTCAACAGCTTCCACCCCACCATCAACCTCAGCCTGGACCAATCTACACGGGAGGTCCACTTCCTAGACACCACCGTACAAATAAGCGATGGACACATTAACACCACCCTATACCGAAAACCCACCGACCGCTATGCCTACCTTCATGCCTCCAGCTTCCACCCCGGTCACACCACACGATCCATCATCTACAGCCAAGCACTGAGGTACAATCGCATCTGCTCCAACCCCTCAGACAGAGACCAACACCTACAAGATCTTCACCAAGCATTCTCAAAACTACGATACCCACACAAGGAAATAAAGAAACAAATCAACAGAGCCAGACGTATATCCAGAAGCCTCCTGCTACAAGACAGGCCCAGAAGAGAAACCAACAGAACTCCACTGGCCATCACCTACAGTCCTCAGCTTAAACCTCTCCAACGCATCATCAGTGATCTACAACCCATCCTGGACAATGATCCCTCACTTTCACAGACCTTGGGAGGCAGGCCAGTCCTCGCCCACAGACAACTTGCCAACCTTAAGCATATTCTCACCAGCAACCATGCACCACACCATAACAACTCTTAACTCAGGAACCAACCCATGCAACAAACCTCGATGCCAACTCTGCCCACATATCTACACCAGCAACACCATCACAGGACCTAACCAGATCAGCTACAACATCACCGGCTCATTCACCTGCACGTCCACCAATGTTATATATGCCATCATATGCCAGCAATGCCCCTCTGCTATGTACATTGGCCAAACTGGACAGTCACTACGCAAGAGGATAAATGGACACAAGTCAGATATCAGGAATGGCAATATACAAAAACCTGTAGGAGAACACTTCAACCTCCCTGGCCACACAATAGCAGATGTAAAGGTAGCCATCTTACAGCAAAAAAACTTCAGGACCAGACTCCAAAGAGAAACTGCTGAGCTCCAGTTCATTTGCAAATTTGACACCATCAGATCAGGATTAAACAAAGACTGTGAATGGCTATCCAACTACAGAAGCAGTTTCTCCTCCCTTGGTGTTCACACCTCAACTGCTAGCAGAGCACCTCACCCTCCCTGATTGAACTAACCTCGTTATCTCCACACTGATTTATACCTGCCTCTGGAGATTTCCATTACTTGCATCTGAAGAAGTGAAGTTCTTACCCACGAAAGCTTATGCTCCCAATGCTTCTGTTAGTCTCAAAGGTGCCACAGGACCCTCTGTTGCTTTCTCCACATAAATCTGTTCAAGTTGCGAGCCATTTGCAATGCCTGCTCCCACTTCTTACTGATCATCAAACACAAGGCCATTCAGATCCTTACAGACAAAATATGGCTTGTATATTTTATATAAATAGACAAGGGGGAGCATGGTTGCACTCCCTATGCATAGAAGCTATGAGACTCTGGCAATGGTGCATCAGACACAATATCCACATCACAGCATCATACCTACCTGGATGCCAGAACATCATGGTGGATACCTTAAGCAGACATTTTTCACAGTACCACGAGTGGGAGCTCGACAACCACATGCTTTTGCACATATTTCAATAGGTGGGATTCCCAATGATAGACCTCTTTGAAACCCCACGCAATACCAAATGCCCCCAGTTTTGCTCCAGAGCAGGTCTCAACATGCACTCTACAGGTGACGCCTTTCTTCTGGAGTGGAACGCCCCCCTCCTATATGCTTTCCCTTCCATTCCTCTCCTGACCTGAGTGATCCACAAGATCAGACAGGACAGAGCCACAGTAATCCTAATAGCCCCCGCATGGTCCCGACAAACCTGGTACCCGTACCTTCTCGGGATGACAGTACACCCACCATGCACTCTCCCACTCCTGCCGCACCTACTGTCGCAGGACGCAGGTCAAGTCCTGCATCTGGACCCACAAAGGCTCCATCTCGGTGCCTGGGTCCTCCATGGCTCAAGGGACCTGAGATGACCTGCTCCGAAGATGTTCAAAACATATTACTTAACAGTCGGAGAGCAATGACCCGCTGCACGTACTTACACACGTGGTAGCGATTTGATATCTGGTGCCAACAAAAACAGCTGACATCCATTTCAGCCTCCTTACCTTTAATACTGGACTACCTCTTAGAACTTACAAGGTCAGGCCTCTCCATAAGAGTGCAGCTCTCCACTATCACAGCCCTTCATATAAAGTAGATCAATTTTCTGTCTTTGCACACCCACTCACCAAGCGTTTCCTCAAAGGTCTCACTAACGTCTACCCTGACCTATGCGCCCCTACCACACCATGGGACCTCAACCTAGTTCTCCAGGCCCTCACTGGTTCCCCATCTGAACCCATGGCCACATGCTCCTTACTACACCTTTCTATGAAAGTAGTGTTTCTTGTGGCCATTACATCTGCCAGATGTCTAGGAGAGTTGGGTGCTCTCATGGCAGACCCCCCCATACACTATCTTCTTTAAAGATAAAGTATCCCTGAGCCCGCATGCTAAATTTCAACCGAAAGTTGTCTGCACCTTAACCAACCCATTTACCTACCGACGTTCTACCCAAAACCCCACGAGGATAGAAGACAATCCACACTCCATACTCTCGACGTATGGAGGGCATTAGCCTTTTATATAGACAGAAAGAGATCCTTTCGTAAATCACCCAGACTGTTCATCTCAATCACTGAATGTTCCAAGGGGAGCGCCATATCCAGACAGAGGCTCTCCAAGTGGATCTCCAATTGCATAAAACTATGCTACCACCAGTGCGACCAGCAACCCCCTGAGGAGATTCGCATGCATTCCACCAGAGCCCTGTTGACCTCTGTTACTTCTTAAAAATGTACCCATCACGGACATCTGTCGAGCTGCAACCTGGGCCTCTGTCCATAACTTCATGTAGCACTACGCCTCACAACAACAGGCAACATCCAATGTCTCCTTTGGGCTCACTGTACTGTCTTCTCTTACTACTTCAACTCCAAAACCCCTTCCTTCCACCGGAGGGTACTGCTCTGAAGTCACCTAAAGTGGAGCACCCACAGGGACAGCACTCGAAGAAGAAAAGGTTACTCATTTTGTGCAGTAACTGAGGTTCTTCGAGATATGTCCCCCTCTGGGTGCTCCACTACCTTCCCTCCTCCCCTCTACTTCGGAGTTTATTGTTTAGGCTCTGCAGTAGAGAAGAAATGATGGGGGGGCGGGGGGGAGATGTCGTTCTCACAGTGCCAGTTAACCACCTGAAATGGCGCGAGATGGGGACAGCGCATGTGCGACCCCACTGGGCACTGCTTCCAAAAATCTCTGATTATGAGCACAGGGGCGCACGAACACCTAAAGTGGAGCACCCACAGGCACACACATCTCGAGGAACCTCAGTTACTTCACAAGGTGAGTAAACTTCTCTTTCTTCATGTTGTCCTCAATCTCGTCTTGATTTAAATGCAAACTTTAATCTGGAGTGGAGATTTACTACATTTCTATTCTTTGTCTTTTCTGCAAGAAATGTTTGTCAAAACGTATAATTTTGAAAGCCAGGTTTCTGACACTTATTACTTTTATAAGGCTAGGTTCACAGATAACAGTTATGTCATGTTCTGGTAATGCAGTTTAAGTTCTTCAAATCCAAGTTCTATGGCATTGATTGTTAATGTAACTTCAGTGAATACTGAATTTGTTAACATAATTTACTGAACTCCAGCTAATAAACTCTTGAACACTGTGTGGTTGAGAATATATTTTTTAAAAACATTTTAAAATTTTTTAGATGTTGGGAATGCAGTATCCTTTTAGTATTCACCATCCAAACCACAGAAAACTGATCATTAGAGAAATTCTCAGAAGATATAAAAGGTGACTTATAAAAGGAAAAACAAAATTGACATTGTGATGCCTTTGCTTCTTTTTGATGTATTAAAGAAGATTTTTTTCTCTGCTTGTTTTTACATTAGAAATTAAGATCTTTTCTAGCTTGGAACATTCACCATATGATAGATAAAAAGCTAGTGAAATGATATCCCAAGGGCCAAGAAAATGAAAGTTGGGTGGTTTGAGAGAAGTAGTTTTTAGTGAGACTTTACAAACTTTACTTTCGTTGTTTAACATCTATTTAACTTCAATGCCTAATGAATATTTTGGAGAAAAGAAGCCTTTGTTAGAGGTTCAGCACACCCACTACTTCCATTAAAGATGTGAGAACTAACAATATACATTCTTTGAGATCCCCCAAAGTCCTCCAGTAAAGTCAGGGAAAACCAGATTTTTCACTTAAGAAATACAATCTCAGAAAAGGATAGAGAAGGTTTTAAAAAAGGGATGGGGCAGAACACAAGCCTAATTCTTAAAAACTCCTTTTATGGTCACTTTAAGCAGAAGATGGCTGCTCAGTGAAAGTGTTCATTTTTAGCTTTAATGTCAACTTCTTAAATGATAAACTTTTTTGGGGAAAGATTGTGTCCTCAGATATGTCTCATAGTACTTTACACAGTGAGGTCTCTCTCCTTTTTGGGTTGTCCAGGATCTACCATAATGTAATTATTAAAATAATGTCACAGAAAAACAAGGTTGACATGGTTTATTAAATCCCTATAACGTCTACTACTCTTTGATTAAATGTGTATATTTGTATTAGTTAATTGATGGCTTGCTGTTTCTGCATTGTCTCACTGGTTTCTTTGTAAGACACTATATTTTATTTGTTCCATAAGTGATGTCTGATAGTGCAGGAAGGATTCAAATTCAGATATCTAACATAGATTAATTGGTGAAGTTTTTACCACAAAGATCCTCCTGTTAGCTGATGGCTAGTTAGGACACCAGAGAGTGCTCCAGGTGCTCCAGTTGTATGGATTTTTGCTCAAACAAGAGTAAGGGGTTTTGGTTTTTACACTAAGACCTATATATCTGAGAGCTACCATTTTCATATACCTTAACAAGGTCCTCCTTCCCCAGGAATGAATAGTACAGCTGCTACTATAGCATTATATCTACTTTATTTGCATTTGCTGATGATTGTTCAGTATAATAGAACGCTGTTCCCACTATCAAGTATGAGTTCTGGTTTTTGTTGTGTCTTTTGGGGGCATGGTTGAGGTTCTAGTGGTTATTTGAGTGTGCCTCTGTGTCTTTTTCTGGAAGTACATAAACTAAATCTGAATTTCCTGGGGATTGAACATTAGTTCTTCTTCGAGTGATTGTTCATGTCCATTCCAAGCAGGTGTGTGCGCGCCGCGTGCACGCCAGCCGGAAGATTTTACTATAGCAGCGTCTGTAGGGTCGGCTCCGGCGCCCCCTGGAGTGGCGCTCTCCTGGCACTGTATATAGGGGCCAGCCGACCCCCCACCCCCTCAGTTCCTTCTTACCGCCGGTGACGGCTAGCTGGAACTTCGCTTGCTCTTCAGCAATCGTGGCAGTGTTCTATAGTTCTTGTAAATAGTTAATTAGTTAGTTGGTTGTTAGTGTTAGATAGTTAGATATTAGTTGGGGGGTTCTTTCCCAACTTTTCGTCGCCCCGCTGGGGCATGCCCGTGTCCCCAGGGTTCAAACTATGTCGGGACTACGGGAAATTTATGCTGAAAAGTGACCCGCAGTCTTTGTGCTTACGGTGCCTCGGAGAGACCCATCAAAGGGACAGGTGCACTATCTGCAGGGCTTTTCGCCCCAGGACTCTCAAAGATAGAGAGCAGAGACTTAAAGTCCTCCTAATGGAGGTGGCACTGCGGCTGCAATCGGATCCCGGTCCTTCTGAGCCGGCACCCAGCACTTCATCCTCGGTACGCAGTGCCCCGGCACCGGAGATAAGTCGTGAAGCCAAGGCCCCGAAACCCCGGCACCGGAGAGAGTCGGCGCATAAGAAACCATCTTCTACAAGACGCCGCTCTCCATCGCCAGTGCCGGTTAAAAAGAACAGGCCGTTGAGGGAACAATCTCCCCACCGGGACTCTAAAGGTCCGGCGCCATCCACGAGTGTTACGGGACAACTCGCGCTGCAGACCCATTTGGCCATCCCGTTGACTCCCGCCCCGGAGAGGGCAAGGTCGAGTCCGGAACGGCATGGATCCCCAGTCATGATGGAGGAGGTGCGCCTCTCATCCACGCCGGAGGCGTTTGAAGCCGCATCAGACCTCTTGAGCCTCCCAGTGCCGGCGTCTCCGCACCGGTGCAGAGAACCTCCGGCTACCACTCGGCCCCATTATCACTCTAGGGGCAAACCGGCGATGCGCTCACCGCACTCTCCACGTGGCGCCACGTTACCGGCACCGGTGCGAGCACCCCCTCCGGCGACAGTGGGTACCGCTCCTCCGATGTCCTCATATTCAGAGACTTCTGACTCAGAGGCGGACTCCTACCGCTCTAACAGGTCGAGGAGCAGACGATCGTCCTCGCATACGAGTGCCCAACCGTACCCACTGCAGTGGCATCAACAGCAGCAGTGGCAACTGCCCCCACAGTGGCCGTTCTGGACGCCGTGGGCCTACCATCAGTCAGTGGGTCAGGCGTACGGGCCCTGCTCACGAACCGCTTCTGTTTCCTCAACGTCTGCGGCACCGTCGCTAATGCCACCACCACCGGCACCGCCGTCTGACAGGAGTGTGCCACAAGGCGACACGGCACCCCTGGTCAAACAACGGCACCGACGGGGACTTTGCTCCCAGCAGCGCAGGCACCGTCCAGCACTCCTCGTCGTTCGGTGGCGACCCCGGTACCGGCCGCGGTGCCACATCTTGAGCCTGCACCGGCCACGCAGCCTGAGTACCGTGTGCCGCAGGCCCTCACAGAGGGAGACGTGGTAGATGAAGGGCAGCTGCATGGGACATCTTCCTCTTCATCTCCGGACGAGGCAGTAGCGGGAACTTCTGCGGCACCGGCCCTGGAGGACAATAGAATCCTCCAACAGCTCCTTACTCGAGCGGCCCAGAGCCTCTCGATACAAACTGAATAGATCGAGGTGGACACCGATCCCATAATTGATATCCTGACCCTGTCAGGCCCATCTAGGGTAGCCCTACCCCTCATAAAAACCATTGCGGACGCAACCCACACCTTGTGGCAAACTCCAGCCTCATTGGCCCCTACACCCAAAAAGACTGAGAGGTGGTATTCTGTTCCAACCAAGGGCTATGAATATCTTTATATGCACCCCCCACTGGACTCCCTAGTGGTGGATGCGGCCAACCAGAGGGAACACCAAGGGTTTCAGGGGGCTACACCTAAAAATAGAGAGGCGAAAAAGTTGGACCTCTTCGGACGCAAGGTCTATTCAACGGGGGGCCTACAGTTGCGCGTTGCCAATCAGCAAGCCATAGTGAGCCGGTATGGACACAATACGTGCTCGGCTTTGTCTAGGTTCACGGACCTCCTCCCGCAGGACTCACGAACCGAGTTCTCGGCCCTTGTTGAGGAGGGCAGATTGATTACCCGGGCTTCCCTCCAGGCAGCCTTGGACGCAGCCGATTCGGCCTCGCGCACATTGGCTACTGGTCTGGTCATGAGGCGTGGAGCCTGGCTTCAAGTTTCCGGTCTACCTCACGAAGTCCAACAGACTATCCAGGACTTGCCCTTTGAAGGGCCCACGCTTTTCTCGGAAAAGACGGATAAACGACTCCATAGCCTAAAGGATTCGCGGACTACCCTCCGTTCTTTAGGCCTACACACCCCTGTTACTCAGCGTAGGCAGTTTAGGCCGCCGCAGGCCCCTCAACTGTACCAACCTCAAAATCGAGGGGATGCCTTGCGTAGAAGGCTGAGAACGGGCAGGAGGAGGCAACAACAGCAGCCCTTCGGACAGTCATCTGCCCAACCACGACCTACACAGGGGCCTAGACCACCATTTTGAGGGCTTGGTCGAGGACGACCTCCCAGTCAGAACTCTGGATCCTACCATCCTTACCTTTTCGTCACGTCTGTCCCTTTTTTATCGTGCATGGGCCCAGATCACATCGGACGCTTGGGTGCTTCGCACGGTAAAGGAGGGATATTCTATCCAGTTCTCCTCCTTCCCGCCCCACCAGCCTCCCTCCCCGTCCCTCTTCAGGGACCCCTCTCACGAGCAACTTCTACTTCAGGAAGTTCAATCCCTCCTCACATCAGGGGCAGTGGAGGAGGTGCCTCAGGAGCTACGGGGAAAGGGCTTCTATTCTCGATATTTCCTAATACCAAAATTGAAAGGGGGCCTCAGACCTATTCTGGACTTGCGGCGTCTCAACAAGTTTGTGAAGAAGCTCAAGTTCCGCATGGTCTCCCTGTCCTCCATCATTTCTTCCATGGATCCAGGAGACTGGTATGCCGCCCTTGACTTAAAGGACGCATACTTTCATATTGCGATAATCCCTCGGCACAGGCGTTACCTCAGGTTTCTCGTGAGCAACGTTCATCTACAGTTTACGGTTTTGCCCTTTGGTCTGTCAGCAGCCCCAAGGATCTTCACGAAGTGCATGGCAGTCGTGGCAGCCTTCCTGCGCAGGCAAGGGATCCAGGTATTTCCCTACCTTGACGATTGGCTCGTCAAGGGCAGGACCAAGGCACTGGTGGAGGCTCAGGTGGTCTTCATCAGGCAAACCTTCCGCTCACTAGGCCTCTTACTCAACGAGGCCAAGTTCACACTGTCTCCAACACAAAAAGTAGAATTCATAGGAGCAGTTCTGGACTCGACACAGGCCAGGGCGTATCTCCCAGAGGCCAGATTCCAAACTATATCCCGCATCATTCTAGGCCTACAAAGTTACCCTACCGCCACAGTAAGAAGCTGCCTCAAATTACTAGGGCACATGGCGGCATGTACCTACATCGTGAGACACGCCAGACTCAGACTGCGCTCCCTCCAATCTTGGTTGGCAGGAGTTTATCGGCCAGTCAGGGATTCCCTAGAATCAGTGGTGACTTTACCTCGGCCGGTATTGGACTCCCTTCAATGGTGGCTCGACCCGCGGGTGGTCTGCTCGGGGGTCCCTTTCCTCGAATCCGAGCCCTCCCTGACCCTGGTAACGGACGCGTTGGATCAGGGATGGGGTGCACATCTGGGTCACCTCAGAACCCAAGGTCTTTGGTCGAGGGAGGATCTTTTACTGCACATCAATGTCAGGGAATTACGAGCGGTACGCCTCGCATGCATAGCATTCAAGTCCCAGCTAGCAGGCAGGTGCGTTTCTATCCTCACAGACAATACTCCAACGATGTTTTATATCAACAAACAGGTTGGTGCTCACTCCTCTCCCCTTTGCCAGGAGGCCCTGGCATTGTGGGACTTTTGCGTACAGAACGTAATTCACCTGATAGCATCCTACCTCCCGGGCATGCACAATGCACTCGCGGACACCCTCAGCCGCTCGTTCCAGGGCCATGAGTGGTCTATCTGCTGGGATATAGTTCTCTCAATTTTCCGACTCTGGGGTCATCCCCAGGTGGACTTGTTTGCCTCCAACGAGAACAGGAAGTGTCGTCAATTCTGCTCCCTCATGGGACGCAGTCAGGGGTCCCTATCAGACGCTTTTCTCCTCTCTTGGGCAAACGGGCTTCTTTACGCCTTTCCCCCGATTCCCTTGATTCACAGGGTAATCCTCAAGGCCCGCAGAGATCACGCTCGACTCATCCCGATAGCTCCGGCGTGGCTGCGCCAGCATTGGTACACATCTCTCCTACACATGTCTATGAGGGTTCCACTCAGGTTGCCCCTACTACCGGACTTGATCACGCAGGATCGCGGTCGCCTCCTTCACCCGAACCTGGAGTCGCTCCACCTTACAGCTTGGATGCTCCGTGGCTAAACCCACTGGAGTTACGATGCTCTCATCAGGTCAGACAGGTCCTGTTGGGCAGCAGGAAGCCCTCAACAAGGACCACGTACTTGGCCAAATGGAAGCGCTTCTCCCTCTGGGCTACACAACGGGGTCAGGCCCCCTTGCTCGCCCCGGTCCCTCTCATATTGGACTATTTGCTACATCTGAGACACCTGGGACTAACTCTCTCGTTGGTTCGAGTACACCTTGCTGCAATCTCCGTGTTCCACCCTGGAGAGGGGGGGACCTCAGTGTTTGCGAACCCACTCGTTGGACGATTCCTTAAGGGACTTGACAGATTGTTCCCGCACATCCGTCAACCTGTCCCTGCTTGGGACCTCAATTTGGTCCTGTCTATCCTCACAGGGCCCCCATTCGAGCCGCTGGCTTCATGCTCGCAGTTATACCTCTCATATAAGGTCGTGTTCTTGGTGGCTATCACATCAGCACGGAGAGTGTCAGAACTCAGAGCTCTAACATCTGAGCCTCCATACACCGTCTTCCACAAGGACAAGGTCCAACTCAGGCCGCACCCTGCATTCCTGCCTAAGGTGGTTTCCCCATTTCACATGGGTCAAGACATTTTTCTCCCGGTGTTTTATCCCAAACCGCACTCCTCGGCTAAGGAGCGCAGGCTGCATTCTCTGGACGTTTGCAGGGCTCTCGCGTTCTATATAGAAAGGACGAGACCCTTCAGGAAGTTGACCCAACTTTTTGTCGCCGTGGCCGACAGTAGGAAAGGGCTCCCAGTCACGTCACAGCGTATCTCGGCTTGGATCTGAACCTGCATCCAGGAGTGCTACAGTCGGGCCAGTATACCAACCCTGCCTATTGCGGCCCACTCCACAAGAGCGCAGGCCTCTTCAGCCGCGTTCCTGGCCCAGATCCCGACGCAGGAAATTTGTAGAGCGGCCACCTGGTCCTCAGTCCACACCTTTACGGCGCACTACGCCATCACGCACCAGGCCAGGGAGGATGCTGCATTTGGCCGCGCAGTCCTCCAGTCTGCAGTGACCTCCGACCCCACCACCTAGACCCGGGCTTGTGAGTCACCTGCTTGGAATGGACATGAACAATCACTCGAAGAAGAAGAAACGGTTACTCACCTTCTTGTAACTGTTGTTCTTCGAGATGTGTTGTTCATGTCCATTCCAATACGCACCCTCCTACCCCTCTGTCGGAGTATCGGCAAGAAGGAACTGAGGGGGTGGGGGGTCCTATATACCCCTATATACAGCGCCATGAGGGCGCCACTCCAGGGGGCGCCGGAGCCGACCCCACGGACGCTGCTATAGTAAAATCTTCTGGCTGGCGTGCACGCAGTGCGCACACACCTGCTTGGAATGGACATGAACAACACATCTCGAAGAACAACAGTTACAAGAAGGTGAGTAACCGTTTCTTATTGTTTTTTAACTTTAACAATCTTGAAAGATAATTAACATTATGCACCCCGAAACATTAAAGTTATGAATTCTTTGGTGTGGGAATTTCCAGTTTTTATATTTAAGTCTTATAGTCTACTGGAGAAGAACCTTATTCCTGCAGGTGGAAGCATACAAGAGAGGAGCCAGGCTCGCCTTCACAGATCTCATAAGGTCAGGAGGAGCAGGATTCCTTACTGCAGACCTCAAGAGGCCTTACTACATAAGAGAGGACAGCATGCTAAGCAGGAATGTCTTCCACTCCCTTGTTCACCTGATCATTCAGGATATGTAAAATTCTTTACAATTCTATCCCAACCCCATCTGCCTTCTGCTGCTCCCTTACCTAGCTTGTGGAGCTGTGACAAACTAACAGCTTGCATAACTAAATATGCTATAGCAACATTCATATTTTAAAAGTTGTTAACTTTTGAAATAAGACTTCAGTCAGCTCAACTTTGGTCCTATAATCGCTGCTTGGGTAGTCTAGTAAACTAAGTTTTAACTATCCTCTGTCTGTTAGCTGCAGCATGGAAAAATAGAAACTAGAGGACTTTTTGAACTTTTAAATTAAAATCTCTATTTTAATGTCATAATTCAGAAACCCCATTAGCCATTTCACTTCAAATCTAGTAGAAATATTCATCTTTGGCCCCAGACCTACTCTATCAATTTTGAGGCCAATCTGATTCTTTGTAAATTTTGTGAGGGGCTTATAATGGAAACTTAGTTTTGTCTTTAACTATGTAGTATTAGTCAGCACTCATTAATATTGTATCTAAAACATTTTTGCAGAAAACTGTTAGTACATTTTTGAACAATACTATTAGTGTGTGTTTGTTTTAATACCCATGCTCCTGTTTTAATTTTTTTTTTCCCGTTTCGTAAGTAGAATAGAGTTGTTCTTTTCCTTCTGAGGCCATGTCTTCACTAGCAAGTTTCTGCGCAGTAAAGCATCTTTCTGCGGTATAACTCCGAAGGTGTACACACTGCCAAGCCACTTAGTGCACAAAAACTGTGCAGTTGCAGCGCTGTAAAAAAACGACTCCGACGAGGTATACAGCTTTCTGCGCTGGGGCTACAGTGCCGCAGTGCCACTGTAGACACCCTGGTCGATTACAGTGCTGCGATTGGCCTCCGGGAGATGTCCCACAATGCCCGTTCTCGTCTCTCCGGTCATTGGTTTGAACTCTACTGCCCTGACTCAGGTGACCAACTGTGAGCCCAACCCCTTAAATTCCTTGGGAATTTTGAAAGTCCCCTTCCTGTTTGCTCAGTGACGCGTGCAGTGGTCTCAGCGTGTCATTCCAGGTGACCATGCCTGCTCCACGCACCAGGCGATCCTCCGTTTGGAGCAGTGACGAGCTTCTGGACCTCATCAGCATTTGGGTAGAGGAGGCTGTCCAGTCCCAGCTGCATTCCAGCCGCAGGAATTATGATACCTATGGACAGATTTCACAATGCATGACAGAAAGGGGTTATTACTGGGACACACTGCAGTGCAGGGTCAAAGTGAAGGAGCTGCGGAACGCCTACCACAAGGCGCGGAAGGCAAACCGCCGCTCCGGTGCTGCGCCCACGAGCTGCCGGTTCTACAAAGCTGGACATGATACTCGGTGGTGACCCCACCTCCATTGCAAAGGCCACTGTGAATACTTCAGTGGCTCACGTGCCAGTCGAGAGTGGACTGAGCTAGGAGTAGGAAATCTTGGACGAGGATGTGAGGGGGACTCAGAGGCAGAGGGCGACTCGGAGGTCAGAGATGCATGCAGCCAGGAGCAAGATCTTCTCTACCCTGGAGGACGCTAGCCAGTCACAGCTGTCGGAGCTTGGTGAAGCGCAAACAGGAGAGGATGCCACTGGTGAGTGGCTTTGATTTTGGGAATCGCTGAAGTGAGTTGTTGGGGGCAGGAGGGTTGCAGAAAGCAGGCTTGTGTCTATATGATGCGCGTACCACCACATGCCTAGTCTGAGTGGCGGAATAGGGCGTTGATTGACTCCCTCACTTCACGGGAATCTGCCTCAGAGATCTCCAACAAACTCATGGAAATACTGGGGAATCTGCTGCTGCAGATTCTTTGGCAAAGGTGCTTTGTTTCTTGCCCCATTAAGGGTAACTTTCCCACACCACTCTGCCGTCACTGTGGGGGGAAGGGAGGGGGACCATTGCTGCACACAGGTGAGCCACATAAGGGCCAGGGCAGAAGCCGCAGTCTTGGAGAAGACCCTCCCCTGATTCCCTGCTCACCCTCAGCAGCAAGATATCTTCCATAATGAACACAGCCTGTGGAAAATGTGGGGACAGTAATGATTATAAGGCCCCCCCTACAGTGCTGGCTCTCCCCAAGAGCCATGTGCCCAGTGTACAGTATGGTCCTGGAACACTGATTTCCCCTGCCCCTGCAGTTACTCACAATTTTGGGGGTCTTGTGGCTCATGTGTGCTTGCCTGGAGGTCAGCCAGTTAGTGACAGGTATGTGAATAGTGGTTGTGTTTTAAATCAGTGAATCAGTGGTCTCTGTGTTGCAAACAATACTGCTTCTGTACAAAGTTGCATTTTGGCTTCACAGATATGACCTTGGGAGCTCAGCCTCCCTCTTTATCGCCGGCTGAACGGTTGCACAGAATTAGAAAGTGGCCACGAAGAACTAAAGAGGACTTTCTGTGTGAGGTCATGATGCACTCCGCAGCTGAAAAACAAGAATTGAAGGAGTGGTGGGACAGCAAGAAGAGGAACTGAAAGGAGAACGCGGCGCGCCAGAACGAAGCCACAGAGTGGCTCTTAAATGTTATGGAGCGCCAGGTGGACACGCTCCAGGCACCACTAGCACTGCAAACGGAGCAGCTCTATGCCCGCCCTGCCCTGCAGCCACTGTTGCAAAACTCTTTCCCATATTCCTCCCCAAACACTGCCAACACACTCTTATCAACCTCCTGTCTCCAGTCTCTATCTGCTGCATTCCACTCCTGCCTCGTCACAGTCCAGTCCTGCAGACTCCCAGTACCCACTGCACTCACACCCATCCCTCTGCAATTTAGCCCTGCTGAAGTACAGTACCTGCTTGACTGTACTCTAGAGGACAAGGTTGCATATGATACCTGTACATACACAAATCTTTAACCTGTCCCAGGACCCCACCTCCTCCTGGGATCTTCCCTTCTCCCCTCCTCCACAGTGCTTATGTGTTTTTTCTGTTTGTCTCTCTCCTTCGGTTGTTGTTTTTTAATAAAAGAATTGTTTTGGTTTGAAAGCAATCTTTGTTCCATTAATTGAAAGCAAACAGAGCACTGCAAAGCAACAGGTAATGTTCTGAAACCTTCATAGTGCATTGCCTGCACCAATCACAATCACCTCCTAGCATTACAAGCACTGCACTCCCAAGCATAGCAACAAATATTAGTGGCTTTCAGCTTCAAATGCTGCCTCAAGGCATCCCTGATCCTTATGGCCCCGCGCTGCATCCCTCTAATAGCCCTGGTTTCTGGCTGTTCAAATTCAGCTTCCAGGTGCTGAGCCTCAGCAGTCCAGCCCTGAGTGAAGCTTTCACCCTTCCCTTCACAAATATTATGGCGCGTACAGCACGCAGCTATAAGCATAGGAATATTGTAATCGGCTAGGTCCAGCCTCCCATATAGGCAGCACCAGCGGGCCTTTAAATGGCCAAAAACATACTCAGCAGTCATTCTGCACTTGTTCAGCCTGTTGTTTAACTGCTCCTTGCTGCTGTCAAGGTTTCCTGTGTATGGCTTCAGAAGCCATGGCATTAAGGGATAGGCAGGGTCTCTAAGGATCACAGTGGGCATTTCGACTTCCCCTACGGTGATCTTCTGGTCCGGGAAGAAAATCCCTGCTTGCAGATTTCTGAACAGGCCAGTATTCTAAAAGATGCGTGTGTCATGCACCTTTCCGGACCAGCCTGCATTAATGTCCGTGAAACGGCCATGGTGATCCACAAGCGCCTGCAGAACCATAAATACCCCTTCTGATTAATGTACCCGGGGGCTAGGTGGTCTGGTGCAAGAATTGGAATATGCGTGCCATCTATCGCCCTTCCGCAGTTAGGGAAGCGCATTTGTGCAGAGCCATCCACAGTGTCACGCACATTGCCCAGAGTCACGGTCTTTCGGAGCAGGATGCGATTAATGGCCCTGCATGCTTCCATCAACATGTGTCCAATGGCCGTCTTTCCCACTCTGAACTGGTTAGCGACCGATTGATAGCAGTCTGGAGTAGCCAGCTACCACAATGCAATCGCCACGTGCTTCTCCAACGACAGGGCAGCTCTCATTCTTGTGTCCTTGTGCCGCAGGGCTGGGGCAAGCTCATCACACAGTACCATGAATGTGGCTTTCCTCATCCGAAAGTTCTGCAGCCATTGTTCATCATCCCAGACGTGCATGACAATGTGATCCCACCACTGAGTGCTTGTTTCCCAAACTTAAAAGTGGCATTCCACTGTGGTCAGCACGTCCGTGAATGCCACAAGCAATCTCTGATCTCGCCACGCATAGCAGCAATGACAAATGTCAAACTCCTCTTGCCTTTGTAGTTTAAGGAATAACTCCACTGCCACTCGTGACGTGTTAGTGAAAGCGAGTAGCATATTGGTCAACAGTGCAGTATCTATTTCTGCAGACTGAAGAGGCAGAGCGCGCAGTACACAAACCGTTGAAAGATGGCGCTAAATGCAGACGGAAGCACAGGAATTGCTGGGATGCGAAGCAATGCATCACAGGGTATCGGGACAGGACCCGGAATGCCCTGCGACCCCCTCCGCCTTCCCACAACTGTTAGCGGAAGAAGAGGAAGAGATGCTCTGTGGGATAGCTGCCCAGAGTGCACTGCTCTGAATATCGTTGCAAGTGCCGCAAGTGTGAAAAAGCTATTGCGCAGGCAGCTGACAGTGTGAACACACAACAGCGGTTTCCTTTCAGTGCTCTCTGAGCAGCGATGTAACTCTGCCAATGTAGACATACACCTCTACCCCAATATAACGCTGGCCTCAGGAGCCAAAAAATCTTACCA
The DNA here is from genome assembly GCF_002925995.2 of Terrapene triunguis. Lineage (NCBI taxonomy): Eukaryota > Metazoa > Chordata > Testudines > Emydidae > Terrapene > Terrapene triunguis. Next base: position 2,255,369 of record NW_020664447.1, on the reverse strand, counting down.
CGTTATAGGTGAAACCGTGTTATATCGAACTTGTTTTGATCTGCCGGAGTGCGCAGCCCTGCCCCCCCCCCCCGGAGCTATGCTTTACTGCGTTATATCCGAATTTGTGTTATATCGGGTCATGTTATATCAGGGTAGAGGTGTACTCTAAGTCTAGTAACACAATGCCTTGGGGTTGAACTCTGCCAGCTAAAATGTTAAAGTGAAAATTGACCTGTCTATACTGGTGTTTAACACATGTTAAAAGCATACCTTTTTCCTAGGGAAGACAAGGCCCCAGCAACTGAAGCAAGTCCAATCCTCGTTTAATTTTAAGAGAGGTAAATAAAAGTAGGGAACAATTCCTGATTCTTTACTGGTTCAAAATTAGAGAACATAAATTTTACTAATTGCCAAAGCAGTACCATTAATCAGTTAACATTATCAAAGATAGATTTTGGCAACTAGTGAGGGAAGCTTCCTCTATGCAAAAGAGAAAGCTAACAATACAGTTGATATAGTACAATTGTCACATCCACTGAGACACTCTCGGCATGAACTTTACTTGCTGGCTGCCAAAAAATAACTGGTTGTCTTCCAGTTTGCAGTTGGAAAGGATTTCTAATCTCTATAGCATTTTGTTTTTTTAAAAGACCAACAAATTAAATAATTTAATTAACATTTTAAAATAAATCATGAATCAATATATTATTTTCTTTGAGTATAGACATTTAGGGCAAAATAGTATCAGATGCCTAAATAGTATTTGATTGGCTGATATTTGCTGAATGATTAACTTGATTAAATTTTTTAGTTCATTTTTTCTTTGATATAAAATTAGGTATCACGTAAGATTGAGTTTTGTTTGCTCTAAAAGGAATTTATAAAGGTATTGGGTTTTAGTTTATATGCAGGGATTTAAATAATTTATTATTAAAACTTTTCCCTAGTAACTTTAATACTGTCACTGCAGTTATTGTGCTTATAAGTAGTAATAATATTTTGTAGGTAAAGTGCATATTATTGCAACTTTATTCTTGAATAAAAGCTGCTAAGAAGGAAAGATTATATAGTATAAGAGCATACTCTGTACTTGTGTACTGACAGTTTCTTCAGACTGTGTCATACTGTCTAAACCCTGTTTGGAGCCCCAGGATTCAAAAATGCTTGCATAATTGGGTACTGTTTTGTGACTTATTAATTGCTCTCTAGGGTATGCAGCTGTATGTGAGCCAGACTGGCTACTTTCCCAGCTTGCGTCATTGGCAGCTGTTTTGCTTTGAGGCAGATGGCCTACCGGAGAAGCAACCATAAATTAGGGCTACTTTTCTGTGATGTTCTTTTATAGCATTTTGTGACACAGAGAACCAGCAATGATGCAGTTTTTAAGTCTCAGTGTTTCATGTAGAAACCAGCAAATTTCACATTAATATTAAATATTAAACTTTTTTCTTTTTCATGTTTACACATTTAAAGTAGCAATCAAGTCAACAAGGAAAATGTTAAATTACATTTAACAATCATTGATGTGTATCTTGTAGGAATGAGAAAGAAAGAGGCAGGTCTAGAAGAGAAATTAGTGCAAGGAAGATGAGACTTTAGAGACTTTGGGACAGAAACCAGAGGATTAGGGTGGAAAAAAGAACAGAGATGCAGAGGATAGAAACATACAATGACTTAATAGGTTCATGGGCCATGCCTGTATGTAAAATTCTTCTTTATGACATTGTCTCCCCATTATCAAAAGAGTCACATTCCTGGCCACACATCCACAGAATCAGGTATCAGCAGTTGCTGGGTATTGGGGTGTCTGGGCAGTTTCCTCAAACTTACCATTCCATATGTCACGGTTATAAATCTGCTCCCTCAGTTCCACTCTTTGCCTGTTGAAGCAGTCACGGAACTAAACTCTTCCTTTCTCTACCATGCTGGTTTGGATAAAATAATTTGTAATTGTTCATAAGTAGGTTAGATAGCTAGGTATTGTATAGACTTAAGTCTTAGTTTAATTTTTGTAATTTTCAGATATAGTTTTGCTTTGGTTTTAGATTTGCCCATTTAAAAAAAAAATAGAGAGAGAAAAAGGGGTTGAGATTTAATGGTGGTCGTCTTCTTGCACTGCTAAATTTCCTGCTTCTGATAGGCATAAGTGCCTTTTATGCTCCAGGGAGGATCTGTTAGTCAAGGGCTGTGATATTTACAAGTCCTTCTCAAGAAGAGTCTGTAAGGGTTGAGAGACTAGTCCAGAACATGCACCTGGCAGGAGTCTCTTTGTATTATAATACAAGCCTCTGGGATACATTTTAATTTAAAGGTCTACCTAAGTTGACCTAGATCTACCCATGTTGATGTATGCCTTATACATAAGTAACTGTCTCAACTAATTTCAAAGGGCTCAGTATAAGTGTTCTTTGGAAGTAGCTGGTTAAGACATTTCCTGTGGTTTTGATGCTTTTAGAGGCCACAGTGCAGGGGAAAATGGCTCTGTTAGAGATCCTGTTTTTGGATCTGGTTGACTGCAATGCAGACGGGTTCTTTGGTTTGCAGAGGCTCTTAGGAAGAATAGGGTCAATTTGGAGTATGGTTGGATTAGTCATTTGCATTTGGATACCTGCCACAATAATATGGTTAAATCCTTAGGAGACAGTCTTTGGTGGGGATGAAGGGTTGTTTGAAACTCTGAATAACCAATTGTGTTTTGTTCTAGTTACTCCCCTATAGTTTCTGTTTGACTGGTTATTGGTTCATCTGAGATTCTGCTTAGAACATTCATACTTAGAGCTGTGGGAGCTCTATGGCTTCTCAGTCTTCTGGAGCCTCTAGCAGAAACCCTTCCCTGAGATCAGCACACATTTCATCTCCTTGCTTTAGTGATAGGAGTCATCCTGGAAGATAGGCACCCTGCCATCTCCTCTTCAGAGATCATGCACCAGAAACTCCCTGTGCTCCTTGGATCCCAACTCCTTGGCTCAATATGCCATATACTTACGCATTCTGGAGCTTGCCATGTTGGCCATAATGGGGTCCACAGACTCAGTATTCTGGACATTTTCAACTTCATTCATTCATTTAGAGTCATAGAGTTTAGGCCACCAGGGACCATTAAATGATTTAATCTGATCTCCTATGTATCACAGACCACCCACCCCACCACCCCACACACTAAACCCAACAATTGAAATTAGACCAAATTGTATAGTCCACAGGAGAGAAGACTGTTATGTGCCACAAGCAGAGAATAAGAGGGACTGAGATCCCCACAGTGGTAGGGAAAAGATTATGTGAGATATAACCAGATAATCCTGACAAGTGACCTGTACGCACGTTCTGCAGAGAAAGGTGAAAAACCTTAAAGGTCACTGCCAATTTGATGTGGTGGAATATTCTTTCCTGACCCCCACATATGGTGATCAGTGAAACATTGAGCACGTGAACAAGAACCAGCCAGCCAAGCATGAGAGAGAGAAATGCTTAGTTCCGCCTCAGAGCCCTAGCTATTCCCATCCAATGGCTCATTTCCAGCTATGGCCATCCCTGATGCTCCAGAGGAAGGAGATGAAAAAAACCTAAACAGAATACATTGAAGTGAGAGGAGGGGGCTAAGGTCTTTTCCTGACCCCTGCAGATGGCCAGCTGTAACTCTGAAGCATGAGCATTTAGGAACTTAAGACATAAACCAGAAGTGAGTCTGATCGCTGCTGAGCCCTGCCCCCTACCATTACAAGCAGTGCCATCATACAATCACACTCATAAGTTTATCTAGTTTTCTTTCAAAACTAATTAAGGTGTTTGTCCCCACAACTCCTATTAGGAGGCTATTCCAGAACCTCACCCCTCTGATGGTTAGAAACCTTCTTCTAATTTACGGTCTGAATTTGTTCATAGCCAGGTTATATCTGTTTGTTCTTGTGCCAATCTTGTCCTTTAGCTTAAATAACTCTTTACCCTTCCTGGGTATTTACCCCTCTAATGTATTTCTGTAGAGTAACCATATCCTCCCTCAGCCTTTTTTTTTGCTAGGCTAAACAAGCTAATCTCTTCCAGTCTCCTCTCACAAGGCAGGCACTTCATTCCCCGGTTCATCCTAGTATCTATTCTCTGACTGCTCGAGTTTAAATTCATCTGATCGCCATCAGCTTAATCTCAAAGAATCTTCACTTCTCCTCCTGAGGAGAATGTTCTTCCAGAGGAACAGCAACTGCTAAGTGAATGCGACAACGCAGAAGTTGAAGACGACCCTCCAATGCCTTTAGCATGTTCTCCAGATGAAGCGCTAGTAGTTTCAGTAGGTTCAATAATACAAGTGATTCTTTACATGTGAACAATGTACAGTTGTGCAACAAAAGCCTTGCAGGCGTATGAAAGTAGAAGTAGAATTGATGACTTCAAGACCTTTCAAGAACTTCTCATGAGATTGGCAGGAACCCTTGAAATTCCTCTTGAAATGGTTCAGGAGACATGATGTAAACTGATATCCTGCATCTAGTCTCACAGGATTGTTTGCTGTGCTCACATATAAGGAAATTTTGGATCCAGCAAGGGACTTACAGGCTACTCCAGCTTATGTTTCAGTTACATTGAAATGAGCTGATTGGAGATATCACGTCCCATCAAAGGGTTGTGAGTATTTTTATACTCATCCAGCACTGCCCTTCTTAATAGTAACAGAAGCTAATGCAAGGGTAAGGTAGTCTGGTCTGCCAAATCCACCCTGAAAGACAAAGAACCACAAGGAAAAAGATGCCTTCTTCTGGCTACAGGAAGCCAAATTTCAGACTTTTTTTGCTGCTTGTGCAGTACAGGAGAGGGAGAATAGTGTCTTCTCTCTGGCTGCCTTCAACACAGAGTGGAGCAGTGTCTGGGGCCTCTTCTTCCTTGAGAGCTACGTTCCCTCCAAACTGTCACAAGAAGACAGATACGAAGATTAGAGGTAAGCCAGCTTCTGCCAAGCGCTTTCTGGTACCATGTTCTAGAGTACCAACGTAAAATCATTAACTCGGCACCTCATGAAGTACCATTGAGACTGACTCTAGTGCTGGGATGTAGAATGGCATCGATTTTTTCTGTGTGATGCATACTGCTACATTGGTACCGACTACGCCTGAGGCATATGCGGCAGCCAGGGATCTTTTGTGCCTGTGGATGCCAACTCACCTCTGATGCAGGATGAGGTCCAGGTACTGACTGTTCCTTCCACACAAGCACTGGGACGAGAACCTTCCTTGGCATCAGTACATTTGTTACATTTGGAAACTGAGCATTCTTCTTCGACTGCTTGCTCATGTCCATTCCATATTAGGTGTATGTACTTGCCAAATGCACCGGTATCAGAAGTTTTTCCCTTAGCAGTATCCATAGGGGACCGGACTTTGGAATGGCGCCCACATAGCCACAGGGGCGCAACTGGCACCCCCCACCCTCAGTTCCTTCTTGCCGCCAGTGATGGTGCTGGAACTTTAATTAATTTAATTAATGGAGATATCCTATCTCCTAGAACTGGAAGGGACCTTGAAAGGTCATCGAGTCCAGCCCCCTGCCTTCACTAGCAGGACCAAGTACTGATTTTGCCCCAGATCCCTAAGTGGCCCCCTCAAGGATTGAACTCACAACCCTGGGTTTAGCAGGCCAATACTCAAACCACTGAGCTATCCCTATCCCCCCCCCCCTCCCCTTCTGCTGCTTCGGCTAGCTTTCGCTTAGTTCAGTATGTCTCACGAATGTTTCTTTGTAAAATAGTTGTTTATGGTTTACTATTTTACCCTTAGTGTTAGTTCTAGTTAGCTGGTCCTGGACGGGACTCAGCCTAGGGATGGGGCATGCCCCGGTCCCCAGGCTTTAAACCCATGCCATCGTTGTAAGTGACCCATGCCCATCAGCGACCTGCACGTTAGCTGTTTACGGTGTCTAGGAGAAGGACACATAAGCGACAAGTGTTGCATCTGTAAGTCATTCAAACTCAGAACAAAAAAGGAGAGACTCATCTGTCTCAGGGCACTCCTGATGGAGTTGGCACTGACTCCTGCACCGGTGCAGAGGTTCGACTCGGCCCTGAGCACTGCAGCATAGGTATGGAGTGCCCCGCTGGTGCTCTCTGTGAGCCGTCACCGATCCCCCTCCCTGGCCAAGAAGCCCAAGAGGTCAGCAAGAGAAAGATCTCCCACTTCCCATAAGGGAAAGGAGAGGGCCGGAGGAGAACCAAGACCCGTGCTGGGCAGCTCAACATCTCCATGAGGGAGTCGGGCCCCAGCTCATGTTGAGGGGCCGAGCCCCTCCCATACTATGTCTGCCACACCAGACAGTGATGAGGGCACCCGTCAACTCGAAGTCCCGTCGACGCCCAAGGCCCTGCAGACAGCGCAGGAGATCCTGACGCTATCTGTGCTGCCCACACCAGCTCCGGCGGTACCCAAGCTCAGGGTAAACCCGCCTTGGGACCGTTCCGAGTGTTCCCGCCTCAGCAACGCTGCTCCCCATCATGGGGGACATCCCGCCAGCGCTCGCCCGCACGGAGCCATCATGCTTCAGACTTTGGGAGGCAGGCTCAGAGAAGCCCTCTTCGGTCTCCGGACCCTGGGCACCGACAGCGGGATTCGAGGCGTGTCTCGCTGGTAACGTGGCGCAGACCTGCAGAGGCAAGCGCCCCCCAGCATGAGCATTGAGACTGACCCACCGTGTCTCCAACGCCTTGGTACCAGTCTTGCGACCGATTGGTGGAACGGGGTCACTGGTCACCCACCCGCCAGCACCCGTTGCCGAGACACAAATCCCCTAAATCGGGGAGATTCTACCGCCAACCAGGCCACTCTGACTCCCAGTCCCGCTCTAGGTCAAGCAGCGTGAGGTGTAGATTGCCGGTCTATCGACGCAGATCCGCTGAAGATCCCTGAGGTCCCATGGGAGGAACTCGTCCCGATTGGACAGGTCGACATCGAGGCACAGTGGCTGGCACCGTGGGGAGGAGGGCCAGCAGGCCAGCCGGTCATGGTCACTCCACAGCGTCTGCTCCGCTTACGACTCCAGTGCTGATCAGGAGTCCCTGGTAGCAGGACAAACCCTGGCACCAGTGGTACTGTCAACCTCATCGGCATGACGACTGTGTTCAGGCCAATGGCTGGCAGTGTGGTACCCCTGGAATCCACGGGGGTTCACTGAGCCTTCCCAGGCCACCCAATCAGTGGCGGGGGCCTCAGATAGGCTATCAGCCACAGCATCCCGCCCTCCTCCGGAGGTGGAGGCCCCACAGGGAAAGACCCCCCCAGTCCCATGACGACCTAGGGGAACAGCCAGTTGGATCACCAAGGGATGTGGTGGATCCCTCAGCGCTGGCTTCATCCTCATCATCGCCGGACGAAGCGATTACGGGTCCCCCTCATCCAGTTCTGCAAGATGACGCCATGGCTCATCAGGAGCGTTTTGAAGAGGATCGCTTCTAACCTGGGGCTCCAGGCAGAGGAAATTAAGGAGCCGTTGGACTTACTGTTCAATGTCCTTTGCTCCACGGCATCCGCTACAGTGGCTTTACCCGTACACGAGGAGGTATCTAAAATAATTAATGCCCTATGGCAAACCCCCTCCTCCCTGCCACCCATCTCAAAAAGGGCTGAGTGCAAATATTTTGTGCCAGCTAAAGGCTATGAGTATCTCTATACTCACCCGGTCCCAAACTCTCTCATAGTGGAGGCCATTAACCAGAGGGAGAGGCAGGGGCTACGCCCAAGAATAAAGACTCGAAGAGACTGGATCTGTTTGGGCAAAATATTTATTCATCTTCCAGCCTTCAGTAGAGAGTGGCCAACCACCAAACCCTCCTTCGCCGCTATGACTACAATATGTGGCAATCTATGGCCAAATTCGAGGTCTCGCAGCCTGAAACATCCAGGAAGGAATTCTGGGCGATCCTCGAAGAGGGCACGGCTGCAGCAAGAGCGACCCTTCAAGCAGCTTCGGATGCAGCAGACTCTCCGGCCTGCACCATGGCCTTGGCCATCTCCATTCGAAGGGCGTCTTGACTGCTTCTCTTGGGTCTGTCAACGGATGCTCAGCAATCGATGCAGGACCTCCCCTTCCCCTTCCCCTAGGCCCTGTTTGCAGAGCAGATGGACAGTAAATTGCATGGCCTTAAGGACTCCTGCACTACTTGAAAACTCTGGGGTGTACGTTCCTGGTCCAGCCCGTAAGCGATTCTAAACTGCAGCAATCTCAGGGCCAAGAGAGTCAACCCTGCTAGGAGCCCCCCCCCCCATAAGAAGAGTAGGGGCTACAAGCGCTGCCCGAGCCACCCACTTCCACCCTCTGCCCAGTTGGGCTTGACCCACAATAAGCAGGGGGGCAAGCAAGCGTTTTTACGGTGCGCTCAAGGACGACCTACCAGACTATACCCCCAGATCCGTCTGTCCCACTGTTCTCCAACTGCCTTTCTTTTTTCCTCCCTGCATGGACCACTATAACTTCAAACCGCTGGGTCCTCAATACTGTGACGGAGGGTTATACCCTACAGTTTATTTCTATCCTCCCCACCCCCCTTCCCCATCCCTCTTCAGGGATCCTTCTCATGAGAGTCTCCTTGCGCAGGAGGTAAAGGGGTTACTGCAATTGGGTGCAGTGAAAAGTTCCTCTTGAGTACAGGAACTAGAGGTTCTATTCCCGTACTTCTTAATCCCAAAGGCCAAGGGCAGTCTGCAGCCCATCCTGGACCTGAGGGACCTCAACAAGTATCTAAAGAAGTTAAAGTTCTGCATGGTCTCCTTGGCTTCTATCATCCCCTCCCTGGACCCGGGAGACTGGTATGCCGTTCTCGACTTGAAGGACACATGCTTCCACATAGCGATCTTTCAAGGTCACAGGCGCCTCTTCCAGTTTACAGTGGGCCCCCAACACTACCAGTTTGCGGTCCTCCCGTTTGGCCTGGAGACAGCACCAAGAGTGTTTACCAAGTGCATGTCGGTGGTGGCTGCTTACCTCAGGCGTCGGGGTATCCAGATCTATCTGTATCTCGACAACTAGCTAGTCAAAGGCAACTCCAGGTCTTGGGTCCAAGAGGATGTCCATTGCCTTGCACTTATACAGTTACTTACACCTGTGCAAAGGGATTAAATTGTAAAATGCTAAGAAATCAAAATGCTTGGATTTTACACCCACTTTCCTCTCACTTTACATAGGTATAAGTGACTACACAAGGTTCAAGATGGGAGAGTCAAGCCTTGCGAGCTCTTTAAAAGTTGAGTTCAGTCACCACCACTTAATGTTTCCTGGTGGCTTCTGTGACAAGGTGGTGGGGAATATAGCAAGATCAGTTATTTCAGTTGTGCCTACCTAAGTATTTAATATTGCACCTATTTTAATTTGAAATATTAGGAAATAATCTAATCTACAGTGTGTGGTTAAGAAGAATAAATAGTATCTCCTTGCAGAAATTACTAATTTCCAGATGTTCTAATATCTTAGGTAGATTTGTAAACAGACTTTAAAGCTACTCTGGAGGGAGAGCCCTGTAGGGTAAGCTGTTTTATTTAAAATAGGGAAATTTTATTTGATCTAAAATAGGGATAAGGTGTAAGTGTTTGTCACCTATGATAGTGGTGAATTGTCAATAAGTGCTAACAGCAGTGAAATCAAGTACTGTAGAAGGAAAAAGCACAGAGAAAAGTGTCTGGGTAGTGTTTTGGGGAAAAGAATAGTGAAAAGAGACAGACAAGAAAGATGAGTTATGAGCAGCTAAAGAAAAGCCCGCTGGCTCAGATATGCAGACAGCTAAACTCACAGGAGCTGACAAAGGCATGGCTAATTGACCGGTTATACTCTTAGGGCCAGAAAAGAAATGAAGGTCCAGGACCACACTGGACACTCAGATTACTTGCAGAGAATCCAGTGGGTGGCGGAAATCTTAGAGACAACTTGCTAGAAGGAAGCAGGGAAGAGGATGACAGAGTCAGCAGCAATTGTGTTTCATCCAGACTTCGGTGGCTTTCGTGGAAAAGTTTACACATAGAAGAGAAGAGGTTGTAGTGGGAGAGAGACAAACTTTGCTTGGAAGCCTAGCAACTTGCAGACTAGAAGCAAGAGAGGGCAGACCAGGAGAAGCAGCAGTATCACAAGAGAGAAGGGAAGATGTGACACGGCCCCTTGCAAGTAGTGGTGGAATTCACTTAGGCTAGGTCTACACTCGGGGGGGGGGGGGGGAATCGATTTTAAGATACGCAAATTCAGCTACGCGAATAGCGTAGCTGAATTCGACGTATCCGATCCGACTTACCCCGCTGTGAGGACGGCGGCAAATCGACCACCGCAGCTCCCCCGTCGACGGCGCTTACTCCTACCAGGGCTGGTGGAGTACGCGCGTCGATTCGGGGATCGATTGTCGCGTCCCGACGAGACGCGATAATTCAATCCCCGAGAGATCGATTTCTACCCGCCGATCCAGGCGGGTAGTGAAGACAAGCCCATAGACAGAGGGTCATTTATGATGCAGCACTTTTCAGACCAACAACTTCATATTATCAATCCATGGTCTAGTACAGTATGTGGGTACCTTAAGTACTGCCTCTTTCACTGTTCACTATTGCAAAAGCACCTCCGCTGATTTCAGCTAATAGTCTCTAATATATAGGTTTGAAGGTGTGTAGAAAAATGGAGGTAAAGCATATACATTGGGAAGGTACTTCACTTTGCAGCTTACTTTCCTGATAGATTTTCAGAGCATGGGGTAAGGTATTAATTTTAAGCTAAGCATTTGGTTGGTTAGGATCATCACTGTATTACCTACAGTTTGTTGGTAATTACCTACAGTTTGTTTATGATGTCTATTTTAGGCAGTTTAATGTATTATTGCACTTAATGTGTATAATGTGCTTAGATGCTACAATGGTGGGCATATTTGAATATAATTTAAGAAAAAATAGCCTGCCAAAGACAGTAAATAGTGTAACAGGACTATTCCCCATTTCTTTGACAGTTTAATATCTAATTTTGGGACACACAGAAGAATCAATTTGAGGAGGCAATGGTGTCAATTGAACCTGAAGCACTAAATAAGTTTTCTTTTCCTATTTGATCCATAATAAGCAATAATGTGGGAAAGATAGATCCCTTAATAATTCTAATACTCTGGATGAGATGACCAAGAGGCTGCATTTAAGTCAAAGCACAGAGCTCAGTTTGCAAAAATATACAAAAATATACAAATATACAAACGGTGCTCAGATGGGTGGATTCTTCTATTCTTATGACATATAAGGCCTTGTCTAAACACAAAGTTGCGCTAGTTTAGCTAAACATGTTGGTTTTTTTACAAATTGGTTTAGTTAATCTGTTTATCCCCACTGTAACAGAAACTGTGACTGCATCTACACTTGGAACTGGGAGTGTGATTCCCAGCTTGTGTAAACACAGGCCCGGTGCTACCATTAAGGCAAACTAGGTGGTTGCTTAGGGCGCCAAGATTTGGGGGCGCCAAAAAGCCGTGCCCCCAATTTTTTTTTTACAGCGTTCCTGGGCTGGGCTGCCGGCGGCGCGCTGACACGTGCGTCTCAGACTCCCTCTCCCAGCGCAGCGGCCGCTCCACTTCTCCCGCCTCCCAGGCTTGCGGCGCCAATCAGCTGTTTGGCGCCGCAAGCCTGGGAGGGGAGGAGAATTAGAGCGAGGGCGGCGTGCTCGGGGAGGAGGTGGGGCAGAGGTGAGCTGGGGTGGGGAGCTGCCACACGGCTCCCCGGGCCGGGGGGGTGGGGAGCTGCCGCGGGGGAGGGGGTGCCTCAGGGCGTGGGGGGAGCTGACGCAGGGCTCCCTACCCCAGCTCACCTCTGCTACGCCCCCTCCCCAAGCACGCCGTCGCTGCTCCACTTCTCCCGCCTCCCAGGCTTGCGGTGCCAATCAGCTGTTTGGCGCCACAAGCCTGAGAGGGGGAGGAGAATTAGAGCGAGGGCGGCGTGCTCGGGGAGGAGGCGGAGCAGAGGTGAGCTGGGGTGGGGAGCTGCCGCATGGCTCCCGGGGGGGGAGGAGCTGCCGCGGGGGGGGCGCCTCAGGGCAGAGGGGGAGGGAGCTGCCACGCGGGGCAGGCCTCAGGGCGGAGGGGAGGGTGGGGAGCTGCCGCAGGGCTGGGGTGGGGGGGTCGCAAGGTGGAAGTTTCGCCTAGGGTGCGGAACTTCCCTGCACCGGCCCTGAGTAAACATACTATTATGCTAGCTCTCATCAAGCTAACTCAGGTATGTCTACTTGAGCTGGGAATCTTATCACCAGCTCCAAGTGCAGCTGTAGCCCGTGAGTTGGTCATTTCGCCCGCTATGCCTTCATACTTTTTATGTTTCTCAGAGGCACCTCTTTAGAAGCTGAGACTACAAAAATAATTAGAATGTCATGTAGACTTTTGTCGCTACCTCCGAAGCAAGGCCCAGGATGATAATTCTCTCAAATATGTTAAGGCAGTGCTTGAAAAATGATATCAAGTGCTGTAGACGCTTTTGAGTATATAAATAAATAGATAATATAAAATAAACTATAATTTAGAAAACATACAGAAAATACATTATGTATAATATTAAACAATATCTATATAGCTTTTAAAACTCATATTAACTAGTCCTGTTTTTTTACTTACGTAGGAAAGCAATAGCACCATGTAACTTAAATATTGGAGAAGCTGTTTTCTGTGACTCAGCTGCTCTCTTGTCAACCCAGATTTAGCACTTACAGTCTGATTCACTCATGCAGAAAATGCTTTCCACAAGCAGCTGGTTGCACAGTTTGGTGTATTTTCCTCTGTATCCTTTATCTAATTATTAGTTGTTCACAAGTGTCATTGATGACACTATGGAGGGGACCACAGGTCTTGCTTTAGTTTGAGAGTATCATCGCTTTAATACTGAGTATGGAAAAAGAAAAATATTATTCAAAATCCTTTAGATACGTTTTATTTTTCTATTGTGAAATGGTATGTCATTCTGTTTTATTGTACACCTCTACCCTGATATAATGCTGTCCTCGGGAGCCAAAAAATCTTACCGCATTATAGGTGAAACTGCGTTATATCGAACTTGCTTTGATCCGCCGGAGCACACAGCCTCGCCCCTCCCGGAGCGCTGCTTTATCACGTTATATCCGAATTTGTGTTATATTGGGTCGTGTTATATCGGGGTAGAGGTGTACTTATAATATACCTAGAACAGTTATACCAGACTTTGGTATAAATAGTGTCAATCAGTATTTGTATTATGAACTTCAGTTCTCTAGGAATCTTTAACTACTGTAAAAATCACTAATTTTATTTGGAGTAGAGATGAGATAAAACTGGATTTTCACTGTCTGTCTTCAGACTGTTTTAATGTCATCCTTTATCTATAATGGTTTAGTTTTGAAAAATACAATTTATTAAAGACATTAGTTCCTAATACAGATTTAACCATTTAAGAGATTTATATATAAACTTATCTTTTTCTCCAAGTTGTTCCTAGTTTAGATAACTTTCTACTTTACAAGAATATATTATTGCCTTCATACATCTTAACTATCATGAGTTATCTGCTAGAACTGCTTCCCTTCTACAGCCTTTTAGTTTTAAGTCTCACATTTCTATGTGAAATATTGCAATTAAGATTCTGTGGAAGATAGTAATTTTATTGGTTTAATACTAAAAACAATTTTATAATTGATTCAATTATGAAGACTTCATGGGTTTTAATGTCTAATGGATTTGCGGTGGTTGTACTATAAAGATGTAATAATTATACAACTGTTTACCTTTTTAAATAAATTGTTTATGAAAGTGTTAATAAAAGACTAAGTTAAGCTTATCTAATAAGTATTCCTTCTATAGTAACTTTTCTATGTAGTATATAATTAATTACATTTTTATTCTCTTCCTATGTTGCTGGGAATCTAGGCATCCCATCTTTTTTTACATTTAATGTTGATTTTAAATCTCACTTTTTTTCTCTTGTTGTGTAGAGCTAGAAGGAAGTTTGGCTTTCTTAAAAGTGGAATTCCAAATAGGAACAGATAGTGGAGCATATAGTTTGCTGAAGAGAATATGAGATCAGTTGTATTTGAATATAGCTGTTATGGTTAAGCGACAGCTTTTGTTAACTGCTTTCTTGTATAGTTCAGAAATGTGTTGCATGACAGAAATGAAAAGGTCAGAGACGAGTAAATAGAGCTTGCTATGAATTTGTTAGTATCCTGCAGGAGAACTCAGTAACAAACATGATAGACTGAAAAAAGGAAGAAGCAAATGCTATATATATATATATAGGAAAATGGAGGTTTTACTTATTTGTAATATTTCTATATCTCAGATATACCAGTCTGGAAATTTTGGGTCAATAACTCTTGTCCAAGTGGCTAGCTCTCTCATATCTTTCTAGGCAGGGGCGGCTCCAGGCATCAGCCCACCAAGCTTGTGCTTGGGGCAGCACCTGGAGGGGGGCGGCGCGGCGCTCCGGCTGCTGGGGAGAGCGGGGCCACAGCCGGGCTTGCCGCCCTCCCCCCCCCCGCGCCCCCTCCCCGGCCGCCCCCCTGCCCCCGGGCCTCTGGGGGGGGGGGGGGAGGGCCGAGCCCCAGCCGGGGCTCGCCGCCCTCTTGCCGCCCTGCCCCCGGCGCTCTGGTCGCCGGGGGGAGAGCCGAGCCCCCACCGGGGCTCGCCGCCCTCCTCCCCGTGCTTCGGCCGCCCTCCCCCCCGGCGCCCTCCCCCCGGCTGCCGGGGGGAGAGCGGAACCCCCGCCGGGGCTCCGGCCGCCCGCCCCCCCCCTTGGTGGGGCGGGGGGGCGGCCGGAGGCTTTGTTGCCTGGGGCGGCAAAAAAGCCAGAGCCGGCCCTGTTTCTAGGTATTTGTAACATATTGTAACATACTGCCAAAACATCTACACCCCAGTTAAATAGCCATTTAGCCCTAACCCTAGCTCGAGTCAGCTGTCACTGGCCAACTGTGAGTGTCTAATTGCAGTTAGACATTTCCTTTATGGCCCACTGAACCTCCACAGAACCAGTCTAATTACATTGAAAGGTTTGGTTGCAAGAAATCCTGGTCCCACCTAATTTTTATAAAATTCCCCAGGAAAACTTGCCATAATGCTCAATAAAGAAGAAAAATTACTTTAAATTAGTCACAATTCCTTTCTGTATTATGTGCATGGGCTTTGTGGTATGTATAACTTAAATGTAATTTCTGTTCTATGATATTGTTAGCATAAAGCTGTAGAGAATCAGTCAAAACAGGGAAGTGTTAACAGGCTTTGAACTATTCACCTGAAGCTCAGTGTTTTCCTCTCTAGGATTGCCACTCATCTGTTGTCAACTTGAAACTCATGAAGTATATGATGAAAATTAGTAATGAGACTGAGATCACTGAACTGAAGAATGTGTATTTTATTGTAAATGTTGTCATTTTTGTTTAAAATATAATAGTGAAATCTTCTTTTCAGTCTGAGGGGGGTGGTGATGAAATTTGTATAGTGGGTCTTACTACCCAAATGAAGATTTCATTTTTGAGTTAGTTTTGTATTTAATGTACGCATTCTTGAAAAATTGCAGGTGACCTTAAAGGAGAATTTTCCAGTGCTGACTGAATTAACCTTTTTTTTCTGTAGTATTCTTAAAGTTGATTTATAAGGCAGACCAATATAGACACTTTTACAGTGGCTGCTGTTAGAAACTCAACATTCTGCGTATTAGTGTCCACTGGTAATCAGCTTAGTCTTCAGTCTCTCTGAAGCTTGCGTGCAGTACCAGTCTGTTCAATCACAGGCCAAGGTTTAACTTCCTCCCACTAAAAAGCTAAAGTGAGTGTTGCTCTTACATTAGTAAAGTACTTGCTTCATAGTAAAAATGTTTTCTTTAGAGAAACTTTCAAATTTTTCTTTTGGGGAGGAAACCATTAATATTTCAGCTTAATTTAATTTGTTACTGAATTTTCATTTCCCTCAGCCATTTGAGTTTTGAGGTACTGCAGTGACTTCCCTCCCTTGCACATTGTTCCCTTAGTAAGACAAAATGGTAAACCAAGCAAAAGAGTTTAAAGCATGGCTAGAAAAAGCATACCTCTGTTTCCCCTGCTGTCATACCAAATCCATTGAGAGGAGCTCTCTGCCTCTTTTGAGCTCAGGATAAAAATGCTTGTGGAAGGCAGTATTCTGGGAGTCTGCCCTCATGTTTTCAAGTCTGCTCACAGCCATAGCATCCCTTTTGACTCCTCACTGCTGCTAGTTACTGAAATAGCTCCAGCTGCTACCAAATATCTTCTTGCAGCTGCACCTGGTGAGGAGAATGCACCCCATCTTGCCAGACAATGACTTTGACACCGGGGAAGGATTGGGAAGACTACTGAACCATACGTGAGCCTTCTTATTATGGTGATGCATTATTAGATTTGCCGATACCATAGTAATGACCTAATATAAATGCTTAGACAGATAAGACTCATTATCCAGGGAGCAAAGGAGATCTCTGCTGCAAAGTGGTTTCGTCAAGCCTAACCTCCTTAGTGTTGAAAAGTGCCAACCTGTCTTCAGTGGTTCCCTTCTCCAGAAGCATCACCCCAGAAGGAATTTTCTCTACTATTTCAAACCTGCTGCCACCTGAGTTTTCCTCAGCTGCTTAGGACACTGGTGACCTGAGTACTAGTTAGCTGCAATCCATTCACTCCCATACTATCAAAGTAAATCAGACTGACTTTCTGCAGAATCTAGTAACAGCTGTTCCCTCAGCCAGCTGTAGGCTGTCACCCCCTCAGATACAGGTAATCTTAGCAGTCTTCTCAACTGCATCTTCTGTACCAAGGAGAAAAGCTTGTTTTCCCTATGCCCTCCACACCTTACCACTACTTAATGATGATTGTAACCCACACTAATACAGTATGGCTCTTTGTCTCCTTATAGTGAGTAGACATGGGATCTCAAACTCAAATCACCACGAGGGCCACATGAGGACTAGTACATTGGCCCAAGGGCCGCATCACTGAAACCTTTTCATGCAATGATACAAAAGTATAGTCAAAAATGAAAAAAATGAAGAGTAATGTTGTATGCTATTTAAAGTCAATGTATTAACTTTTTTAAACTGTAATGTGAAGAGGGGTTTTAATAAAATATAAACACCTGTAACTATTCCTTATGTGATCAATAACACTGATGATGGTCTACACCAGAGGTAGAGGGCCACATCCGGCCCGCGGGACCGTCCTGCATGGTCACTGAGCTCCCGGCCGGGGAGGTTAGCTCCCAGCCCCTCCCCCGCTACCCCCCCCCCCCACAGAGTCACACCACTGCGTGGGCAGCGCTCTGGGTGGCGGAGCCGTGCGCTCCTGCCGAGCAGAGCGGCAGCGTGACTGGCTCCAGCTGGCATGGCAACCAGACATGCTGCTCTGCATGCTCTGCTCGGCATGGTAAGTGGGCCAGGGGGTTGTATAAGGGGCGGGGGGCCCCAGGGGGCAGTCAGGGATCAGGGGACAGAGGTTCGGGGGGGGGGGGGGGGGGGGGCGGGGGAGTGGGGGGGGGGGTGGGATGGGGGGGGGGTCCAGGGGGGCTGTCAGGGGGTGGAGGTGTGGATGGGGTCTGGGCAGTCAGGGGACTGAGAGCAGGAGGGTTGGATAGGGGGTGGGGTCCCGGGGGGCGGTTAGGGGCGGGGGGGTCCCAGGACGTGGCAGTTAGGGGACAAGGAGCAGGGGGGGTTGGATGGGTCAGGGGTTCTGAGGGGGGCAGTCAGGGGGCAGGAAGTGGGAGGGGGCAGATAGGGGGCGGGGGCCAGGCTGTTTGGGGAGGCACAACCTTCCCTACCGGACCCTCTATCCAGTTTTGCAACCCCAATGTGACCCTCGGGCCAAAAAGTTTGCCAACCCCTGGTCTACACTAACAGTCTATCAACATAACTGTAATGGCAGGAACTTTTTAAAGTAACTGTTCATACAAAATACGTTGCCACTTTTAACAAACATTCTTCCCAACTACTCACAGCATGTCTTGCTCTGTCTCTAAGGCGGCAGCTCGGTGCATGGTGGATTAGAGCATGCTGGCAGTTGTAGGCCTCTATTGAGCGAATTTACTCAGCAGTCAGCACCTGTGTTGAAGTGTCCGCGTCCCCTAGGAGGGTTGGGGATTTCTTTCCCACCCAGGCGTTGTTGAGGGTGAGAGGTGCAGGGAACAGGCTTGGCTTTTGTAAACTGGAAAATCCAAGATCCGTGTTCCCTTCCTCCCCCCCCAGTGATATTTCTCTCTGAATCACCTTCCCTTTCCCTCACTCCCAGTGTTAACGGAAAAGGGCTTTTGCCAGTGACTGGCTGCTGCTGCTTTCCTGGCTCCCTTCTCCCCCAGCGTTTCATACTGCGCATGGGATCAGTGGGGACAGATTTCAATGGCGGGTGTGTTTGGCCCTCCCTTGAGGCAGGGGAGATTTGAAGAGTGACAAAGGGGCTGGCTGAGGGTTGGTGTGAGTCAGGGTATAGCTAGAGGGGAGGATTGGGGATGCAGAAAGAGCAGGCTCAATGGCTTGGTTGGGAGCGAGGAACTGCAAGGCTGTTTGTCAAGCTCGGGCAGTTTGACTCAGGTAAACTTCAGAGAATTGTGGAAATGGCTCATTGAAATGCACGCAGCATACATCCCCACCCCCAGAGTGAGAGTGACTGTAAACGCTGCCTTAAACAGCAGCTCCAAGAGCCCGCCTGCCTGCCTGCCCTCCTCCCCAGAGCATGTGTGGGGGAGCTGGCAGCAGCAGGGCCAGAGGGGGGTTATGTTTTGCTGATCCAGCTAATGTCTTCCCAACCCTTCCCCTTCCCCTTCCCCAAAGTCTTCACCCCCTCCCTGTCCCTATTCCAACCCCTTGCCCAAATCCACGCCCCGGCCCCGCCTCTTCTCCACCTTCTTCCCTCAGCATGCCATGTCCCCACTCCTCCCCCCTCCCTCTTGGAAAGTCCTAAGCACCACCAAACAGCTGTTTGGCGATAGGAAGTGCTGGGAGGTAGGTGGAGGAGCGGGGACGCGGCACACTGGGGGGGGGGGGGTGAGGGGAACTTGGCAGCCGTTGGAGTTGGCACCTATGGCGGAGCTAGGGTGACCAGATGGGATGAAGGAAATATCGGGACACATGGTTGGGGGGGGGTCCCTGCTGTCGGAGCAAAAAAAAAAAAAAAAAAAGGGAGTGTGAAATATTGGGATGCGGGACAAACGCTTAAATATTGGGACAGTCCCGATTTTATCGGGACGTCTGGTCACCCTAGGCGGGCCGCAGGAAATTACTTCGTGGACCCCGTGTTTGAGACCCCTGGAGTAGACCATATAGAGAAATTTGAGTCTGCTACTAGCTTCAAGTTAATGGCTTGGTTCTTTAGCTGGAGCAGTAAGGGGTTCATGCTTTTAGATCTAGAGGTCCCTGCAGACAACCTACAACCCTGGCTGTTGTTACACTGACATATACCTGGGTTCATGACATTGCCTGTCTTGACTTTCAGACTTCTTGACTACTTTGCCCAGCTTAGTTTACTTCTTTACTGTAAATCCGTGAGATCTTCCTTGTAGGCTCATCACTTTGTCAGACAGGCCATTAGCCAAAGAAAGCAGTTACTAACCCAAGTGAAGCTTCTACCTTGGAGGCAGCTCTGGAGATGCCTAAAAGGAAAATTGATACAAGCAGAAATAGAAAGGGAGGAGATCTTCAGCACTAGGGAGACCTCTTCCTCCAAATATCTCCATATTGTTCAGTGAAACTGACCAGGACATCCCACGGGGTTTAATGGAAAGGAATCTATCAAACAAAACATCTTAATCCAAGAATTACCTTGTGCCCAAAGACAGCTGGATAATTAGTGGAATTGATATTGCAAAAACTTGAATATGTGTAGTAGTTTTCAAAGCCTTTGGTTTAGACTGAGAGGAGACGTGTAGTCAGATTGTTCAAAGCTATTTATTGTTTTTATCAAAATTTGTTTATTTCAGACTCCGGAGAAACTGCAGGGATAAAAACTCTTTGTGAAAAATTGAACAACCTCTCCTCTTCAGTTGAGGGCAGAAAAAGTTAGAGCTCAGGTTTCAGCCTTTTATGAGATTGCTTCTCCTGAGTTCACTAGTCTTCCAAAGCCTTCCCAGCAAAAAACAGGGAACCTGAGATTTATATTTCTGATCATTCGAAGGTAAAAAACAAACAGAATTTAAAAAAAACAACATACCTTTCATGTATTACATAAGAGCTGTAAATGGTGCAGTTCACTTTTAATAAGAGATCCCAGAAATATTCTTATGCTGCTATTATGTTTTACTACACCAATATTGAATTTTAATATTCATTAAAATGCACATATCTGAGGGCAAAAATTGGCTGGAGTGCTTTAACAATAAACTTCTGTTTGCTAAATTACTGTTACAGTAGGATAGAGCCTAGGTTACCACCTCTGAAATTGCATTCCTACATAATCTATATCACAAATTAGGTAACTTATTAATAGTGTCAAGACACGAATATGGGATTTAGATTTTACCACAAGCTAATTTCAAATACTTTTTACAGGTAGTTCTGAAGAGTTCCTTATTATGAGAAATGTCTGGATTTTGCCCTTTGCAGTATCAATGCAGCCTTTTTAACATTTAGATTTCAGATTGTAGTAAAATTACTACAAAATATAGGAACAGCTATACTGGATCAGAGCAATGGTCCATCTAGTCCAGTTTCCTGTCTTTGACAGGGATCAGAGCCAAATGCTTCAGAGAAACCCCATTATGGACCAACTTAGGGATAGCATATGCATAGAAGTTTTTTTCCTAACAGCTATAAGTTAGTGGGTAGCTTTTCCTTGAACCAGGAGCCGAAAAAACCTAGAGAGGGCAAATGGCCTATTGTGATTGTAGCCAGTTCTTCTTCATTACCTTCCTTAAAGGTAATAAGACCATTAGGAAATACCAAATCTAGGAAGCTATATTTTTCCCATTGGGTGTTCCAAACTAGAACTGTAAAACTGGTTCCCAAGAAGGAGCAGTACTGGTAAAAGATATTCCATTTTCTTTTTAGCCCCAAAACATTTGTCAGGAATCAGGGCAATTGTGGATCTGAAGAATCTGCAAGTGTCTGGAAGCTAAAATTCAAAATGGAAACATTAAAATCAATATAAACAGCTATTTCTCTGGTGGAATTTTTATCTTCAGTCTGTCTTCACAAAGCCTATCTGCATATCCCAAGACAGCCATCTCAAAGACAGGAACACTATCAATACAAAGCTCAATCCTTTGGATGTGCCATCTTTTCAAGGATATTTTCTGCAGTCTTAATATTTCTGGACCTAGCCCTTTGTCAAAAATGAATCCACATTTACTCTTGTTTAGATAGCATCCTTTTAAACAACTTTCAGTGGCGCATGCAATTCAAGGCATCCAAAAGTACTATGCTTTTCCTAGAAGCCTCTGTTTTTTGCTAAACTTCCAGAAAAGCCACCTGTTGCCATATCAGACTGTCCTACATATATGCATTGAGATAGATACAAAGTACCATGCTTCATTCCTCTCCAAGGAAATATATGCCAGATACCTGGCTGTCATTTGTCAATTTCAGTCGCTTTTTGTTTGAATATCATTCTATGCCAGGTTGAGTCAATTGGGCACAATGGTCTTGTGTACGGAACTTCTCATGTGGGTGAAGCTCCACTTGAGACCACAAAAGTATCTCTACATGCCACTCCTAAAGCGTTCAGAAGGTCCCATCCTCACTAAACTTAGAAGCAGCACTGACCTAGGTTCAATCCCCAGAAAATGTCAGTTATAGATGCCGGCCTCTTTAGGTGGGGAGTACAGTCTTTCAGCCACATGGTCTCGGGGCTGATTGTCTCCCAAAAATCATCTTAAAGAATATATTGAGTGGAGAACATATTGAAACATCATTACATTTTGAACATGATATGGCATATGTTACCCAATGGGGAATCAAGTCTTTTACTGCTTGCCAAGGAGGAGTTGTGCCAAAAGAAAATTAGTGTCTATGCCGGCACTGTATGTCAAAAAGAAGCTTAATTTGACTGCAGACTGAGCATATGGACCAATCTAATTGGAGCCTTAGGTAGCTGGTGTTCCTACTGTTTACATATGTTTTTGGTGCACCAATGATTGCTATATCGTCCAGGCAAAATTGCAAGGCAGATTAATCTATCTCTAGCCACCAGAATAATGCCCTCTTTTTATTCTGATCAAATGGGCTCATGTAAATGTCTCTCCACTCCCTCTGTTATCCAGAATGATGCAGAAGATCAGACAAGAAAAAGCATCAATAATCTTAGTGTCTCATGTTAATATTACAGACTCTGGTTCATAGACATAACTACTATGCCCATACAGTCTTATCTTGTCCTTCCTCTATTAGAAGATCTGTTGGCCTATGAAAATATAAAACATCCAGACCCAGGATATTTCCATTTAGTGGCTTGCACTTAGAAAGGAAATAAAGAAAAAATATAGAAACAACTCTCGAAGAACAGTACCGGTAAGTAACTTTTCTTCCTTCTGGAATGGGTCTGCAAATTCAGGCTACCCCAGTATTTAGCATAATTTCTCACTTTGAACTACCAAATACATCAAGGCCAAAATGACTACAGTTCAACAAATTCTGGATTTTTTTTACGGGAATTGAAAGTAAGCACTATTATGCTATCTTCTATATCATACAGGAGAATAAAACAAGAATGATAATTTCGCATTCTCATGTAAAATGCTTCTTTCATTTCTTTCATAGAGCTCTAATTAAACCCGAGGAGATGCACAGAGTGGCACCATTGAAGATCTTGGTTCCAAATGCCTTAACCCAATATCCTTGTTGAACCACTTCTTTGGAATCCTTGTATTTCCTTTCTATTAAGATAGCATACTTTCTGGCATGTTACCTTAGTCCACAGGATTTTGGAACTGGAGGCATTGTCCATAGAATCAAAATCCGTGCCTTCCACTTTGACAAAGGATTCTTTGTCAAGATATATCCTTTAACCTCAAACTAAATATAACTTTTAATAATTCATCAGTACTACATTCTGTCTGTTCAAAATCTGTACGTTCTAAAAAGACAAAATGACACTTCCTTTAGACACATGGGCAAGCAATTAAAAAAAAAAAATCTGGAAGACCAGAGCATTCTTGAAGTTATTTGTCCTTGTATCATTCAACTATAGAGGGTGAAAGGTCTAGTGGAGATTGACAATCATAGCAATAGAATAAATCTTGTGTAAAAATAAAAGCAATAAATAAAATTTAGCGTCAATCTTGGTGAAAAATATTCTTGCAGTTATTAAGAGCAATGCACATGTAAAGCAGGATTTTGATGATTTCAGAAGAAATTTAGAATATTAATTTATCTTTCATCTGGTTATAGAATTTTTCTTTTGAACAAGAGGATTTCTGCAGAGTTGATTTCGGAATGAAGTTGCTATGGTGTTAGTATCATTGTTTAGTTAATTCTATGCTGGGTTGCTATGGAAATGCTTATTTACTGAGTTAATGCCTAACAATGTCAAACAGATGCTGCTAGCAACTAGGAATCATTTTCATTTGTTCAATAAAAGACTCCAACTGAAGTAAAGACTAATTTTAAAATAAAAAGTGATATTGAATAGGCAAACTTTTTTGGATCATGTAATTATATTGGATGATGTCTGTCCTAGAATCTTCTATAGGTTTCCTTTCCTTAAAGAATCAAAATAAAAACAAATCATTCTGGGACTCCTGAATAGTGTTATGAGTCAAGTTTTTTGATTACAGGTGTATTTCTTAGCTCTGTCTGAAAAAAACATCATTTTTGAAATTCACATCTTTATTATTTACCTATCTTTTAATTTTGTGTGTGTGTGTGTTTTACTGCATGTGGATTGTACATTTGCTTTAAGATAGGGCTGTTGAATCTCTTTACTTCACACCTGTTCAATTTTAAATTAGTATCAAAGTAATACTGCTATGTAATATTATGTACCCCTAATACATATACCCTTAAAATACATTTTTGAAATTGAATATTTTGAAATACCTGGCTATAGCCAATCTGCTTTTTTATTTGCATAATTTGGGAGACTTTAAGGCTCTGAAATGAACAAAAATGACTAATTCTCAAGTACTGAAGATATTTAGTTTTTGTCTGAATATTTTTGTCATTCTGAAAATATTAAACAAATATTACACCCAAATTTAGCTTGATTGTGGCTGAAAAAAGTCTTCTCAGAAAATGAGTGGATTTTAGAAATGTTATCATCCCTTTTGTACTATCCTCAGTGCTATACTGGAGAAGAAATATGTTTAGGCTTTGTACATGCTAACACTTCCAGCAGTAACAACGAGGAGTCCTTCTGGCACCTTAGAGACTAACACATTTATTTGGGCATAAACTTTCTTGGGCTAAAACTCATTTCATCAGATGCATGGAGTGAAAAATACAGTAAGCAGTATATATATATTTTACAGCACATGAAAAGATGGGCGTTGTCTTACCAAGTGGGGAGTTCAGTGCTAAGGAGGCCCATTCAATTAAGGTGGAAGTGGCCTATTCTCAACAGTTGACAAGAAGGGGTGAATATCAGAGGGAAAATTACTTTTGTAGTGCTAACGAGGCCAATGCAATTAAGGTGGACATTGCCCATTCCCAACAGTTGACAAGAAGGTGTGGGTATCAGCAGAGGGAAAATTACTTTTTGTAGTGACCCATAATACTAGCATACTACAAATACTTCTAGCAGTATTTGTAAACATTTTCACACCTGATTACAGCCAAGTGGAATAACACCCTATGTGACACGGTTCAAAACTTCTCCACCTTATCCCTTGTCAAGCATCTCCTTTATAAATACATTTCTTCCCAAAGACCTGCAATCCCTCTAGCCCTATCTTGCTATAAATATAAAAGCCCTATAAAAATGCTAGCAAAATTTGTTACAAAATCCTAAAAAAACTAAAAAGGCTAGTGAAACTGACAAGACACATGCTAAGCTTTGCAACCTACCCATTCTGTCTTTTGTTGCATATCTTTCCCCACCTTTCATATATATATTATCTATGCAGACTTCAGATTTCTCAGGGAAAGGCCTTTCTTCTTGTTTCTCTAGTGTGAATAATAACATGGTTGAGGTTACAAACTCTTGCAGGATTGTGGCCTGTGTTACGACACCAGTTTCAGTTTGGTAAAGAGGTAGGTTTGGAGTTTTTAACACGTGCTATCTTAGGGTGTCTTGTTTAAAATACAGTAATTCTCAAACTGTTCTAATAATGTTAGAACCACCTCGTTACCTCTTTTTTTCATTTAAAAACAAAAGAAATGTTGCCTGTGCTAGACACTTAAAATTATTCATATTTGTACGCTGCTATAGCTGTGCATGCTTTATAAACAGAGTATCCTGCCCTGAGATGTGGAGCTTCCATTCTAAATTAATGATAGCATGATGTAGAGAGAGTTTCTAGAGTTTTCCTGTGATAGAACAGAGAATTCAAATTGCAGATTAAAAGGTGGTTCAGAGAAGGGTTATGAGAAATGATTAAGGAGCATGAGAAAGCTCTCAGATGAAGAGAGTTTGAGAATAGAAAGGAGAAGAATAAAGGGTATGTCTACACTGTCAGTTTTTTTTGCCAAAAGTTTTATTGATGATCCAAAAGCGCTAAAAGAAAATTATTGTCGCATGTTCACACTGTCTTTCCCTGTCGTCATAATGCATCCACACCGTGGGTCAGTAGCATCGTCAGTGAGAGCAGTGCACTGTGGGAAGCTATCCCACAGTTCAGCTCTCTGTCTTCTGCCACTAGGTCTTGTGGGAAGGCAGAGTGGATTGCAGCACATCATGAGTTTGGGCTCAGTGTCCCATGGTGCATTGTTTTCTGTCCCAGCATTCTATGTGCTTCTGTCTTCGGTTCTCATCATTTTTCAATGTCCCTTGTTTTCTGCTCACTCCCCCATGGATCTTGCGCTGCTGTCCCATGCTCTGCTAGCATGTCCAAATGGCAGCGCAGTTAATCTTGAAGTTTGGAAGTCAACGGGAATCACAGTTGCTTGATGTGCTGTCTGACAGCAATAGGATCAACATTAGATTGCTTTTGGCATTCATGGAGCAGCTGCGCATGGTGGACTGTTGCTTTTGGGCTCATGACACAAGCACTGAGTGGTGGGATCACAATGCAGGTCTGGGATGACAAGCAGTGGCTGCAGAACTTTTGGATGAGAAAAGCCACTTTCCTGGAACTGTGGGCTGAGCTCGCCCCAGCCCTGCGGCGCAGGGACAGCCAAATGAGAGCTGCCTTCTCGGTGGAGAAGTGTGTGGTGATCACAGTGTGGAAGCTGGCGACTCCAGATTGCAGCTGCTCAGTCGCAAATCAGTTTGGAGTCAGGAAGTCAACTGTTGGGGCTGCATTAATGCAAGTGTGCAGGGCCATTAATCGCATCCTGCTGCAAAGGACCGTGGCTCTTGGCAATGTGCATGAAATAGTGAATGGCTTTGCAGCAATCGCTTTCCCTGACTGTGGAAGGGCGATTGGTGGCATGCATATACCAATTTTGGCACCCAACTACCTTGCGACAGAGTACATCAGTAGGAAGGAGTACATCTCCATGGTGTTGCCTCATTGTCTGTTCTTGCCCGACTCTCTCTTTCCCTCCACTGCCTGCGTTCCCTGTTTTCGGCATCTGAGCATTGCATCACTGCCAGGAATATGTTTTTCTTGCTCCGTCTGGGCAGTTTCTTGGCCAGTGGAGGTGCTCTGCCTGTCAAGGCCACATTTGCAGAAGCACAAAGACCAATGCACAGAGGCATGATTAAGTACACACACAGCATTGAAACAGGACAGTAAAATAGACCTTTACTAACATACCAGTCACTTTCACACTGAACCTTACAAGCCCACATGCTGATGAACACCCCAGGCATGGTGAGTTTTCCCCATGATCGGAGGCATTGTACATGGGCAGAAAATCAATATGAAAGGGTCGCGGTGCAGTGGTCTATGGACAATATTCTAAATTTTCCCCCTTCTCAACAGGCGGCATTCATTGTGCCAGATATTTCTCTCCTGAGCAGGAAAGAAAGGGAGCATCTACTATGCGCTTGAGGCTTCCACCCTGACCCTTATGCTGCTCGCCTGTGTGCTGATTTGGTCCCTGCGCAAGTGATTGCAGAATGGCACGTGAGAGTTTCCTTCAGTGGGGAAGAACCTTCGGCAGAGGATTGCTGAGTACCTCCCGGAAAGTTTCCTGGAGATCTCTTTGGAGGATTCCCGTGAAATCTTGGTGTGCATAGACACCTTGTTCCGCCATACTGCCTAGCTGTACAGGGGAATGTCCAGCACAGAGAAACACAGCCAGCCTTGTACGTTTCAATGTCCTTGACCCATCTCCTCACTTCACAAAGATAAACCACTTACCAGGGGTCCCCTCTCCTGCTTCTGGATTGCCGGATTGCAACTGCCGAGACTGGCTAGACACCTCCAGAGTGGAGAACAGCTCCTGACTGGATGCACCACTGGGTGACCCCGCTGTGGGCTCCACATCGACCTCTGCCTCCTCATCTTCATTGATGATTTTGTCATCACGGTTAGGTCCACCTACTGCTCCAGACCCACTGAAGTATCCATGGGATTCTGGGCAGTGGAGGTGGGGTCGCCGCCAAAGATAGCATCCAAATCCTTATAAAAATGGCAGGTCTGGGTCACAGCACCAGAGTGACGGTTTGCTTCCCTTATCTTCTGGTATGTGTGCCTCAGCTTTTTGATCTTTGCTCTGCACTGCAGTGTGTCCCGCTCATAGCCCTTTTTACGCAAGCCACGATAAATCTGCCAGTAGGTGTTGAAATTCCTATGGCTGGAGCGCAGCTGGGTCTTCACAGCCTCCTCTCCCAAATACTGAGCAGATCCAGCAGCTCTGCATTGGTTCAAGTGGGAGAGCGTTTGCTGCGTGGAGCTGCCATGATCACCTGGGAAGATGAGACGTGAGCTCTCCATGCCGAATAAACAGGAAGTGGAATTCAAAAATTTCTGGGGCTTTAAAGGGGGAGGGGCAGACAGTTGCTTACCTGGCCGCAGGGCAATGGAGTTGGAACTGCTGATCAGAGCGGTCAGGATGGGCATTTG
>NW_020664447.1:2225604-2227350 GCF_002925995.2 Terrapene triunguis | reverse complement strand
GCAATGGAGTTGGAACTGCTGATCAGAGCGGTCAGGATGGGCATTTGTGGGATGCCTTCCGGGGAGGGGGGGAGAGCGGCAATTAAAGCACTAAATTGAAGTGTGATGTCTACACTGGTAATTTGTTGACAAAACTTTTACATAAAAAGCTCTATGTCTCTCATCAAGGTGGTTTTATTTTGTCAGTGAAACTGAGGAGTTTTGTTGCCGAAAATGTCATTGCAATGTGTACACCTCCACTGTTTTGTCTACTAAAGTTGCCTTTCACTGAAACAACTTAGCAGTGTAGACAAGGCCTAAGAGGTGACATAAAAGTGTATAAAATAATGGATGGTAGAGTATTGCAAGAGATACAAAACCTTATGCTTCAGGGTTCAAAAGAATCCTTATTAACTAGTATGGATTGGGATGAGACCTTCAAGGGGTGCAGATTATCCTGCATCTGCCTACTTTGGGATTCTTTGGACATTCCTCTGAAGATCTGGTGCTGGCAGAGACAGGACCATATGGACTACAGGCCTGATCTAGTACGTTGGTTCCTAAGTTCCTGTGTTCAAACTGCACACACGTTACACTAGAGATCATTGAAATCTTTGAACATTTTCCTCATTATTTGAAAAATTCCTAAATCAGGCTTAAAAAATCCTGCCTGACACCTCTTTTATCTCAATGTCTAAACTTGTTTACCAAGATTAAAAGTACTGGCGCTCGTCACGTGCTGATTCTCAAAGCCATGCCTCCTTTCTGCAATTTAAAGGGATGAAACAGTTTTAAACAGCTGCTGAGTTTTAAACTTTCAGCTGATGAGTTGACTTTAAAATAGATTCTATAGTGTAGGTCTAAAGAGCTTCTTTTCCTTTTCCAAAGTCTTAATAAAACAAACAGAATTACAGTACACAAACTGTAAAAAATACATAATCAGCAATGTATGAATTTGAAATACTTTCTTTTTTAAACTATCTTTCAGAGATTTTTCTTAAACGGCTTGTCACAAGAAAACAAAGATTGGCAAAAATGCGTAATATACACCCAAAGAAAGAATGAAATGAGTGAGAAATAGCTGAATGAGGAAAAAAAGGACAGGATGGAGAAAATGAGAATCATGGGGAGAGGGAATGAAGGAAAGAATAGAACCTGCTGGAAACCTGTTCTTTTTCTCATTTCCCATAACTTCCCCATAGTTTTTTTTTTTTAAATCAGCCTGTTCCTGAATCAGAAAGTTTCTGAAACATCATTTTAAAAGTCTAAAACATTTTTTGGAAACTTTTTAATGTATTTAAAGCATTAAACTATGGTTCCATTCTGAAAAGAAGCTACTTAAAAATGACATCTTCATTACAACGTGGCCCTTGTTATGCTCTGATGCTACTGAATATAAATTCTGCAGTAGCTTCACCTAAATTTAATGCTTTTATTCATTAAATGTGAAATTGAGTAATACAATAAATATAATAGTCCCTATGTTGTTTATGTTGAAATTAAATTAAGTTGTTTTATATCCTCTTTACATTTTCAGTTTTTAAAGTGTCAATTTTTTTTTGTATTGACAATGCATAATTACAATTTAGAAGTCTTTGGGGTCAAAACTGGAGATTTTAGCAGTTGAATATAGGGGTAGTTTTGGGCTTTTAGCACTCAGGGCAGCAATTTGGTATTGTGGGATATACACATTAGATGAATGGTTTCAGAGTAGCAGCCGTGTTAGTCTGTATCCGCAAAAAGAACAGGAGTACTTGTGGCACCTTA
>NW_020664447.1:2064038-2225204 GCF_002925995.2 Terrapene triunguis | reverse complement strand
ATAAATTTGTTAGTCTTTAAGGTGCCACAAGTACTCCTGTTCTTTTTACATTAGATGAATGTTTCTGTTAAAATGAACAGTGGTGACACAGCCCGTTTGGATATTTAAATTGTCATCTTTAGGTAGGCTTCACACTTAACACTCTAATAACATGAATGTAGCCATTCCTGAGAGCTATTATTTCAGTTTTTATGTCCATGGGGAAAGTTTCACTGGTTTAAATTAAATTGTTTTTTAAACCATCTTTGTTAAACTGAGACAAATACATGTGGATACTGTTATTTGTATTTAAGTGGCTTATTTGTTTAACCTAAACCTGTTACCAATTGACTTAAGCTAAATCAAAAAAGGCCACTCTTATACTGAACTAAGTGTGTTCACATAGTGGTTTGCACTGTTTTAACTATATTGGTTTAAATTCACTCCTTAGGTTAAACTGATGCAACTATCCCACGTAGACAAGACCTCATGCTGTCTGCAGACCATATAGACAAAAATGTACTAATCTATGTGTGGTTCACATTTTCAAGTTTTTCCTTCGTTGTAACAGTTTGAAACAGAATTTTTAAAAGAAGCGATGGCTTGGATTCTGGAGTACAGTTATACTATAAGGGATGGTTTTTGCAGCAAATTCCATGGCTACAAATCCATTTTGAGACCTATCTGCTAACTAAAGACTGAAGTTTTATTCCTGTTAGTGCTACAAAGTCAGTGCAACTCTCGGAGAGTGCACTGGATTTTACTATGAACATCTTCAACAGAACTGTTGACTAAGCTCTGATTGCAGAATCCTTATTGATGATGGAGGAACCAGAAGGAACATTTGGCTTTCATCTTCCAGGTTGAGATTGTATGGCTCGCACTTAAACTAAGTAGATTTGGCCTGGTTTGGGAGTTATTGAGAAACAAAATACAGGCCCCCAAGATGCCTTCTTTACAGCCTCTTGTCCAAGAAGAACCACACCTTAAGGGCTAAAATGGGTCGTAAACTGAGCAGGTGCTCCAATGAGCAAATCTTGTCAATCATATTTAAAACCAACCATCCACTTTTGTCCCCAGATAGATCCTGCCATGGAGTTATTGCAGTTGTAGCTTAATATTTCTACTTAAAGGGTATATTCTGTGGTATTCTGCTTTGTCTCTAAGAAAGGCAAGTGCAAGATACTAGCATGAGCAAACAATTGTTTTTTTGCAGTTCTAGATTTAAGTGCCACCTTGTGGATTGTTAGAAGCATTGGAGAAAACGAAATAACCCCCCACACCTCTCATGTTGAAAAATCATCAAGTAAGGGCATGATTGAGAAGAGATTTATATAATATTTTTCATAGAATTGACTTAAATAGAAGTAGGACATACACAGAAAAATATGTAGTGTGTGGTGACCTGTATTTTTCATTGATGGCTGGCAAGACGATTGTAACTTTCTCTTTCACATGATCTCACCATACCATTTCATGCCTTTGTTACCTCACTTTGATTATTGCAATGTGTGCTACATGGAGTTAGCCCTGAAGATTATTCAACTACTGTAGATTGTGGCAGCCTACATGTTAATTTTGCTTCTCCTGGGGAAAATGTTGCACGTGTTCCTCTAATCAGCACTTTCTAGTTAATTTTTAATGTAAGATTTGAGTTGTTGGTTTTTGACCTTTTGGAGCCATACGGTTTTGAGGTCCTGGTCAGTTTAGAAAGTTGCTGTCCTTTAGTTTTGCTACTGTGGCAGTTGAAATCAGCTGAGGAGCTCAAGTTTATATCCAACAGGTTAAATGGCAGCAGAATGTTTTCTTTTATGGGTCCTGGGCTGTGGAATATGTTTACTGAAATAATTTGTTCATTCAAATAATACTATAAATGAAAATGTACACTGCCACCTTACAAATATCTAAGTCAACAAATGGATTTCATATTGTGCTCTGGAGGTCAACTTACTTTGTCTTTATCAGATCAACATAAGAAATAAGTTTAGCCCTAAGGCCTTTCCATTCAAAATGCCTCTCCTGCAGTTGGAGGAGTGCACAATTGTATCTCTCCTGCTACAGCAGTTCACAAGAAAAGAGGCACTGACTCAAGTACCTAGGACCAAACCATATTGGCTTCATAGATCAACATCTTGAATTATATCTGTGAGCAAAGAGCACTGGTACAATACACTTCCTATGGCAAAAATTGACTATTGATTATTTTTTTTCTGTAATTTGTAGATAAATATAGGCTATGGAAATGAATTTATCAGGGAAAAAACACAATTAGAAATATAACCATAACTTCCCAGTTACAGTGATATTACTGGGTTTGCAAGGTTTGAACATCACTAAAATTCATTTTCCGTATGTAGTTTTTATTTTTTGTCTGCAGAAAGAACAATGAATTGACGTATTTGTGCCCGATAGCATCTTCCGGTTGCATTGCTGACGTATCAGTGTGGTTTTGGTGGTTTTGTAAAGCTGTTCATGACATGTAGGCTTGCAATCATATTCACACAGTAACTTCTAACAAATCTTTTGAAGAAGAAAATGTTTTCCACAGACATTTTAGCAGATTTTATTTTTTCACTTTAGCATTTATTTTGGCTTTTTGAGTTAGTGCTCTTAATCTAAATCCTTACTATAAAGTATTTACAGAAAAAAATATTGTTGGTTGGTTTTGGAACAGAATTAGACTACTTCTGGACAGAAAATATCATATTAATGAGATGTATCATATTTTAAAGAGCAGGGAATATTAATATTCTTGTACTATGAGAGAATAGCACAAATTGGAAAATAAAAGACCCAAGCATTTTACAGTGACTTACAAATAATCTGTCTTAATTTTTCAGAAGCATTTTATGGACTATATGATTTAATATGTCAAAGAATACATCATAATATTTTGTTAATACTTGGAGCCCAAATACAGTGGAGGCATGTTCTTTTGAATACGGAATATCTAAAACATATAGGGGCAGATCTTCAGCTGGTGTAAAGTGCCACAGCTGCTTTTAAATCAATGAAGCTATGACAGTTTACAGCAGCTAGGGATCTGCCCCGTGGCCCATCTTCCTATTTATTTTCAGACTTCCTATTAAAAAAAAAAAAAAAAGGACCATTTACTTGTTTCTCATTTAATGAGTTGGAAGTCTAGATGTCATACTCCACTAGGTTATGGGGGCAGGGAGAAGGAAGTAAGATATAAAGCCATCTGTTTTGTGCTTAAACATAGCTAACTCTAGCTGTTGTAATTTTGAGTAGCTAATTATATAGCATAGGTTTTTTTGGTAGAATTGTAAAATTTCTGAATGAAGGGAAAGAGTAGATGCAACACAGTAGAATTTTATTAAAGTATTGGCAACTGTGTCTCACAAAATCATACTAGATATGAATTCAGATCAGTTGGATAAGGACATTGTCATGTGGAATGCTAACTCGTTAGAATTTCTAAAAAAATTATCATTTATCACTAAACTTTTATCAGGATATATACGTGTGGAAGAAGTGGATACCACTGCTATCTTTGAGTTTCTATCATAAGGAAACTAACCTATAGAGACGCTATCAAGTATAATGTTTACTACTGAAATATCAGTGGCAATATATATATTTTTCAACCCCAATTTAACATCTTTATTAGTGTTTGGGAAAAGGCAAAGGATATGGATGAGAGCAAATTTGCTGAGATTCAGTCCAGACAAAACAGGAGTGATGTTGGCGAGTTGAGGAGAGCAATTGGACAATATGACACAGATTGTATCTGCCCCACACCCCGACTGAAAGTGTATGTCTTCCACTTGTTACAATTTATGAGTCTGGTTAGATTTGCAATTACTGTTGAATGGTAAACTTTCAGCAATATCAAGACAGATTTTTTTATGTTTGCATCTGGTTAGGAGGTTATGATCTTTTCTTACCAAAAAGGACCTCATTGTAATTCATACTTTTATCAATTTGTGACTCGATTACTGTACAGGAATATACTCCACTTGAAGCTATATCTTGAATCCACTTGAAAATGAACTGGTACAGAATGTGGCCTACCGCTTGTTAAATGAAAGATGAAGCATAGAGTAGGTCTCCTATTTACCAGGGAAGAAGAGCTAATAACTGATGACATTAAGAAAGCTGAGGTATTTAATGTCTATTTTGCTTCAATCTTTGCTAAAATGGTTACTAGAGACCAAATACTCAACACAATTCATATTAACAAGGGGG
The DNA here is from genome assembly GCF_002925995.2 of Terrapene triunguis. NCBI lineage: Eukaryota > Metazoa > Chordata > Testudines > Emydidae > Terrapene > Terrapene triunguis. The sequence goes on along the minus strand of NW_020664447.1, from coordinate 2,221,016 downwards.
AGTGAGCACAAGCCAAAATAGGGAAAGATTAGATTAAAGAATATTTGGATAAATTAGAGGTATTCAAGTTGGCAGGGCCTGATCTTAGGGTACTTAAGGAACTAACTAAAGCAATATCAGAACTGTTAGCAATTATCTTCGAGAACTCATGGAGGACTGGTGAAGTCCTAGAGGACTGGGGAAGGTCAAATATATTGTCTATCTTTAGAAGGGGAACAAAGAGGAATTGGAAGTTATATACCAGTCAGCCTAAATATGATTCCTGGAAACATGCTGTAACAAATTGTTTACAAATTAATTGTTTAATACCTAGAGGATAATAGGCTTATAAGGAATAGACAGCATGGATTTGTCAAAAACAAATCATGCCAAACAAACCTAGTTTCCTTTTTTGATGGTTACTGACCTAGTGGATAAGGAGAAAGTAGTAGACATGATATATCTTGATTTTAGTAAGGCTTTTGACACAGTCCCACATGACATTCTCATAAGAAAACTAGGGAAATGTGGTCTAGATGAAAATACTGTAAGGTGCATGCTTAATTGGATAAAAAAACCACATGCAGTTAGTTAGTTAGAGCGCCTATCTAGTGGGGTTCTGAAGGGGCCAGTCCTGGGGTCTGGTACTATTCAGTCTGTTCATTAATGACTTGGATTATGGCGTGTGGAGTATGCTTATAAAATTTGTGGATGACTCCAGGCTGGAAGGGGTTGCAAGTACTTTGGAGGACAGGATTAGAATTCAAAGAGACTTTGATAATTAAAGAACTGGTCTGAAATCAACAAGATGAGGTTTGATAAAGACAAGGCCAAAGAATTTCACTTGAGAAGGAAAAATCAAATGCACAACTACAAAACAGGGATTAACTGGTGAGGTGGTAGTACTGATGAAAAGCATCTGGGGGTTATAGTTAAGGCTACGATTTTGTCATGGGTATTTTTAGTAAAAATCGTGGACAGATCACGGCCAAGAAACAAAAAATCACGGAAGCCATGATATGTCCCGGACTTTTACTAAAAACATTCCTGACAAAATGGGGAGGGAGGAGGGTCCAGCACGCTGCCCAACCCCCCTGCAGCATCTGGGAGCTATAGGGTCCCCATTGCCCTGCAGAGCCGGTTGGGGAGCTGTGGGGGGCCCCTTTCAGTAGCCGCTGAGCAGCTCTGGGGTCCCTCTGCCATGGCCGGAGGCAGCTGTGAGCTGCAGGGAGTGGGGGTGGTGGCTGCTCGTGGCGGCAGTTGGGGAGATATGGGGGTCCCTTGTGGCCGCTGCGCAGCTCCGGGGTCCCTCTGCTGCTGCCAGTAACTGGGCAGCTCAGGGGTCCCCACTGGTGGCCGGTCAGTTGCGGGGAGAGGGAGGGTCCCACCGCCACCATTGGTGGCGGCTGGGGAGCTGTAGGGGGGCCCCTTCCAGCAGCCGCTGAGCAGCTCCAGAATCCCTCTCCCTGTGGCGGGGGGAGGATGGGGATCAGCTGCTCGCAGCAGCTGAGCAGCTGCAGAGCGGGCCTTGCCAGCGGTGGCAGCTAGGGAGCAATGGGGTCCCTGCTGGCACCGGTGGCCGGTCGGTTGCAGGTCGCCTGTGGAGGCTGGGCTGCTGCAGGGGTCCCTTGCTGCTGGCTTCAGCAGATGTTACTGAGCAGGCTCAGTTCGTGTGAACGTGCTCAGTACACCCTAAGTAGCACATTCAGTCAGATAACCAGCCGTCCTGTAGTGTAAAAAACGGCTATCTTTGGGGGCCTCCAATGTCACAGATTCCGTGACTTCCGTGATATAATCGTAGCCTTAGTTATAGTGGATCCCAAATTGAATATGAGTCAACAATATGATGCAGCCGCGTACAAGGCTAATATCATTTTGGGGTGCATTAACAGGAGAGTAGTATGTAAGACATGGGAGGTAATTGTCCTGCTTAGGCCTCGGTACTGTGGAGGCCTAAGCTGTAGTACTGTATCCAGTTCTGGGTGCCACACTTTAGGAAAGGTGTGGACAAATTGTAGAGAGTTCAGAAGAGAGCCACAAAAATGATAAAAGGTTTAGAAAATCTGATTTATGAGGAAAGAATAAAAAAACTGAGCATATTCAGTCTTAAGAAGAGAAGATTAAGGGGGGACCTGATAATAGTCTTCAGCTATGTTAAGGGCTGTTCTAAAGAGACTGATCATTTACTCTTTATGTCCACTGAAGGTATGACAAGAAGTAATGGGTGTAATCTGCAGCAAGGGAGATTTATGTTAGATATTAGGAAAAACTTTCTCACTAAAAGGTAGTTTAAGCTCTGGAAGAGGCTTCCAAGGGAGGGTGTGGAATTCTGACCAGTAAGGTTTTTAAGAACATGTGGCCAAACACCTGTCAGGAATGGTCTATGTTTACTTGATCTTGCATCAGCGTAGGGGACTGGACTTAATGACTTGAGGTCCCTTCCGGTCCTATATTTTTATGATTCTATGAAGTGGACTGTCTTGCGGTGAATACATTAGACCAGTGCATCTCACTAGTTGCCAGGGATATTTAAAGGTGTTAGTTTTTACCTGTAAATCTCTATAATGGCCTTGGATCTGCTTACTTGAGAGTCCTCCTCTCTGCTTATGCTACAGTTCTGCAGTTCAGATTTACAGAAGATGAAGATGGGACTTCTTGGATATATAAGAGGAGTTGCTGACAGGGCATTTTCCATGGCTTTCAAATCCACCCCCCCCATCCCCACCGTGGGTCCAAAATAGACAATATTTGTTCACCGCAAGACTTTTCTTTTGTGAGCATTTTGGGGGAGTGGATGTTGCTTAAGGGGGTTATTTTAGGGGGAAGTGAAACTTTTTTCTCTTTTTTTTCCCTTTTGCTGTAAATGTATAGTGCGACCACTGTTTTTATCGATGTTTAAAAATTATTTCCAAGAGTGCTTAGAGCTTAGTGTAGGTGCCATTTTGTTTGCCTTTATAACTAGATAAATACAAATAGAAAAGCAGCATCACCACCCACTGCTGTGACCTGTCTGATGGATGACTTTTTTACTGTCTCAAATCCTGCAGGATTAAAAAAAAGACCATATAGTTACTTTATCAATAAGTAAATTGTATTGCTCTTAAAATACAAATCTTTTACTGACAGTTATTGCTATATTTGGTTTTCATACTTTATCATGACTTTTGTTTTAATGTTAGCAATTGAGACAATGAAATGATCAGTTGAAAATTAACCTTTCCCACCCACCAAAATTTGGAGGGAATTATTGTAAATAGCATGAGCTGATCAAGATGTATTCTATTAATACACACTTTTTGACTATTAGCATATAACTCATTACTATTTATTTTGTCTCTTTTACAGATGATTCTTTGGGACTGGGATTTGAAACAATGGTATAAACCCCATTATCAGGTCAGTCTATTTTATCTGCATTGGGAAAGCTAATATTAATCTAATGAAAATGCACTTTGAGATTAAAGGATTCCCTCTAGAATGGCAGATTTCAATTTTTCCACTGGAGTTTTATAGCTGTCTAACTTGCTGGTATTTCTTCAGGTTGGTGATTACTCCATCTTCCAACTTCTCCTCACTTTCAGGTTCAATTCTCTCTAATTCTTGACTGCAGTTGCAGGTTTGTGAGTGCAGGAATTGCTGAGTCAGTACAATGACAATATCTTGATATTGGTTCATACTCAAGGTGACTTGCTGGGCTTGTTGAGACCTCTATTTTGGTATTTCTCTGTGAAAGTAAATTCTTCCCAATAAGGCACATCCCTGCGATGATAGTTTAAAAATACATAAAATTAAGAAAGTGTACTTATAATTTTATGCAAAGCTGGTAGCGATACATGTAGTTAAGATTACCCAGCATTTTCTATTATAAGATCTTATTTTCAGTTGCTTATAACTTTGTCAAACTTTAATCATTTGGACTGAAATTTTCCATGCTGGGTGTCTCCCTCAGACCATTTATTTATGTACTTATTTAAGATTTCAGCTAAAATGGTCCAGTCATTTCTCAAAACAAGGTTAGGAAAAAATGTTGTTTTTCCCATGTTAAAAACTTCATATATACACACATACTTCATTGATACATTCTAGTGCTTCCATGTGTTGAAGCAGAGACTTAAAATTTGGCAGGGGAGTTGACCTGGTATCAGGGATATACCTTTTGCCATCCCCATAAAAATCATCCCAAATGTTAAGCCAGTTAGAAGCCTCTCTAAAAACATAGTTAGCATGTGCTCAGTAAAGGCCTGCTTGAGTTTGGCAGCCAAATTATTTTTCTTGTCTTTCCTTCCCATTGGAATAGTAGGCAGTTGTGCCTTTAATATTGTCCCTTGAGAAATGCCAGCTCTCCTGAACTTCTCTATCCCTTAGGTTTTCTTCCCATGGGACCTTACCTACCAGTTCTAAGTTTGTTAAAGTCTGCTTTTTTGAAGTCTGATGTCCTTAAGAACTGCCGTTCTGGGTCAGACCAGTGTTCTATCTAGCCCAGTATCCTTTCTTCGAGAGCGGCCAGTACCAGAGTTTCAGGGAAGTGTACAAAACAGGACAGTTGGAGAGATCCACCCATGCCTTCCCCTCCCAGCATCAGCAATCCGAGTTTAGGGTCATCCTGAGCATTGGGTTGTGTCCCTGATTACCTTGGCTATTAGTTACTGATAAACCTATCCTCCATGAACTTATCTAGTTCTCTTTCAACCCAGTTATACTTTTGGCCATCCCAACGTCGCGTGGCAATGAATTCTATAAGTTAATTTTGTGTTGTGTGAAAAAGTACTTCCTCTTCTTTGTCCTAAACCTTGCTCCTATTAATTTCATTGTGTGACCCCTGGTTTTTGTGTTGGGAGGAAAGATAAAGACCACTTCTTTATTTACTTTTTCCACACCATTCATGATTTTACAGACCTCTTGCACGTCACCCCTTAGTTGTCTCTTTTCTAAGCTAAAGAGCCCTGATCTTTTTAGTCTGTCCTCGTCTGGAAGCTGTTCCATACTCTTGATCATCTTTTTTGCCCTTCTCTGAACCTATCCTTTTTGAGATGAGGTAACCAGAACTTGGCATTGTATTCAAAGTGTGGGCACACTATGGATTTATATAGTGGCATTATGATATTTTCCTGTCTTGTTTTGCATCCCTTTCCTAATAGTTCCTAATGTGCTGTTAGTCTGTTTGACTACGGCTGCCCATTGAGCTTAAGTTTTCAGAGAACTGTTCATGGTGACTCCAAGGTTAGACTCATCTATCTTTAATTGCTAGGATTGCCTTTGAAGCCCTTTTTAAAAATTGGTGTTACATTAGCTACCTTCTAATAATCTGGTACAGAGGCTTGTTTCAGCAACAGCACTAGCTCTGAAATTTCATATTTGAGTTCCTTCAGAATGCTTCTGGTGACTGATTATTGTTCAATTTATCAGTTTGTTCTAAATCCTCTTCTATTGACACATCAGTGAGGGACAGTACATCCAGATTGGTCACCCAAAAAAGATAGTTCTGATGTGGCTGTCTCCCCCACATCTTCTGCAGTGAAGATTGATGCAAATAATTTGTTTAGCTTCTCTGAAATGGCCTTGTCTTCATTGACTGCTCCTTTAACACCTTGGTTGTCTAGTGGACCCACTGCCTGTTTGGCAGTCTTCCTGCTTCTTATGTACTTAAAAAAAATTCTTACTGTTAGTTTTTGAGCCATTAGCCAGTTGCTTCTCACAGTCTTTCTTGGCCTGCTTTATTATACTTAGTTTGTGTATCTTTGTATTTTCCCCATTAGGATTTGACTTCCAAATTTTAAAGGATGCCTTTTTGCCTCTAGCAGCCTCCATTACTCTGCTCTTTAGCCATGGTGGCATTCTTTTAGTCCTCTTTTTAGTCTTTTCTGATTTGGGGTATATGTTTAGTCTGAGCTAAAGTTACTATCTTATGGAGTTTTTAAATTGTCTCCATGCTGCCTGCCGGCATTTAACCCTTATGCCAGCTGCCTTTAATTTCCATCTGACAAGTGTCATCATTTTTATGTAGTTTCCCTTTTTAAAGTTAAATGTTACTATGGTGATTTTTTTTTTTTTGGTATTATCCCTCCTGAAAGGATATTACATTATTACATTATGGTCACTATTGCTGAGTGGTTCATCTATAGTTACCTCTTGGACCAGATCCTGTGTTCTACTTAGGACTAAATTAAGAACTGTCCCTAGCCTTGTGGGTTCCAGAACTAGCTGCTCCAAGAAGCAGTCATTTATGGCGTCTAGAAATTTTTATCTCTGCTTTACGCCCTGAGGCGACATTTACGCAGTTAACCTGAGAATTGTTGAAACTCACCCATTATTATTGTACTTTCTGGTTTTGTAGCATCTTTAACATGCCTTAGCATTTCACGATCACTGTCATCATCTTTGTTAAGTGGTCAGTAGTATATTCCTACTGCTATACTCTTTTTATTCAAACATGAAATTTCTATCCATAGAGTGTATGGGACAGCTTGTTTCGCATAAGATTTTTACCTTATTTGACTCTATGCTTTCATATAATGTCACTCCCACACCGGTGTGACCTACTCTGTACTTTTATACCCTGGTATTACCGTGTCCCATTGATTATATCCTCTTCTTCCATGTTTCTGTGATGCCTTTATATCAATATCCTCAATAAATGACAGACACTGTAGTTTACCCATCTTGCTATTTAGACTTCTAGCATTTGTATAGAAGTACTTGTACATTTTGTCAATATTCAGTTACTTGCCATCTTGTGTTATATTTAAATGGGACTCTATTTCGTTTGATTGTTTCTCACCACCATATACTTATACTTCATCAACTTCTTTCCTATCCTATTTAGTAGAGTATAGAATTCCCGATTTGATAAATTCATCCCTACAAAACCAGGGGTGTTGGAACAATTTGTATAATGGGAGTGCTGAGAGCTATTGAACCAAACTGTAAACCCTGTATATAATGGAAACCACTTTGAGTCTAGGGATGTGGCAGCACCCCCGGCATCCCTAGTTCCAGCACTTATGTATAGAATGTCTTTGCCAGAATTGTGTGCTCCTCTGCACCTATTGGCTTTTCCCCAGCCCTTTTTTAAAATTCAAAAGATTTTTTTGGAGAAGATTTTTTTAATGTGCCAGCAGTCTGGTTCCATTTTGGTTTAGCTGGAGCCCATCTCTCCTGTATAGGCCATTCCTTTCCCCAAAGGTTCCCAGTTCCTAATAAACTTAAATCCCTCCTCTCTACACCATATACACACTGAGACCTTGCAGAGACCTACAGTGACCTTATTCTGCTTCTCTCATTTCTTCCTTTCCTTAGAATCATGAAATCTATCATTTCATGATTACTTTCACCCAAATTACCTTCCGGGGGTGGGGGAGCTCTAACCTGAACCCCACTGCCCAGGGCTGAAGCCCTTGGGCTTTGGCTTCAACCCTGGGTGGTGGGGCTCGGACTTCGGCTTCAGCCCCAGGCCCTAGCAAGTCTAATGCCAGCCCTGGTGATTCCATTAAAATGGGGTAATGACCCACTTTGGGTTCCCGACCCACAGTTTGAAAACCGCTGGCACTAGAGACTTTAAACTGGTCTACCTTTCACCCCCTTCTGGACTTCAGAATAAGTGAATGTATTCTTGTGTAATAATATTTGATACTGTGTCAGATATTTGCAGTATATTGCACAAACTGTCACTTTCTGTTTAAGGAAAAGATACATTTTCAGTGGATGATTGTGCTTGTTTTAGTGAACGAAATATAAGTATGCATAGCTTAATGGTGCTTAAGAAAAAAGTTAAGACCATCTTCTACAATTATTCTTTTAACTCTTCCCTGCCCCACATCAGTTCCCCACTTCCCAAGTGTGTATCTCAGGTTCTGAATCCTCATCTACCATAACTAGAACCTTCTCAGTCACTTAGCAAAAATAGTAGGAAGAATGGTGCCTGTCAGGAGAATCTAAAGCAGCCCTTTCTTTCTGCAATTATGTGTAGTAGAAGTAGGTGTTGGGATTCACCCAGAGACTGATTCAGTGAAGGTGACTTTTTATTCACTGTGTAAACATGCATAGCCTTGCTGGGGAACAAGTAAGCATAAAAGCAACTAGACAGCTGGTGAAGGCAAGTGGGTTTTTTAATAAATTTTTATTTGCATTTTCTTCTTGTGACCCCACAGTTGAGAAATGAAGGCTTGCAGAATAAAATGTGGATACAGTTCATCATGCAACTGAGTGGCCAGCATAAGTAGGCACCATTGAGATGCAGGAGCACCCGCTTATACATTATTTTGGAATTGTTGTGGAAATAATTTATCTTTCCCAGAACTTGGAGTTATAAAACAAAGAGCCTGTGAGAATTTTTCTGTCTCACTTACTGTGCATGAGGCTGGTAAGAATATGAAACAAACAAACAAAAACCTTAATAAAGAGAGAGGGAGAGGGAAAGAGAGAAAGAGAGAGAAAATAGGATAATGCAGGAAAAGCAACACACACATTTTTATTAGTCAATCAAGACAAAAAGAAAACAGGAAAAAAGAGAAAATGCAGATGAAGGTAGAAACTGTTATTTAAATAGAATGTGTAATAACGTTTGAGGATGAGATGCATGAAAAAAAAACAAGAAACTGGTGCAAAATACAGAGAACTACAAAGCCACACTTACAAAACAAACAAGTTCACAATTATACATATAAAGATGGCTGAAAATTCAATATTGATGTTATACAGGTAAATCAAGATTTTTATTAACACTGTTACGTACTAAGCTGCCTTTCTTCTGCAAAGATTTTGTATACCCAAGTCTAATAGTAGACTACTTTTTTTTTTTTCCAGATTTCAAAAAAATTTGGGGTTTCCTCCGACACTTTTGAAAAAACAAGTTTTACCTGTTTTGTCTGTCTTTGTTTGTCTTCATCACAGTATTCCCGTTCTGCAGTTTCTGCTCTGAATGTGAGACTGCTGGGAACTCTCCTAATAAGATTTTTTTTAACCTTTTTTAACATTTGAGCACCCATAGTGTTTTTGCTTACTAAGGTCAGTTTCTACATCATCTGCAGGCTCACCACTGCTACTGGCAATTATGAGGAAGGACTAGACCGGTCAGACAGGATAGGATCTGGTCTCCATCCACTCCGAATACTTCCCAGAATTCACAGGCATTTCCCAGATCGCCTAAAGTTTGATCTCTGCAGTGTAATATTCATGATTTGATGTCTGGCATCTAACACAGAGAAACAACCCAGATGGTTCCAATTTTTGCTGCAGTCCCTCCACCTTGTTCAGTCACATCCACACCCAACCAAGTGTTGGCAATTTCCAGATCTCTAAAGGCTACTCCTGAGGGCATTCTGCTCCAAAAAATTAAAAATTCTACGCACAATATTTTAAAATTCTGCAAATTTTATTTGTCAAATAAATGTGAAGGCTCCAGCATGGCATTGGGAAGCACAGGCTACTGACTGCACAGAAGTGGGAGATCACTGTGCAGCTCCTCCCCCCTATTCCCTGGGGACACGAACTCAGGGTATGTCTACACTACAGGATTAATCCGAATTTAGATAATTCGAATTTGGGAAACAGGTTGTATAAATTCGATTGTGCGCGGCCACACTAAGCACCTTAATTCGGTTTTTAACCACATTAATTCGGTGGTGTGCGGCCACACTACCCCATTAATTTAAACACAGTAATTCGGTGGTGTGCGGCCACACTAACCCTAATTCGAATTAACAAAATCGATTTAGGCTCTACTCCGCTCGTCGAGGTGGAGTCAGAAATCGATTTTAAGTGCCCTTTAATTCGAATTAACTGGCTCTGTAGTGTGGACGGGTGAAGGGTTAATTCGGATTAACGCAGCTAAATCCGAATTAAAGTCGTAGTGTAGACCAGGCCTCAGAAGTGAGGCTGCTCCCAAGCCTGACACAGCGCAAGGACTGGGCCTGCTCCAGAAACACACCAGGGGCCTGCCCCTCCATGCCAGGTGCACCAGGTGTGGGCAGACAGGCTCAGCAAGGCAGGATCCAAGTGTGGAGGGGCTTAGTGTGGCGAGATCCAGTTGTGGGTTGAGAGGATTCTGTGTGGAGCAATCTAGGTTTAGGGGGCTCAGTGGGGGATCCGGGTGCAGGGGGATCTGGATGCACAGGGGCTTGTTCAGGGGTTCTTGGTGTAATGGTAATGGGACTTTGAGGGGGGTCCTGATGAAGGTGGTTGCAGCTTGGTGTGTGGGGGATAAAGCTCAGCGGGGGTGGGGGTCTGGATGTGGGACGCTCAGTGAGGGGTCCAGATGCTGGGTGAGTGGGGCGGGGACCCAGGTGCAGCTGGTTGGGGCTTGGGAGCATGGGGATTCAGGTGCGGGTGGCTTGTCAGCGTGGTCCAGGTGCAAGGGTAGTGTGAATCATCATGGGTTTGGTTTCTGAGTGCAAGGGGAGTGAGGCTCGGCAGGAGGGTCTGAGTATGAGGGGGTCTGGATGCACGGGGGTTGGGCAGATGGGGGAGCAGCTCCCTGTACAGGGATCCCTTCCCATGCAGCTGAGGAGCGATGGGTGCAGGAAGTGGGGATGTGTGGGTTTGAAGAGCTTCCTGCAGCCAAGCATCGGGTGCTGTGCAGAGGAAGAGGAAGTCCCATCCTTCCCACCCAGCCGGGACTAGCAGCTGAGCCAGTGCAGAGTAGGAGCCACCAGCCAGGTCTTCCCCAATCCTGTCTCCTGCCCCACAGTGATTTATCTCTCTGCCAGCTGCCCTGGGCCCCCGAAACATACTGCAGTGGATGCATGACCACTTTTGTGGCTTCCCTTTGCTTCCCCATCAGAAAATCATATTTCTGCAGGGAAGCAAAGAAATCTGCCAGGACATAAATTCTGCGCATGCGCAGATTCCCCCAGGAGTAATAGGCACAGTCCATTACATCCTCCTCTTTTAAATCAATTAATTATATGACTATAATATAAAACTATAAACCAATTAAAAAATTTAACTAACGTATAACTCAGCAAATAATGCTGATATCGTCAGAAGTCACCAGTACCTAACCCTCCATAACATCATTTTAAAGATACTATTCCTTAAAAGCACATAGTCCCATAGCTTTTTCTCACATATGAATAATTCCACCATTGGATGTTTTAGTCATGGGAGTGTCTCTTTTTTTCAAATGGTTCATTTTGCTAGAGACTGCTCTCTGTGGCCCTTGGTGTTCGTTAGGCAGTTCTTGATCCTACGTGATATTGGATTGATTTTACACAAGTTGCAACCTTTCAGAGTCTGCACTTGTAGGTCTTCAAGCATCTCTTTTTCCAGTGTTCTCTATATTGCACAGGAACAATGTCTTTGTCTGACATGTCCAAAAGAGCAGGCAGTCATCTGGTACTTACTTCCATCCTGACATGGACTTCCTAGTTCAACTGTAAGAAATCTTTCTGTGTGATTAGATAACTGCTTTTGTGTGTTCTGAGCTTCTTCCAGATGTTTTTTTACTTTACTCAGGTTCTGAGATCTCTATAAAGCTGCTGCCACTGGGATTCTGCTTCTGTCCTCTGCACAATTTTCCCATTAACAAGTGGGTTGATGAGTATGATTAATGATATGCCAGTCACTGGCACATTGTGGTATTCCATAATGACCAAGTGTGCGTTTATCCCTGATTCCCCTTCATTTTTGAACAATGACTGTATGTCTGTAACACTTGTTCACCCAAATTCCTCTCCTTTGCAGACATTTGGAACTAAAAGCTCACAAATGGGACACAGTCACATATAAGTGTTCGCAGCGTGTCATGCCAGATAAATAGTGCTTTTAGTTTAGCAATAATTGAATTGGCAGTTTTATCTGGGATCTTTATCACTCCTGAATACTTTGAATATAGATCTTGCCATTTTTACATGTGGTTTAGTATTTTTCAAACACATACATATTTCCCTTTGTCTGAGATAAACTCGTGACAGCTCTTTTCAATTGCTGGGACTGCAACGTGCACACCTTGAACATCCTTTTATTATCTTCTCAATATCTCCAGACATGCCAGTCCAGTATATTATTGCTTGGTTCTCTGCATGCCCTAGTAAATTTCATGTAGCTGAAACAATACTATATTAGATACAGCCATCTTTTCTCCTACAAATAGTGTTCTGTCCTGACACAAAAGCAGATCCTTCATAGGCAAGAAGGATTTAGTAGCAGGAACAACATCTCTTTTGTGTCTTGACCATCCTTTTTGCATCCATGTCATTACTACATGGAGCTGCAAGTTTCTTTTCCTGTACAGCCTTTTTTCTTCAAAAGGTCTAACTCCTTGCACTATCACTGTCTGTCTCATACTTTTTATAAAAATAGTTCAAGAACATAAGAACGGCTATACTGGGTCAGACCAAAAGTCTGTATAGCCCAGTATCCTGTCTACCGACAGTGGCCAATGCCAGGTGCCCCAGAGGGAGTGAACCTAACGGGTAATGATCTCTCTCCTGCCATCTATCTCCACCCTCTGACAAACAGAGGCTAGGGACACCATTCCTTACCCATCGTGGCTAATAGCCATTAATGGACTTAACCTCCATGAATTTATCCAGTTCTCTTTTAAACGCTGTTATAGTCCTAGCCTTCACAATCTCCTCAGGCAATGAGTTACACAAGTTGACTGTGTGCTGTGTGAAGAAGAACTTCCTTTTATTTGTTTTAAACCTGCTGCCTATTAATTTCATTTGGTGGCCCCTAGTTCTTGTATTATGGGAACAAGTAAATAACTTTTCCTTATCTACTTTCTCCACATCACTCATGATTTTATATACCTCTATCATATCACCCCTTAGTCTCCTCTTTTCCAAGCTGAAAAGTCCTAGCCTCTTTAATCTCTCCTCATATGGGACCCGTTTCAAACCCCTAATCATTTTAGTTGCCCTTCTCTGAACCTTTTCTAGTGCCAGTATATCTTTTTTGAGATGAGGAGACCACATCTGTACGCAGTATTCAAGATGTGGGAGTACCATCGATTTACATAAGGGCAATAATATATTCTCCGTCTTATTCTCTATCCCCTTTTTAATGATTCCTAACATTCTGTTTGCTTTTTTGACCGCCTCTGCACACTGCGTGGACGTCTTCAGAGAACTATCCACGATGACTCCAAGATCTTTTTCCTGATTCGTTGTAGCTAAATTAGCCCCCATCATATTGTATGTATAGTTGGGGTTATTTTTCCCAATGTGAATTACTTTACATTTATCCACATTACATTTCATTTGCCATTTTGTTGCCCAATCACTTAGTTTTGTGAGATCTTTTTGAAGTTCTTCACAGTCTACTTTGGTCTTAACTATCTTGAGCAGTTTAGTATCATCTGCAAACTTTGCCACCTCACTTTTTACCCCTTTCTCCAGATCATTTATGAATAAGTTGAATAGGACTGGTCCTAGAACTGACTCTTGGGGAACACGACTAGTTACCCCTCTCCATTCTGAGAATTTACCATTTATTCCTACCCTTTGTTCCCAGTCTTTTAACCAGTTCTCAATCCATGAAAGGACCTTCCCTTTTATCCCATAACAACTTAATTTACGTAAGACCCTTTGGTGAGGGACCATGTCAAAGGCTTTCTGGAAATCTAAGTATTCTATGTCCACTGGATCCCCCTTGTCCACATGTTTGTTGACCCCTTCAAAGAACTCTCATAGATTAGTAAGACATGATTTCCCTTTACAGAAACCATGTTGACTTTTGCCCAACAATTTATGTTCTTCTATGTGTCTGACAATTTTATTCTTTACTATTGTTTCAACTAATTTGCCTGGTACTGATGTTAGACTTACCGGTCTGTAATTGCCGGGATCACCTCTAGAGCCCTTTTTAAATATTGGCGTTACATTAGCTATCTTCCAGCCATTGGGTACAGAAGCCGATTTAAAGGACAGGTTACAAACCATAGTTAATAGTTCTGCAATTTCACATTTGAGTTCTTTCAGAACTCTTGGTTGAATGCCATCTGGTCCTGGTGACTTGTTAATGTTAAGTTTATCAATTATTTCCAAAACCTCCTCTAGTGACACTTCAATCTGTGACAGTTCCTTGGATTTGTCACCTACAAAAGCCGGCTCAGGTTTGGGAATCTCCTGAACGTCCTCAGCCATGAGGACTGAAGCAAAGAATCCATTTAGTTTCTCTGCAATGACTTTATCGTCTTTAAGCACTCCTTTTGTATCTCGATCATCCGGGGCCCCACTGGTTGTTTAGCAGGCTTCCTGCTTCTGATGTACTTATAACAAAATGTTTTTTTACCTTTTGAGTTTTTGGCTAGCCGTTCTTCAAACTCCTTTTTGGCTTTTCTTATTACATTTTTACACTTAATTTGGCAGTGTTTATGCGCCTTTCTATTTACCTCACTAGAATTTGACTTCCACTTTTTAAAAGATGCCTTTTTATCTCTCACTGCTTCTTTTACATGGTTGTTAAGCCACGGTGGCTCTTTTTTAGTTCTTTTACTGTGTTTCTTAATTTGGGGTATACATTTTAAGTTGGGCCTCTATTATGATGTCTTTAAAAAGCGTCCATGCAGCTTGCAGGGATTTCACTTTAGTCACTGTACCTTTTAATTTCTGTTTAACTAACCTCATTTTTGCATAGTTCCCCTTTCTGAAATTAAATACCACAGTGTTGGGCTGTTGAGATGTTCTTCCCACCACAGGAATGTTACATGTTGTTATATTATGGTCACTATTTCCAAGCAGTCCTATTATAGTTATCTCTTGGCCCAGCTCCTGCGCGCCACTCAGGACTAAATCGAGAGTTGCCTCTCCCCTTGTGGGTTTCCGTACCAGCTGCTCCAAAAAGCAGTCATCTAAAGTATCAAGAAATTTTGTCTCTGCTTTTCGTCCTGAGGTGACATGTTCCCAGTCAATATGGGGATAATTGAAATCCCTCACTATTATTGAGTTCTTAATTTTGATAGCCTCTCTAATTTCCCTTAGCATTTCAGCATCACTATCACTGTCCTGGTCAGGTGGTCAATAATAGATCCCTAATGTTATATTCTTATTAGAGCATGAAATTACTATCCATAGAGATTCTATGGAACATGTGGATACACTTAAGATTTTTACTTCATTTGATTCTACATTTTCTTTCACATATAGTGCCACTCCCCCTCCGCACGACCTGTTCTGTCCTTCCGATATATTTTGTACCCTGGAATGATTGTGTCCCATTGATTGTCCTCAGTCCACCAGGTTTCTGTGATGCCTATTATATCAATATCCTCCTTTATCACGAGGCACTCTAGTTCACCCATCTTATTATTTAGACTTCTAGCATTTGTGTACAAGCACTTTAAAAACTTGTCACTGTTTATTTGTCTGCCCTTTTCTGATGTGTCCGATTCTTTATGTGAATGTTTCTCGTCTGATCTGGCCCTTACATGATCCTCTTCCATCCTCTGCTCCTGACTATAACCTAGAGAATCTCTATCAATAGACTCTCCTCTAAGAGAAATCTCTGTCCAATCCACGTGCTCCTCTGCAGCAGTCGGCTTTCCCCCATCTCTTAGTTTAAAAACTGCTCTGCAATCTTTTTAATGTTAAGTGCCAGCAGTCTGGTTCCACTTTGGTTTAGGTGGAGCCCTTCTCTCCTGTATAGGCTCCCCCCATCCCAAAAGTTTCCCCAGTTCCTAATGAATCTAAACCCCTCCTCTCTACACCATCATCTCATCCATGCATTGAGACTCCGAAGCTCTGCCTGCCTTCCTGGCCCTGCGCATGGAACTGGGAGCATTTCTGAGAATGCCACCATAGAGGTCTTGGATTTCAGTCTCTTCCTTAACAGCCTAAATTTGGCCTCCAGGACGTCTCTCCTACCCTTCCCTATGTCATTGGTACCTACATGTACCACAACCACCGGCTCCTCCCCAGCACTACACATAAGTCTATCCAAATGCGTCGAGAGATCCGCAACCTTCGCACCAGGCAGGCAAGTCACCATATGGTTCTCCCGGTCATCACAAACCCAGCTATCTACGTTTCTAATGATCGAATCTCCCATTACTAACACCTGCCTTTTCCTAGTGACTGGAGTTCCCTCCCCCGGAGAGGTAACCTCAGTGCGAGAGGATACCCTAACACCATCTGGAAGGAGGGTCCCAACTATGGGAAGGTTTCCCTCTGCTCCCATTGACTGCTCTGCTTCCCTGGGCCTTTCATCTTCCTCAATAGCACAGGGGCTGTCTGACTGGAGGTGGGACAATTCTATAGGGTTCCGGAAAGCCTCATCAACATACCTCTCTGCCTCCCTTAGCTCCTCCAGTTCCGCCATCCTGGCCTCCAAAACCCATACGCGGTCTCTGAGGGCCAGGAGCTCCTTGCACCAAATGCACACATACGCCACCCACCCACAGGGCAGGTAATCATACATGCTGCACTCAGTGTAATAAACTGGATAGCCCCCACTCTGCTGCTGGGCTTCTGCCTGCATTGTCTCCTGCAGCTACCTAGTTAATGAAAGGGTTTTGTTTAAATCAAGAAGTTGTGAATGTAGTTTAGTTTACAGGTTTTAAAGAACAGCAAGTGAACCTTGCCCCCTTCCCACTCCCCTTCCAAACTCCGTTGCGAAACTCCTTGTTAGCAGTCCCTGTTCGCAAAGTTTAGAATTGAACTGTTTCTTTCTTGAACTTGACATTTTTTGGTATATGCCATTCCTATCAGCTGGGTGCAAGATTTGGTTATGCAGCTCTGTTGTCTCTGCCATAATGATAATATAATTGCTATAATAATTCCTTGAATATGGCCAAAGATCTCCTGATGTTTCTGCTGGAATACCTGGTTGCAGACTTGATTCCACATGGCAGGTGGCAAAAATGGTATGTTCCCCATAGGGTTATTGAATGTGTAGATACACAAGGATAACTTATCCAACCTTATCTGCCAACTTCCATCCTGTTAATCAAGAATAGTATCAGGTGGAGACTATTGTCTTTCCTGACACACAACTCAAAGTACTGTGTAATGAGTATGATGTGCTGTTGTCTGTGTGTACTGACTTTCAGGCCCATGAGTCCAGACATATCCACAGTGTGCCATTCTTCTATGTAATCACAAGGCTATTAAACCAGTTCATGAGTCCCTGAACTCTGCTTACAAATCTATTTTCTAAATTTTGTGCAGAGTACCTTTCATTGTGCTAGATAGGCTTAAGGATATCTTCCAACATCTGCAGACAACAAGTAAGCTGCATGTGTATGATGCTGTTACTCAAGCTCCCCAAGGTCTGCAATACATCTTTGTATCTGGCAATCAAGCTTTCCTTGGTGATAAAGGTCAGTTATTGCTAGAATGTCAGTTGAGCAGGTTAGATTCCGCACCTCATATGCTGCTCTGCCTCGTATCAGGATTGGTGAAATCTGAGTTTTTTTTCAAGCATTTGTCTGTGTGTTCCACTTATGGTGTACTTGCACCCCATGCACTGGATATCAGAATGCTTTAGCCAGCAGCGTCCATTGGTTGCACCTGCTCCCTTGATGACCTTGAACCCCTCTCTTCCTTCAAAGGTATAAAGGAGGCAGAGTGACAAGCCAACCCTCAGTTCCTTTCCACTGCTCTTTGCTGGAACTGAGATCCAGCTGCACTGTCCACTTTTTTCCCCAGTCACATATTTGATTCGTTTTTTTACAAATAGTTTATTGGTTATTTAGATTTAGTAGGTTTTAGCTTTATTTAGTTTTTCTGCCCTGTACAGGGGCATCTGGCATTCTGTTGGGACTAAGACCCCTGGGCCTTAAATTTCATGAGTCTTGTTGGGTAGTTATGACCATTAGTGACACACATGTACGCTGTCTTGACCATTTAGGGAAGGGCCGTGTAAAAGAGACATGTAAGGATCGTAAAGCCCTTACTGAAAGGACAGCTAAATCTGGCAAGACTTCCTCCAAAAGAAAGAGCTGTTTTTTTCGTGTGTGTGTGTTTGTTTGCTTATGCCTTTTGCTGGGGGATGGGAACGGGGGGGGGAAGGGTGCACACAAAAATCATTTTCTATCTGGGGCGGTAAAACGTGTAGACCAGCTCTGATCATGTGCCTCAGATGCTGGCACACTTACAATCTTCTGCAGTGTTGATTTGCTCAGTGCAGACAGTCTCAGCACAGCAGCTGCCAGGCCCTGTGCATTTGAAGCCCGTTGCTGCTGCTTCAGTAATCCCAGTTCTGACTCCTCTGGCAGCAGTGCTACTGCTGCTGGTATTAGTATCCCCAGCGTGGGCTTTGTAATTACCAGGCCAGCCTATGCCACAGCACCACCTGGTGCCGAAGCATATGGCACACAATGATTTGACTATTTCCATGCAGCCTAACTCCCACTTATTAGAGGTTTCTGTCAATCAGGAGATGCTTTTTAAGTCACATGGGAGTTATGGTGGTAAGCCCCCTTCAGGGGGTAATTCTCAGACTGCCTTGCAAGCAGATCCCTTAGAAGAAGAAAAAGATGGATATTCTTCTTCATCTTCTATTAGTGGAGGTGTTTCAAGCTCTTAGCCTTTGGGATACCTCTCATGACTGACTGATTTATTTATTTGAGAGTCAGGTCAGGTGTATGGGTAAATATAAGCATGTTAGTTCAAATGCCCCCAGTGGATATGCCCGCCCTGGCATACCCATAAGGACAAACTGCTTGGCCTGACTGGCATCCATTGGGCTCATATCCTACATTTAAGCATTCTTCAGCTTCTGGTTCCAGAGCTAGATCTCCTTCTCCCTGGCAACAGCAGCTATAACAGAAAAGTACTCATTTTGCTGACTGAAATCTTCTCCACATCAGATTCTGTGAATATATACCTCAACAAGTTCCTGAAGCTGTCCCAGGACACAGTCACCAGATGAGGCTGTGGCTCCCCCCCAGATGTCTTAGTCAGATGATTGTGGAATGTCTTACAGAGTGGCAGAAGTTGTGGAAATGCAGTTCAGCCTGTCCAAGAGAAAGAGCATAAATTGTTGAACTTATTACATACATCCAGTATAGAGGGGCTTGTGCAATATAAATGAAGACTTAGTTATGTCAGACTCCAGCCTCTGTACCACCAACCTCTACAAAATTTGAAAAAAACTATCAGGTTCCTTTAGCAGGCTTTGAATATTTTCTACATTCATCCTCCTCTGTGGTCTTTAGTTGTGACCAAGGCACAAGAGAAGTCAAAATATCAGTATTTTAGGACTACTCCAAAGGAAAAGGAGTCAAAAAGATTGGACCTTCTGAGGAAAAAGAGTTATTAGTCAGCTAGCCTTCAGTTTTGCATAGTGAATTATCAGACCCTTCTTTCACATTATGATTTCCTTGTGCGGAACAAGGTTGCTGAGTTTCTCAAAAAACTTTCTTCTGACTCCAGGGAAGAATTTAAATCTTGGAGGGTCCATTAATACTGAAGACCTCACTACAGGCCTCAGTTGACGCTGCAGATATAGCTTTGTGATTGACAGCGATCATCATGCAGCATATCATGGCTCTAGGCATTTGGATTGCTAAAGAAGGTTCAGACTACACTAGAAGACCTTCCTTTTGAAGGAAATCATCTGTTCAGTTCCAAAACTGTGGAGTCGTTACATTTGTTGAAGGATTCTTGAGTCACATTATGGGCACTATGTATTTCAACTTCCCAGTACAAGAATAAACAGCCTCAGTGTAATACTCATCATAGCAGCAGTGGTGCAAGTAGGGCAGTATGGTACGCCATACCAGTAAGATATTTATAGCTGGTACTCCGTACTGGAAAGACACAGGAGGAGCAGAAAGTGGGGCCGCCGGGCGACCCCATGCCAGCGACAGCAGCTTCTCTGGCATGGCTTTACCACCCCCAGCCTTTCCACGCAGCTGTGTCTGCTGTCAGGGGTCTATACAGCAGCCCTGCCAGAGGCAGGGCCGGCTCTGGCTTTTTGGCCGCCCCAAGCAACAACAACAACAACAAAAACGGCGGCCAGAATGGCAAAGCAAAAAAAAACCCGGCGGCGCGGCCGGGGCGGGGGGGCAGGGGGACTCCCTGCGCTGCAGATGTGCCCCGGCTAGCGGGGGGAGGGGGGGGGGGGGGGGGGGGAGAGAGAGAGAAGGGGGGCGGCCAGGGCTTCCGCGGGGCGCTGCCACGCGGCCCCGCCGCCTGCTGGGAGGACTCTGCGCTGCTCCGGTCGGCTGGGAGGGAAGGACGCGGGCTGCCCTGCCGGGCTTGCTGCAGGGCGCTCCAGTTCTCCGTGCCACTGCCCCCTACAGGGCGGCTGGAGCAGAACACCACCAAAAAAAAAAAGCGGCCATGCTGCCCTAGCATTGGGCGGAATGCCGCCTCCTACAAGCTGCCGCCCCAAGCACCAGCTTGCTTGGCTGGTGCCTGGAGCCGGCCCTGGCCGGAGGACAGGGCTGGGGGGCGGTACACCTGTGCTGGAGGAGCCCACGTTCTGCTCTTTTTGCTGCTGCGGTTCCGGAGAGCCCTGCAGTTCAGAAGTGTCTGGTGCAGGAGGAGGATGGAGACCCCTCCTCCCCACTCCCCCCCCCCCCCCCCGGTAGTGTGAGATGGATCATGGAGAGGGGATGGGGAGAGCCTGGGGGCCCGGGCTGGATGCGGGGCAGGGAGGAGTCACGTGGGGAGGCCACATGCCCCCCCCTTAGCTGGTGCCCCCCCTTTGTGTCCCTCCCATGAGTGCAGCGTACTGGTAAGAAATGAATTCTACTTGCACTACTGCATAGCAGTCTACCACTACTCCATTATCAGAGAACATCAGATTTCTCTAAGAACAAAGGGTGATTCTGTAAGAGGAGACCTTTGTCAACATTTACTAAGATGAATGGTAAGGTGTTGTATGGCTTCAAGTGCAGTCATTTTGACATGTATATCGAGTGCTGCCAACCAACCCTGGAAGATCTTTTCACTTTTCCTACCCCTTTTTGGGACCATTCCAGGAGGAATAATACCACAATAATATGTACTGGAAATAATTCAGAGAGGTCACTCTATGCAATTCCATGAAATTCCTACCCCTAACCCACTTCTTTAGAGACCCTTCTGATAAAAGTCTCCTTCAGTAGGAGGTTCAACCTTTGCTGGCTCTCAGTGCTATAGAGGAGGTTCCCCTTCAGTATTGGAGGAAAAGGGTTCTATTCCCAATATTTTCTAGTTCCTAAGAAATCAGAAGCCTTGTGTTCAATTTTAGACCTGAGAAATTCTTTTGTTTGCCAGTTCAAATTTCAAATGGTAATCCTGTTCTCCATACTACTTCCCTAGATCCTGTAAGTTGGTTTGCAGCTTTCAATCTACAAGACACATATTCCAGCCAGCCAGCAAACAGGAAATATTTTCATTTTGCAGTGGGATAAAATGCACGTCATCAATAGAGTCCTTCCTTTTGGGTTGTCGATGACATTGAGAACCTTCGTGAAATTTCTGGCAGGGGTAGCAGCACATGTTGGGAAAAGGAATGTGTTGGTTTACTTGTACCTAGACCAGTGTTTTTCAGCCTTATCTGAAATCAAACATTTGTGTGACCCCCTTACTTTTTTTTTACTCTTATAGTAAATGTATCCATTGCAATAGCAATAAGCCTATAGAATTGGTTTGTGTGTGTATTTGGAGAGATTGACGGATAACACTTGACCTTGAAGGGTCAGGGTGTGTAAGTAGCAGAGGAGTGAAATTTTCTTTGCTTTGGCTATAATAAAATTTAACACCTTGTGACCTACCACTTGCCTTTTGGGACCTGCAGTGGACATGATCCACAAGTTGAAAAGCAGTGATCAAGATTATTCGTTGGTGAAGGGGTCTTTTCCCAAGCAGGTAATAAACAGTGTTCAGTACATCATTCATCTGTTCTGCAGACTGGCACTGAATAAACAAGGAGAAGTCTCAGTTAATCCCAGCTCAAAAGGTAGAATTTATTGGGGCTGTAACGAACTCCACAGTGGCTTAAGAATAACTGCCATAGACTAGATTCAACAACATGCTAGAATTGATTAATCAGTTTCAGAATAGCATACGTACTAAAGTGAAGACTTGTCTTTGGATTTTAGGTCACATGGCTTCATGTACCTTGGTGATCCCATTTGCAAGACTCCACCTTTGTGGTCTTCGAAAGTGGCTGTGGATGGTCTGCCATCCTGCTGTGTGATTTTTTTTTCACAGAGATAAGCTTACACTCTGACCATACTCTAAATTTCTCCCCAAAGTGAACTCTGATTTCCACTTAAATCAGACTATACACTAATGGTATACATCTAAGGGTGAGGCTGTGTTACATACTCTAGATCAGTGATTCTAACTAAATCTTTTTGGGCTCAGGACTCATTTGTAAACCTTGATGGCCTGTCAGAATCCAGTAAATAGCTTTAATGCGAAACAATTCTGGCTTACTAAATATTTCTTACCCACGATATACAATATACATATTAACATAATAAGTACTAAATAAATACACCACGCATACCATAGAGGTGGCTGCTGTCCCACAGGGCTGACTGGGCTTGGCTCCCCACTCCAGCCATTGTGACCTCTGAGCTTGCTGTGCTGCTCAGGTTTGGTCCAGCCCCACTGTTGGGAGCCAGCCATGCGTTGCAACCTGGTGCATACGGTCATAGCACCATTCACTCACATTTGGCCCATGCAGCTCCTTGTCATCATGACAGAATGGCAGCTGGACCAAACCTGAGTGATGCTGTAACCCTGAGCACCAGGTCACAATGCCAGGAGCCAGGGATGAGCCTAGCCAGCTCTGTGGGATCAGGGCTGCCTCTGCAGGCTGTATGTGCGTGTGTGCGGAATACGATCTGCAACACCCACCCCAAAGGGCCTCCCATGTCCCTGAGGGGCAGGACCCCCCCACGACTCTTTGATACATTCCGGGGCCCCAATTTTAGGTCGTGACCTCGGGTTGTGAAATTGTGCTCTAGATGTTCTCTGAGCTCTGTTTTTTTACTTAAGTAGAACAAAACCATTCAGGAATTTTCCTAAGCTATTTGTTTCTATTGCTGAGAAATCCAAAGACAGTTTTTACCCAGTGACTCTCTAACTTAGTGGTGTCAAATTGTATAAAACCATATTGTGAGGTGACCGGTTTAGAACTCATAACCTTTCTTCTGACTTGATGTTCAAAGTCAGCTAATTCTTGTAGTTTTATATTTTTTGTATATATAACATGGGTGGCCAAACTTACAGACCCTCCAAGCCGCATACAATAATCTTCAGAAGTTCAAGAGCCAGGCGTGTTTGCTAGGGCTTGGGCTTCTGCCCTGCAAGTGCCTCCTGTGGGGCAGAAGCCCCTAGCCCTGCCTCCCTGCTAGGCAGAAGCCCCTAGCCTCCCGCCCAGTCTGATAGGCCAAGAATGGTGGGGAGGTGTGTGTGGGGGGGCTCTGCAAGCGCACTTTAATTGTAAAAGAGCTGCATGTGTCTCTCAAGCCATGGTTTGGCCAACCCTGATATATAAGAAGAGTGACCATAGTCTCATAGGCAAACATTGGCCTCTAGTCCTGTTTCTACTTTGAACTTTACAGGAAGTCCCCCTATTGTTAGTTCCAGCACCCAGACATTATCCTGGGATTTGTTCTGCTTGAACAGGCCTAAGTCACCATTTCTAGGAATAAACTGATCATATCCTACTATGTACAGGCAATTTTCTTTTCCCTCTTTACTAGTTAATTGGTGTCTCCCATTTTATATTTTTGCCAAATCCTTTTTTAACTACTGTTCATTTGATAAGATTTCCATATGCTGTGCAGTCACACAGGTCCGCATTGCCAGCATATTTTACTCTAGTCTGGTTTGTGTCGCTCTTAGGCTTCGTTTTGATAATTTCTAACTTTCTCATGTTCATTTCTTGTGGAACACACATTCAGCTACTTTAGCTCCTACCAGTATTCATTCAACCGCCATAGCTGCAGTCCTAGCCAAGAGATTCCTCTCTTTAGATTAGAGCCATTGGCAATATACTAGCCCCAAGGTCTGCAATACTCTATTCCTCTCTCCTCAGTCTCAGTTTATTCCTCCTCCTCTTTCTGCAACACCTGTGTTTCTGCCAGAGTATTATCAAAGCCGTCCTAGAAAGAGGGCCTATAAAACTGGCTGATTTGTTGCCAACAGCTCTGAGGATTAGGGAAATTTCTCAAGGGACATCGCTTTAAATTCTGTCCCTGATCACTTTCCCTCAAGAGAAAAGCACCTAGCAGATATAGGCTCTCCACTGCTTCATTTAGGACCAAGGAGATCTACTCTGTCTTATGCTAGGAAGATGAGACCCAAGAGTGATAATCCTGTCAAATATGTCTTAGGAAACAGAATTACAGGTAAGTATATCCTTTTTGGCGCAGTATATCCAATTCACTGGATTATATTTAGGAACTGCCTCTTATTCCAAGTTCATATGTTGCTTGGCAAAGTTTTTCTGCCACATGGTTATCCGTTTTCCTCTGCTTAATTCTTCTGCTCTCAAGACCTTATTTTAAAACCACCATGCTTTCACCTCAGAAGTGACTGGTACTAGGAACATACCAATACAACTTCTTAGGGCTTGTCTATAGGAACACTTAGTCTGCTGCAAGCTGGGGCATAAATTTACTCCCCACCCCCGCTAGTGTGCCACTCACTAAGTGGACTGCTAATTTTTGTTCCTAACTATTAGTTATTGTATAGGTTTTACTGAATAAGCTATACTACTATACAAAAGTGCACAAAGTGATTTATGCTTAAACTATATTTTTTAGAAAATCTCACCTTAACTAAATACTAGGGCAGACTAACTTTCCCTCACAAGTCCAAAGTCAGAAAATACACAAATATTTACAGTGATAATTATGACAGTTTTTTAATTTGATTTTTATTTTTTAAGCAGAGGGGATCGAAAAAGCTATTCTTTTTTGGAAGAGGAAAAATAAGAAAAGATATTAAATGTCACCTCAGAATTCCTTGTCCTCTGAATTTTTGCAAATACTTTCTCACTACTTATTTTTCTTTTCTTTGTTCTTCTGTTCTGTTACTCAGTTCAGGTATTTCCAGGAATCATCAATTCCAGTTCTAAATTTTTTGTTGCTTGTAGCATCATTTGCTTTCTTTGACTTCTGATTCCATACTCTAAATTATTTGTAAAGAGAAAGCATTCTAATATAAAGTTAAAGCTTCTCATTTCTGAATGTTAGTTCATGTCCATCCATTTTGTGGCCTTCATATGAAATTTGAGTCACCTTACAAGTACATTATTTCCAGAGTAAACAAATTCAATTCCTTACTGGTTTCCTGACAGGACAATCTACCAATGCTGGAAATAAATTGCAGCCCTTCCTGTCATCTTTTTTATGCTTTGAATATTTTTTTTAAATAGTAGATGAACAGTATCTTTTAATAATGTCACAGATTAAGTCTATGTATTCACTTTTGTTGGTTCTACACATATGAATTACTTCATATTTTAAGACACTGAATTTCATTAGCCACTGTTCACTCGCTTCTTAGTTCTACATAGACCTTTCTTCAAATTGCCTTACTTTGCTGATTCTTCATCTCTGAGTCTGCACACTCAAAGAGTTTCATTGTGGATGTTGAGTGCTTCTGAAATACAAATAGTACCGGTAATTATACTTTATGTTCTAGGTTGATGGAGGCTAAGTGTGCAGAAAGTAGAACTTACTGGAGAGTGATATGTTTTGTGATTAAGGGCCACCAGTTGAGAACATCCCAGCTGACTTCTTTTTAAAAGAAAATTTGCTTTTGATGCCATGTATGATGGTTCATACTGTTTGTACATCTCTGGTGTAAACTTTGAAAAGCGATAATTGAGGGGTTAGAAGGTACAAAAGTATACACTGCAATTGGTTATTGTTGTTTCAAACTTAATTTGAGAAGCCTGAATCATTTTTGGGCTTCTGAACCTTAAATGCAGAAACATACCTCTTTCGGGCACAGACTTTCATTTACCTGCATGTTTCTACCATGCCTACCACAATCTGGCCTTGACCTAGTTGAGGCCTTTAGACAACATTACAATGCATATAATAAAAAAGTGTACTTTTTAGCATCATTTGTAGGAGACAAATAATTTAAATATCATGTATAAGTATTACTATGAATGTTTATAATGTTTGTTAATGTTTGTAGATAAGATGCAGCATCAAAAACTTTTTTGTTTTATGCCTTGAAATGAAACTGAAATACAATTTTGAGAGATTGGGCAGACTAGACATCAAATAAAAGTACTGAAAAATTATGGAAATGTATACATTACCTATCAATTGACCCAAAACCTGAATTAAAGGTGGAATATAATTTCATTTTATTTTGGTCTTGCGAGGGTCTCCATTTTTTGCCCATTACACAAAAATGAATTGAATGTTATTAACTTTATCAACTTTATTAATAAAATAAACTTACAATTGTAAAACTATCATATGATCTTAAGCTTCTTTTTGGCAGCTTGCTATTCACTGGAAAATGTGCTGCTATAAAAATTAAATTGTGCCAACTGAAAAACAAATTAAAAGTCTAATTGAAAATTCTTAGGATATACTCTTCCCAACAATATTGGACATTATGTACATGCTTAATTAAGGGAAGAAATGCCCGATTTTTATTGTTAAAAAGAGAATGAAAGCAAAACTGACAGCTCTTGCTCAATTCCAAAGTACGCCCTGATGGTATGGCTGAAGTTAGTGAGGTAGCTCCCATTCATCTTTCCTTGACCAAGGAAGGGACTAAATGTTTAAAAATCCTGAAATCTAAATTGCTTTGTAATGATGTAAAATGATTTTTCACATAAGAATATGTTGACATAATTAATTCCTGGAAGACTTGTTTGTATTGACTCAGGTAAGTTTTGAGAACACTATGCAATATTTATATGGGCCTGATTTTGACAGATTCACAGTTAATTTGTTTCTCTGAAAATATATTGCTATAAAAGCTATGATGTTGTATGGATGCTTTTTTTATACATTAAAGAGAAATGTTTATACAATTGATTCCCTCCCGTTTTAATGTGAATTATGAGAGTTAGAGATTTTGTTAATATTTTATATACCAAGTGTATAATTAAATTAGTGATTTACAATATTTCCCTCTATTTTAGAATGCTGGCAGTGGAAGTGGAGTTGATCTTTCAGTACTAAATGAGGCTCGCAACGTGGTATCAGACCTCTTGATCGATCCAGCCCTTCCCCCACATGTGATTTCTTCCCTTCGAAGCATTAATAGTTTGATGGGTGCTTTCTCTGGCTCATGCAGGCCAAAGGCTAACCCGTTCACACCATTTCCTGGCTTTTACCCATGCCCTGAAATGGAGGACACAGCTGAAAAAGGAGATCGAAAGCTGCACAAGGTCAAACGATTGTATAATTGTAATTAAAGTGTGTGTTGACATTTTGAGCAATGTAGCAAAGAGAATACTTTTGCAAAGAATACTTCTGTTTGGATTGTAGCTTCTTCCATCTTGGGTTTAGGCCAAGATTTTGAAAGATAAGAGCCTAAAGGTAATCTCCTAACCCCGTATTTAGACAGCTGTTTGATTATTGAAAGTGCTGAGCAGCCACAAACTACAACTGAGCTCAGTAGAAGGAGTTGCATGCTTAGCACTTTGAAACTCAGACAGGTGTCTAAATATGGAGATAGGAGACTAACTAGGATCCTGTTTTTTAAAAACCTTAGCCTTTTGTGTGTTTTGTTTGTAGTTTGCAAAATCCCACGTTTACTTGTAGAATTCAACAGTGACACCTTTCATCTTCCTAGCTGTCAAAGGTTTATGTTCTCATCGTGTTGCAGCAACTATCAATTCTAGATAGAATTATGTTGAATTACTGCCTGGTAGCATAGTAAAATGTTCAATACACCAAATCATAGGGTGACCAGATGTCCCGATATTTGGGACTTTTTCTTATATAGGCTCCTATTTCCCCCCCCCCCCCAATTTTTCACATTTGCTATCTGGTCACCCTGCCAAATCATGATCACTAATGAAAGAAATGCAGTTTACTTCAGTACTCTGTGTGTATTGTATTTTTAAAAAACAAAACTAGTAATAAGCTCTTTGGGGCAGAGACTGTCTTTTTTATATACTTGTACAGTGCCTAGCATAGGGGAGCACCTGCCATTATATTATTTGCTATATTGCAAATAAATAATATAATTCCCTTTTCAAACTGGAACTGGAAATTATCTTTTTTGCAGGTGAAGATACCAAGACATACAAGTTTAGCAGTTCCCATTTCTTTTCCTGGATTTACTATTCTTTCAGCACAGTACTCTGTTTAGGTTGCTGTTGCATATATTGAGGATGTGATTTTATCCAGCAAGGCTGCAGAAACAGAGGTGCAGTTAGCAACTGTTTCTCTGCTCATTTCAAGATGTCCCTGGTCTACAAATATTTTAATGGTATTAACATACCAAGGGGGTATGTTTAATGTGATTTCCCCCCCCCCGCCCCATTCAGTTAGGTTTAATGGAGTAAAACTAAGAAAAGGAAAATGTAGATGGAATATTTGGAAAGCTTAATGAAGATGAGGTCTGTAGGCTGATCAGTGGTCTCCTAAGGGAAATGGTAGAAGCTTCATTGCCAACATTATGAAACTAGACAGGAGGTAAAAATTTCAAGAGAGCTTAAGTTACTTAGGGTCCTAAGTCTCATTTTGCAAACTGACTTAAGGTATGTCTACACTGCAATGTAAGCTTTGGCTCAGACTTGGGCTTGAGTCCAAATCCCCCCTTCCATCTACACACACATCTCTCAGACATGGACTTGGACCCAGGGTCCTAGGACTCTGCGGGTATGGAGGGTCTGAGTCAAGCTGGGACCCAAGCTTTGAGCCCTATTACTTTGCAGTGTAGAGACAGCCCTCCACCCCCGACTCAGATTCTGAGGGTCCACCAAAAAGTATCCAACAATCCCAGGGGCCACTTCCTTTGTTCTCTCTATCCCAAGAATCTCCAGTTGACTCCAGTGAAAGCAGAAGCAATCCCTATTGCTGTAATGCAGCAGTTCAGTGAGTCAGCATTAACCCTTGCATTGCCTTCTGACCGCTGAGCTGCAAATGAACCTTCAGTGTGTTCAATGGAGACTGAACAGAATAAGCTTTCTGCAAAGTGCACAGCTTCATCGTCATGCGAGCACATCCAGATTTTGGTAAATCTCTGGTGCGAGGCAAGCAAAACAATGGATTTTAGTAAGAGTATCAGGAACGATCGTTCATACCAGCAAATAGGGAAGAAACTGTCAGCATTGCAAATATACCGGACTGGTGACAAGTTTAGGGAGCAGATGAAGCATCTCAAGAGTGAGTGCAGGAAAACCAGGGACCAGAGCTTCACCTCAGGCAACTCACCTACATAGTGCACATTTTGTGAGGAGTTTGACAGGATGCCAAGCGCAGAGCCATCAATGATGCATGATGACCTGGTCAGCCAAGATGGCACCCCGCTGGCCCCAAAATACAGCATGGGGAGTGATGGGAGCCAGCAGCAGGTGCAGAGTGATGCCAGTGAAATGACTCTTACTGAAACCAGTCCCACAGGAGTCTCTGCAGCACATCCTGGAGTTGTACTCAGAGGAGCTGTTTGATGCCCTCTTGAGAAACAGGCCACTGCGGAGCCTGCAGGAGACACAGATGGGACAGAAACCGCCCTGGAGCCTGGTAAGTTTGTGGCTCCATTATGATGTTTATTAATATGGGAATGGGAGGGATTTCCATTCTATGAACCAATGCAAAATTTATTAGAAGTCCCAGCTAGCAGCATTTACCCCCTAATGGCAGAATGTATCCCAGTGGCATGACTCTCCCTACTCCCCACCACATAGAGCTCAAAATGACGACCAGGAAATGCAAACAATAAAAATCCTTAAAAGTGATTTTTTTACTGAAAAGGCACCGATTTTTGCTAGGGCATTCCCGTTTCTTAAAAATAACTACTTTACACTGCCATACCTGTAAATATGGTGTTCTGTAGCTACTCAGTGATGTAATGAGCCATGTGGAAATGGTAAGCTGTGGTGGGGAGGAGGTGGAAATGTGTTCCGTTTGCAAATCTAGTCCATTTCAGGTAAAGGTAGTCCATGCAGTCTGTACGTGACAAAAGTATTTGTCCCAGATTTGCCTGGGGTTTGAAAGTGCATCCAGAAATGTGCTGGGGGGAGAGGGTTTAAAGGGGAGTAGCCATGGAATTAAATGTTTTTGCATGCAGTCATAATCAGCCAAGCCATGTGGAAGCTAATGCAGCATTCTTTTAAATCCCTTAAGAATTCCGACCCAATCGCAGGTGTTGATAGATGCAAACTTTTCCTGAAGCACAAACTCCAGATAGGTAGTGACATTTCAGGAAAGGGTGTATTTTCCAGAGCCACCTTGGTAGCTGACCAGGCCAGTCCACTCATAGATGTGCTGGTCAGTCACTATATGTTTGAATACTTCAGTTTTCCCACCAGCAGGTCGGAATAACATCTCCCTTTGCCGGTCAGCAACCACAAGAACTGTACATCCTCAAAAATGTGGAAGGCCTGAAATGGCAGAAAAAGCTTTTGTCACAAGGCCACTGACAGCCCTCCCTCCCCTAACCCAAGTAGTTCTTCAATTTAAAAAACAAAACAAAAAAACCTTTGAATTTTTAACTTTTCATTGTGATTATCCAGGCTTTGTCCAGGGAGCTTCTGTGGACAGAAGCATCCCTCTCACAATATATTGACGTTTAATTTGGAAAAGTAACATTTTATGTCCTTGAAATTCCACAAAGTTTTTTTTCTGAGCTCCTGCACTGAGCTATTTGAAACAATATCCCTCTGTGTCTTGTTCTGTTCCAGGCCTCTCAACCTCTGTTGGCTGCAGTACCTGCACAGCTCACCCACAGTGTAGTACAAGCCTGTCCCGATGTACCTTTACAGACTGTTCCAAGAGGAAGAGTTTCTGTGGTGAACTTGTGGTTGAACTTCTGGACAGGACCAACAAGCAGGTCCAATACCAAAAAGAGAGAGACTTACAGCTAGAGAAAAGGCATGCTGAGAGGCAAAAGGAAAGGCTGAAGCTGGCTGCACACCTTGAGGATAGGGTTTCAGCATTGGAGCAGGCTAAGGGAGAAGGACAGAGTTCAGCAGAGAAAACTCTTTGAGCAGCTGATATCAAGAATGGCTGCAAGAATATTGGCTCCTGCCGCATCATCCACACCTTGGTCTGAGTCACATCATCCACACCGTGGCCTGCATCCCTGTGCAGTACCTTGGGATGCAGTCCAGAAACAACTTGTAAAACTCCGTAGCCAGTGGCCCATGCAATTGGGCCCCATGAGTGGCTGGGCAGGGCAACTTTGCGCCATAGAGTCTTCTTTCTTGACCCTCTCCCCTTGGGATGCCTGTAGCCCCTTCTCCTGGCGCCAAGCATGGAGTAAATGGGATAAGAAGAGAAAGGAGAATAGAGGGCTGAAGACATGCAGTGGTAGGGGGTTTCTGTCTTGTTCATGGTTTTACTGTTCGCACGTGTTCTTGCACTTTTTTGTTGTTGCTGTTGTTGAAAGGTTCTGTTGTTACTGGTGTTTTGGTGTGGTAATGGCAACTGGCCTGCCTGGCAATAGGTGAATGTTGTACGTTTATAAATAAAGCTTTTTATGTCAAGAACATTTATTATCATCACTGTATCACATCATACAATGTGTATTTAAAATAATTAAGATAAACACATGATCAGGGACTATTAGGAATTAGTAAGCAAACGGTATTCCTCTATAAAGTTAGATACATCAGTCCACACTTCAGTCACTTCCTTATATGAATCCATACTGTGAATCATCCCCTACACACCATTTCATAAGTGGTCATGGCATTCATAAGTGCAGTGCCTGGCAATCAAGCCCCACCCTTCCCCAAGCACTGAACCCCATCCCCACAAGCAAATTCATAAAGATACTATTCCCTCTTCCACTGGGACCATAATGTGGGAGCACAAAGCATCCCTGATTTTTGTTGCCCGGGTACATCCAGCTCCAGCTTTGGCAGGTGAACTTTCTGGCTTAGTGAACTCATTCAGCAGCCCTTCGTTCTTCTTCGAGTGATTGCTCCTGTGTATTCCACAGTAGGTGTGCATGCTCGCCACGTGCACCAGTGCCGGAAGTTTTTCCCTTAGCAGCATCCGTAGTGGGGGAGCACCGCTGCGACCCCTGGAGTGGCGCCGACATATCGCACCATAAAGGGGGCTGTGTGCTTCCCCCACCCTCAGTTCCTTCTTGCCGCCAGTGAAGGTAGTCGGAACTTTGTGCTCCAGCCTTGGCTGCAGCATTTATAGTCTTAGTGGTGTCCAGTCTCACTGAACTTTTTTGCTGAACTTCTTTTGTTGGTGCCTGGCTCAGGGCATGCCCCATGGCCCAGGCTTCAAGTCGTGCGACTGTTGTCGCAACTCTATGCCCAGAAGCGATCCCCACAATCAGTGTCTTCGCCGTCTGGGTGAGACTCTTGTTAGTGAGAAGTGCAAGATCTGCCGCTCCTTCAAGCCGCAAACGAAAAAGGAGCGTGAGATCCGACTCCGGGCTCTTTTAATGGAGTCGGCATTGGCCCTGGCACCTGCGCGTCGAGTTGACACCGCGCCGGGCTCCGTGTCGTCGGCACCCGGCACCGCGTCCTCGGTGCGCAGCGAAGCACCCTCTACGTCCCAGCACTGCTCCCCAGCTAAGAAGCCAGGGAAGTCTCAGCGGCGCCGGGAGAAAGAATGGGGTGAGGCCAGACCCGCGTTGGGCAACCCACGATCCCCATCGGGACCGAGACCTCCGACTCGGGTGGAGCGGAGTAGTCCAGTGCCGTCCACGCGCGCCTCGCCAGAGGTGAGAATGCCTTCGACGCCGGAGGCAGCTCAGGCCGCGTGCGACATCATGACACTTCCGGTGCCGGGAGCACCGCCTCAGTCGGGCCCCCGATCCCATGGGAAGCCACCGCTGAGTGCCCATCAACCTTCTCCGGACGTCTCCGAGGCGTCTCGAGTCGAAGGGCTGAGCCACGGACCGAGGCGCACCTCCACACCGCGAGCAGGGTCGTCTGTGAGCGAGCTTACCTCCTCCTCCCCGGGAGATTGTAGGGGTGGCATTAAAAGACGCCGCCGCTCCTCTTCGAGCCTTACCCACAGGGACAGGTCTTGTCGTCGTCGACACCGACGTTCATACTCCGGCACCCGCCGTGGAAGGCGCCATGCTCGGAGTTCGTCATGGGAGTCCCAGGCACCGAGGCGTCGTAGTCTTGGGCGCCAGAGGGAATACAAGGACAGTACTCCCGACTCCTACCTGTCCTCCTCCATGTTCAGGACCGCTCCAGCCGTTCGTACGGCACCGTGCATTCGTCCCGGACTTCCGCCGCGGCATGCAGCCGCCCCTCCTCGAGCCGCTCGGTACCGCAGGACCAGCCGGCCCTTCCGGGCCCCCTCACACCCCAGGGCCAGGCCGTTCCCTGGCAGGGACAGTGGTGCCAGTGGGCACCGTGGCCCCAGGCACCAGCACCGCTGGGACCACGCTCCGTGGCGGGAGCGTCCCAAGCCCAGCCGATGTCACCGCCTCGGCACCGTGATGAGGCAGTGGGCACTGACCCTCCAGCACCGACTCGGTCCCAGGGTCAGGACGTCGAGCTACTGGTACCGCCGGGTGCCGACGACACCGCAGCACCGACCTCCTCAGCACCGGATGACTCTGTGGCTGCCCTTCCTCCGGGCTCTCAGGAGGATTTCAAGGCCCACCAGGAGCTTCTCAGGAGAGTAGCATCAAACCTTCAGCTCCAGGCTGAGGAGATGGAGGAACCATCGGACACGTTATTCAATGTCCTTACCTCCGGGGCGCGTGGCCCTCCTGCTCTATCAAGGGGTGGCCAATATCACTACTGGCCTCTGGCAGACCCCTGCATCCCTCGGTCCTATTTCCAAAAAGTCCAAGCGGAAGTACTTTGTGCCCACAAAGGGGAACGAGTATCTCTACTCTCACCCAGCTCCAAACTCTCTAGTGGTGGAGTCCGTTAACCACCGGGAGAGACACGGCCAACCCGCTCCCACCCCTAAGGACAAAGATGCTCGCAGGCTGGATTCCTTTGGGAGAAAGGTTTATTCATCTGCGAGTTTTCAGCTCAGAGTGGCCAACCACCAGGCACTCTTGAGCAGATATGATTTTAACCTTTGGGGATCCCTTCCCAAGTTTGAGTCCTCCCTCCACGAGAAAGACAGGAAGGAGTTCCGGGCTCTGGTTGATGAAGGTATGGCGGCGGCTAAAGCAGTGCTCCAGGCGGCCTCAGATGCGGCGGACACGGCCGCTCGTTCGATGGCCGCGGCGGTCTCCATGAGAAGGGCGTCCTGGCTTTTGCTCTCTGGACTATCGGCTGAGTCCCAGTCAATCATGCAGGACCTTCCATTCAACGGTCGGGCCCTGTTTGCTGATCAAACAGACACCCGTCTGCACGGGATGAAGGACTCCCGTACCACTCTGCAGACGCTGGGCCTGTACGTCCCACTGGCCAAGGACAAGCCCAGGCCTCACGCCTCTGCTCCACAGGCTCGGGGCAGATATGAGCCCCTGCCTAAGAAGCAGCGGGAGCAGAGGTGCCAGTCACAATGCCAATCCCGTTCGGCCCCTCGTCTGGGGCCCTCTAAGACCAGGAGGCCGGGGAAGCGGCGTTTTTGACTGTTTGCGGGGGGTCGCCGGGCCGGTTGCCAGGTTAATCCCCCCCAGTTAATAAAGTTCAGGTTTGCCAATCGTTTACCTGCCTTCAGTCTGCAATGGTTCCGTATTACTACAGACCGCTGGGTCCGCAACACTATATCCTTGGGGTACAGGTTGCAGGTTCTTTCGCCCCCTCCCAGTTGCCCTCCGGCCAGGGAGGACCCAGAATATGCGCTCCTTCTAGATCAGGAGGTACAGCGCCTCCTCTCCCTGGGAGCCGTGGAGAGGATACCTTGGCAATTCCGGGGCAAGGGATTCTATTCTAGGTATTTCCTCATCCCGAAGGCGAAGGGCGGGCTTCGGCCCATCCTCGACCTGTGGAAGCTCAACCAGTTCTTGGTTCGCTGCAAATTCTGCATGGTGTCCCTAGCCTCTATTATTCCCTCCCTAGACCCGGGGGATTGGTTTGCAGCGCTAGACCTCCAGGATGCGTACTTTCACATCCACATTTTCGAGGGTCACAGGCGCTTCCTCCGTTTCCTGGTGGGTCAGGACCACTACCAGTTTACGGTCCTCCCCTTTGGCCTCTCAACGGCCCCCAGGGTCTTCACGAAGTGTATGGCAGTAGTAGCGGCCCACCTCAGGAGGTGAGGGCTGCAGATCTTTCCCTACCTGGACTACTCGCTGCTCAAGGGCAAGTCCCAGTTCCAGGTGCAGCAGCAGATAACCTTCCTGCTACGCACCTGCTCAGCTCTAGGCCTAGTGGTAAACGAGGAAAAATCCACGTTAGTACCGGTCCAGCACATAGAATTCATAGGAGCGCTGTTAGATTCCCGGGCGGCCATGGCCTCCCTTCCAAGGGACAGGTTCTAGGCGCTTAAAGGCCTCATCGCCTCGGTCACGGCCTTCCCGGTGACCATGGCTCGGGTGTGCCTTCAAATCCTCGGCCACATGGCCGCATGCACCTCGGTGGTGCGATATGCCAGGCTCCGGATGCCGCCCCTCCAACTCTGGTTGGCCTCCCGGTACTCCCAGGCCAGGGACGGCCTGGACAAGGTCATCACGGTGCCGCCAACGGTGGTGCCAGACCTACAATGGTGGTCCCTCCCGAGCAACATGCTCCGGGGTATCCCCTTTTGAGAGCCCTCTCTGTCGCTAGATCTAGTGTTGGATGCCTCGGACCTGGGCTGGGGAGCCCATGTGGGGGACTTCAGGACCCAGGGTATGTGGTCACCCGAGGAACTGACCCTGCACATAAATGTCAGGGAACTCAGGGCAGTGCGCCTGGCGTGCGTGGCTTTCCGCCAGCACTTACAGGGGCAAGTGGTCAGAGTCCTCATGGACAATACCACTGCTATGTATTACATCAACAGGCAAGGGGGCACACGCTCCAAGGCCTTATGCCAGGAAACCCAGCTCCTGTGGGAGTTCTGTATAGCCCACGACCTCCTCCTCTGAGCGTTCCACCTACCTGGCGAGAGCAACATGCTCGCGGATCGCCTGAGCAGGGTGTTCTCGCAACAGCATGAGTGGTCCCTACACAGGGAGGTAGCGGAGTGGATCTTCCTACAGTGGGGGGCTCCCCAGGTAGACCTGTTCGCCACTGCCCAAAATCGCATGTGTCCCAGGTTCTGCTCCAGGGTGGGAGAGGGCAACGGGGCCATGACGGACGTGTTCCTGCTCAATTGGTCGGGGCCCCTGATGTACGCCTTCCTGCCTTTTCCCCTCATAGACAGGGTCCTACAGAAGGTAAAATCAGACGGGGAAAGGATTATCCTGATAGCCCTGGATTGGGCCCGTCAGCAGTGGTACGGGACCCTACTACAACTATTGGTGCCCCCCCCCCCCCAGGCTGCCACTCCGCCCGGACCTCCTCTCGCAGGAGGGAGGTCGTCTCCTCCATCCCAACCTGGCCCCGCTCCACCTGACAGCGTGGCTGCTCCGTGGCTAGATGCGGAGGAGGAGAGGTGTACCGAGGCTGTTAGACGGGTCCTGCTTGAGAGCAGGAAGCCGTCCACATGGAGATCCTACCTGGCTAAGTGGTATTGGTTTTCTATATGGACGAGGGAGAGAGGTTCCTCCCCCGCGTCTGCTCCGCTCCAGCTGGTCCTGGACTACCTCCTGTCCCTTAGGACCCAAGGGTTAGCCCCCTCCTCGATCAGGGTGCACCTGGCGGCCATCTCGGCCTTCCACCCTCTGGTGGCGGGACAGTCGTGTTCTCCCACCATATGACTTCCAGGTTTTTAAAGGGTTTGGACAGAGCGTTCCCTTATGCTAGACCCCCGGTCCCACCGTGGGACCTGAACCTGGTATTGTCACACCTCACAGGGCCATCCTTTGAGCCTCTGGCCATGTGCTCCTGGTCCCACTTATCTGAGAAAGTGGCATTTTTGGTGGCTATCACCTCAGCCCGCAGGGTGTTGGAACTTAGGGCTCTGACCTCTGAACCCCCGTACACTGTTTTCCATAAGGGGAAGGTCCAGCTTTGCCCACACCCAGCCTTCCTGCCGAAGGTGGTCTCGGCGTTTCATATGGACTAGGACATTTTTCTGCCAGTCCTGTGTCCTAAGCCCCATTCCTCCAATGAGGAACGATGCCTACACATGCTAGATGTGCGTAGGGCGCTGGCCTTTTACTTAGACCGAACGAGGCCATTCCGGAAATCCCCTCAGCTTTTCATTGCAACGGCCGAGCGCATGAGAGGGCAACCGGTCTCCACCCAGCGGATCTCCCGCTGGATCACCTCGTGCATACGCATGTGTTATGAACTGGCTGGGGTTCCCCCACCTTCTATTGTCAAGGCGCACTCGACGAGAGCCCAGGCCTCGTCAGTGGCCTATGTGGCTCATGTCCCTATTCAGGACATCTGCAGGGCTGCTACGTGGTCCTCTGTCCACACTTTTTCATCGCACTATGCGATCGTCTCCCAAGCAAGGGATGACGCCGGGTTTGGTAGGGGGGTGCTCTGCCCGGGTAACCCTTAACACTTACCATTTAGAACTCCTACCCACCTCCATTAGGTATAGCTTGGAGTCACCTACTGTGGAATACACAGGAGCAATCACTCAAAGAAGAAAGGACAGTTACCTGTTCCGTAACTGGCGTTCTTCGAGATGTGTTGCTCCTGTCTATTCCACATCCCACCCTCCTTCCCCTCTGTCGGAGTTGCCTGGCAAGAAGGAACTGAGGGTGGGGGGAGCACGCAGCCCCCTTTATGGCGCGATATGTCGGCGCCACTCCAGGGGTCGCAGCAGTGCTCCCCCACTACGGATGCTGCTAAGGGAAAAACTTCGGGCACCGGTGCACGTGGCGAGCACGCACGCCTACTGTGGAATAGACAGGAGCAACACATCTCAAAGAATGCCAGTTATGGAACAGGTAACTGTCCTCTGTCATGGATCCATTCAGAGGGAATTGGCTCACTTCCAATATCATAAAGATTGTGAAGAGCACAGCAAGCCACACTAACACAGACAGCCTTGATTTCACTGGCATCCAAATGTGTCTCTAGACATCTCCAACAGGATTTCAATCTGTCAAAAGCACATTCAACACTTTTGGAGCGGGTAATTAAACCATCTTTTGCCAGCGCCTCTTACATCAGGTATGATTTCATAAGCCAAGGCAAAAAGGGGTATGCAGGGTCCCCCCGTATAACAGTGGGGACAGTAACTATATATTATGACATTATTTGGTGGGAAATGTTCTAACCTGTCTGTGAATGTAGACTCCTGATCAACCAAAAAACTCTGGCATCATGAACTTTCCCAGTGCAGCCTGCATTGACATTCATAAATCAAACTCTGAGGTCCATGAGGTCCTGCATAATAATCTTTTCTGATTGATGTACTCATGAGCTTCTTGAGGAGGGGAAACTATGGTCACGAGTCCCATCAGTGTCCCCGACACAGTTTGGAAATCCCTTTCTCTCAAAGCCAGCAGTTACTTCAGGAATATCTTTTATGCCCTCCACCGTGGGATAAACCCACATGCCTGATTGTCTCAGAAGCCTCCGCCACCACTTTACCACAGTCGACTTCCCAACACCAAACTGGTTGATAATGGACCTATAGCAATCTGGGGTAGCCAGCTTCCAGATGGCTATAGTAACCCGCATATTGACTGGCAAGGGTTCCCTCATGCATGTGTCTTGATGCTGGAGGGTTGGGGCAAGCTGCTCACAAAGCTCCAGAAATGTAGCTTTCTTCATGCGAAAGTTCTGGACTCACTGCTGGTCATCCCAGGTCTGCATGACAATGTGATCCCACCATTCTGTGCTTGTGGCCCTGCATCAGAAGCACCTACATTGGGAGCATCAGTGGCTATACACAGTGCCATGAGCAGCATCAGTCAATTTAAGTCTGCAATGGTAGCGTCCTCTTCCTCCTGCTCCATCATAAGCTCTGTGAGGTGATTTTGGTGGGTCAGAAAACACTGCTGAAATGTGCACCAGCGTCTTACAGAAGCTCTGCCCGTTTCCTGACACAGGAATGACAATGCAAGCAAGAGAAGTTATTGAAAAGGCGTTTGCTCCATGTTGCTGGTTCCAGTAGCTGGGAGTGTACAGACCAAAATGACTACTCAGCAAGATGGGTTGGTGGGCTGTTCCAATTTCTTCTAATATGCAGCATGGAAAGTAAAGTTTTCCCACAGTGCATCATGGTCAAAGGGCTAGAGTGGACACATTTTGGAAGTGCGCTAAAGAGTCTGGGATATGGCTGGTTTGACTCAGGTCTGTATGCTGCAGTGTGGATGCCAGAGACCCAGGTCCTAACTCAGGTTAGAAAATTCTTAACATATGGTTAACAATCAGTGGAGACTCAAGCTCTGGGTTCTGTAACCCAGGGTCAGCTGACTTGAGTCCCACTAACTCTGGGTTTACATTGCAGTGTAGACAGATCCTTAGAAGCCTGTGTTACTTTTGAAAATGGGACTTAGGTTCAGAAGTCACATAGGTGCTTTACCTAGGAAGAATATTAGAAAATGTACTGTAAGGAGCAATCCTATATTTGCAAAAAGATAGTCTAGATAATAGATCTTTTTCAGCTCTAAATTACTTGACTTCATGTGAGGAATAATCGCTGGAACAGATGAATTCCCAAGGACAAATAGCTTAGATTTTATTTTTATTATGGGATGAGGAGAAGATGAGAAATAAAATAGATATCTTTCTCTCGAATAGACTATTCCTAAATAAGCCTTTTTCAAATTTTTGAGATCAGTATGTTTCTAACACAGGATACCATACTTCCTACTTCTTTGAACATGATTAGCTATAAAAATAATTTCATACACTACCTACAGAAATAATAAATCATAAAACTGTCTGCTTTCAATAAGAGAAATTTTAACTGTTGTTAAATTATTCAACAGGGATTAAATAGCAGGAATAGTTTACCAACACCACAGTTGAGACGAAGTTCAGGAGCTTCTGGCCTGCCACCTATTGAACAGTCATCTTCTAGGTGGGAACGCAATAATGGCAAGAGACCTCATCAAGAATACAATACTTCAAGGTAAACATCCAATCGGTACATTTACATTTATTTTACCACTGTAAAATAACCTACATTTATATATCTAATGTTCGAATTGGACTAGATAAAGGAGTTTATGTACAATGTCATAATTGAACGAATTCTGGAAATTTTGCTAGAGGTGCTCCAGCATAAACTACAATATATTAATATATTTCAAGTTAATAATATTTTGTTCTCATATAGATTCATTTATCCATAAGACCCAGACATCAAATTATTCTGGTGTGGAGTGAAGCGCCCAGTCATAGCCGGTATTATGACATAGCAGTTTTTGTAGAAAATGAAGAATAATTTATCTAACATAAACTAGTTTGTTTTATCACTACACAGTTTCTAAATAGTTACCTAAGATAGGGCTCACAAGGGGAACTTAGGCACTGCAACACCTAAATTAGTCAGTAGGTAATGCTGAGGAGATGGGTGTGGCCAAAGCCATGTTGCTCCAGGGGATTTAGGTGCCTGAGTCTGAGTTGGAGGGAGGAGCTTCTCCTATACAGGATTCACAATCATGAACCTCTCATGGAGTTAGGTGTCTAAGCCAGGTCAGCCCTTTTTCAAGAAAAACAGAGAAGAAAATCAACCTTTAGCCTAGTAATTAGAAAAATAAATATTCATTGGGCCAGTAACAGAGTGAGTGACTTTGTAGCCCAGTGGCTAGGGCACTTATCTGTGAAGTAGAAGACCTAGGTTCTAGTCCGCCTATCCCAATATTTATAAAAAAGTGGAACAGCTTCAACAGAAAAGATTGGGAGATGGGAGACCTCTTCCACATCAGGCAGACCAAGG
The DNA here is from genome assembly GCF_002925995.2 of Terrapene triunguis. Lineage (NCBI taxonomy): Eukaryota > Metazoa > Chordata > Testudines > Emydidae > Terrapene > Terrapene triunguis. The sequence continues at coordinate 2,180,176 of NW_020664447.1, read as the reverse complement.
GACTGAACCCAGCTCTCCTTCATCTTGGGTGGTAGCTCTAACCACTGGGTTAATAGTTACATGGGGGGCAGTAGTAGCAACTCCATCACCAGCGAGAGAGGTTTGAAGGAGAGGGGGGTTCAGCTCCCCTGTGGTCAGAGGAAACAGGCTCTTCATCGGACTCAGAAGTTGGCTCCTTTGTAGCCCGAGTGCAGTTACCTGGTACCAGCTTCAGCATTCTAAGAGCCAGTGGCCTACACAGAGCTGGGTCTCACCTTCATACCAATCGCCCTACTGGACCCATTGGGGCTTCCCACCATATTCCAGAACCTCTCTGCTCCCTTCTCACACTTCTACATCAACAAAGTACTGGGAACATCTGAAGGAAGGTCACCATCTTCCTTCTCCCTGTACTGGGATCAGTACTGTGTAGGCGGAGCTGCGTGCCCAGGAATCCCCTATAGAAGAATTGGAGGAGGGATGTCCTCACCCACCTTTAGCCTCTTTTTCTTAGTCACCTGATGAGGCAGCAATGGCCTAATCTATCTCTCTCCCTCCTGATAATTTTAGCACTCATCAAGTCTTGTTGAGGAACATGGCTGTAGCTCTAGATATCCAGCCAGAATAGGTACAAGAAAGATCACACAGGCTTGTAGACATTTTAGCCTTGGTAGGACCATCTAGGGTAGCTCTCTGTATTAATGAGGCTATCCTGGAGCCTGTCAAGATGTTATAGCAGACCCCTTCTTCTCTGCCCCCCCATTGCTGAAGGGGTGGAGAAGAGAGATTATGTCCCTTCACAGGGATTCAAACACTTTAACAACAACCCTCCTCCAGGCTCTCTGGTAGTTGCAGTTACCAACAAAAGGAGAGGCAAGGACACCAGGCTTCTGCTCCAAAGGGAAAGGAAGGAGGAAAAACGAGATCTGTTTAGCAGGAAACTTTATTCCACAAGGTACAGCTCAGAATTGTGAACTAGCAACCTCTGCTGGGTCATTACAATTTCAACCTGTGGGATAATATCCTGAAGTTCAAAGACAAACTTCCTGATGATGCAAAGCAGGAGTTCCCTGCTTTTATGGAGGAAGGCAAACTAGTTGCCAGAATGGCATTGCAGGCAAGCCTGGATGTGGTAGACTCTGTGGATTGAGCTATGGCCTTTGCCATCACAATGCAGCATTCATCTTGGCTACAGGCATCAGGCCTCCCCCCAGAGGTTCAACAAACAATTCAGGGCCTCCCATTTGAGGGCACCTTGCTATTTTCCAGGAAAAGTGCTGACAGACTCCACAGCTGTAAGGATTCAAAGGTGACCCTTAAGTCTCGGGGATCTATACACCCGCAACAAAAAGAAAACAGTTCCACCCACTGCATTCCCAGTGATTTCAGCCCTTCTTGCCACATTCCAAGGACCTGTCCAAAAGGAGGAGTAGGGATTACAAAAGGCATCCTCTGTCTCCACCCTCCTCTGCAGCTGCCAGCTCTTCTAGGGATCCTTGATCATTTAAGCAATCATTTTGACCTGTTGGATGAGAGCAGTATACCACTCCACACAGTGCCATCTTTCCAGACCCCTATTTTTGCCAACCATCTATACCACTTCCTAAGTGCGTGGACCTGCATCACCCCAAATCAGTGGGTCTTAAGCATGGTGGAACTGGGATACACCCTACAATTTATTTCTGACCCCATCCTTCCCACCACTATTCCCCGTTCCTCTTGAGGGTCTGCTCTCACAAGAGCATGCTACTTCAGGAGGTCCAGTCTCTCCTCCTTATGGGGACCATACAGGATGTTCCCATGTTCTTCAAAGGGAAGATTTTATTCACATTACTTCATAATCCCAAAAGAAAAGGGAGTATCAGGCCTATTTTATAGATGTAAGGCTGTTAAACAAGTACTTGAAGAAAATGAAATTCCAGATGGTCACTCTAGCATCTATTATCCCTTCCTTAGATCCAAGGGACTGGTATGATTACTCCTGAGGGCATTCTGTGCCAAAAAATTAAAAACTCTGCACACAATATTTTAAAATCCTTCAAAATTCTGCAAATTTTGTCAAATAAATGTGGAGGTTCCAGCATGGCATTGGGGAACACAGGCCACTGGCTGCACAGAGATGGGAGATCACTGTGCAGCTCCCGCTCCACAAGACACAGATTCAGCGGTGAGGCTGCACCTAACCCTGACACAGTGCAAGGACCAGGCCTATCCCAGAAACACCCCAGGGCCCTGCCCCTCCATGCCAGGTGCACCAGGTGTGGGCAGGCAGGCTCAGCAAGACAGGATACAAATGTGGAGGGACTTAGTGTGGGGGGATCCAGGTGTGAATTGAGAGGGTTCTCTGTGGGGCAGTCTGGGTATGGGCAGCTCAGTAGGGGATCTGGATGCATAGGGGCTTGTTGGTTTTTTTTGGGTGCAATGGTAATGGGACTCTGCAGGGGGTGAAGGTGATTGGGTCTCAGCGGGGGGGGGTCTGGATGTGGGGGGGTTAGAGCTCTGCACGGGGGTCTGGATGTGGGGGGCTCAGTGGTGGGTCCAGAAGTTGGGGGAGTGGGACTCAGTGGGGTGGGGATCCAGGTGCAACTGGTTGGGGCTTGGTGAGGTGGGGATCCGGGTGCAGGGGGAGTGGGGCTCATCAGGGGGATTCTGAGTGTGGGTGGGTGAGGCTTAGTGGGAGGGTCTGGGTATGAGGGGATCTGGATGCACAGGGGTTGGGTGGGTGGATGGATGGGCGAACATTTCCCTGTACAGGGATCCTCCCCCTGCAGCTGAGGAGCAATGGGTGTAGAAAGCGGGGGGTGGGGTGGGGGAAAAGGAGTTTGCAGAGTTCCTGTAGCCAGGGAGAAATCTTGGGGTGGGTCTCACCCAGCCCCGGATGCCGTGCAGGGGAAGAGGAAGTCCCGTCTTCCCCAGACCAGACTAGCAGCTGAGCCCAGCGCAGCGTATGAGTCACCAGCCAGGTCTTCCCCAGTCCTACCTCTTGTCCCACAGTGATTTCTCTCTCTGCCAGTTGCCCTGAGCATCCAAAACGTACTGCTGGGGAGGGTTGCATATCCGCTCTTGTGACTTCCCTTTGTTTCCCTGTCAGAAAGTCGTTTTTCTGCAGGGAAGCAAAGAAATCTGTGGGGGACATAAATTCTCTGCATGTGCAGTGGCACAGAATTCCCCCAGGAGTATATGATGCTCTTGACTTAAATGCTTATTTTCATGTGGCAATTCACCACTGAAAATTTCTCAGGTTTATGGTCAATGGATTCCACTACCAATTCACAGTGCTACCTTTCGGGCTGTCAGCAGCCCCTCATAGTTTCACAAAACGTACAGCTGTAATAGCAGCATTCCTGAGAAAGTCAGGAGTTCATGTATTTCCTTACCTGGACAACTAGCTAGTAAAAGTCCAGAGCAGGTCTCATGTACTCTCCCATGTAACCACTATTTGATGCACTTTTAACACACTCTGGCTGCTAATCAATAAAGTGAAAGCCATCCTCTCCACTGTTCAAAAATAGAATTCATTGGAGCAGTCCTGGATGCTATAAAGGCAAGGGCTTTCCTGTCACTGCAGAAGCTCCATACAATGTGATTTTTTTGTTTTTAGATCTAAAGGTGCCTCACCCTAAATTCCTATCTAAATTGGTTTTCAAATTTCACATGAATCAAGTAATTTATTTACCAACATTCTTTCCAAAGCCCCAGTTGAGCAAAGGGGAGGAAAAGCACCATACTTCAGATGATAGCAGTGCTTTAGTTTTTTACCTGGAGTGGACTAGACGATTCAGTTCTTCCTCTCAATTCTTCATCGTGATTTCAGACAGAGTAAAAGGCCAGCTGGTCTCCACCCAGAAGCTCTCTGCCTGGATTCCCAGTTGTATTAGTTTATGCTACCTATTAGACAATTTTGCATTTCCCAATAAAGTTATTGCGCACTCAGCCAGATTGCAGGTGGCTTCTGAGGCCATTTTGGCTACGGTTTCCATTCTGGTTATTTGTAGGGCAGCAACCTGGTCATCGCTCCATACATTTGCCTCTGATTATACTATCTCTCATCAATCCAGAGTCAATGCCAGATTTGGGTGAGTAGTCCTTCAATCCTTGTTCAGAAGTCGTCGAGCCCACTACCAGTTTGGACTGCTTGTGAGTCGCCCACTGTGGAATGGACATGTGCAATCACTAGAAGAAAAAATGGTTACCTACCTTTCTGTAACTGTTGTTCTTCAAGATATGTTGGACATGTCCATTCCACAACCCTCCCTCCTTCCCCTCTCTATCGGAGTCTTTCTAGTATGAAGAAACTGAGGAGGGTATTGGGAGCAGTATGGCCTTTTATGCCTGCATACAGTAGCATGAGGCACCAAAGTGTGCGTGCACTACCCCAACAGGTACTGCTAAGAGAACCATCTCCAACAACTCTGCACGAAACATACTCGTACATCTACAGTGGAATGGATGAGTGAAAAGAATAACAGTTACAGAAAGGTAGGTAACCATTTTTTCTTCTTTGAGTGATTGGTGTCCGTTTCCATTCCGCTGCAGGTGCATTCCAGTGCACCAGAGAGAGAGATTTTTCCCCCCCTAGCTGTTTCCATCAGAGAGGGGCATGCACCTCATGCCAGTGAGTGGCCTCTGTTGCCATGTGATGGTGTAACGGGTGGAGCTATCCCAGACCCACCCCAGTCCCTTCTTACTGCCTATGGTTAGTAGTCAGAGCATGTTGGCTTGCTTCTGAGAGTGTTCTCCCTTTCAGTGAAATTTTCTCTTATATATAATTTGGTACTCATTCATAGTTAGCTTAGAGTAAGTTTCATTTCTTAGTTGTTTTGTAGTTTAGTGGACTGTTGGTTCCAGCTTTTTTCTGGGTGCTGATGCCTGGTACCAGGAAATGCCTTGGTCTCCAGACTTTAAGCCTTGCATCAGCGGCAGAAAATCCATGCCGGTGAGTGGCCTGCATTCTCAGTATTTAAAGTGCCTTACTGAGGGTCATGTCTAGGCCAGGTGCCAGATCTGCAGTGACTTTAAGCCCCAAACTAAAAACAATAGGGAGGGGATGCTCCATCACCTTCTCATGGAGGCTGCCTTCCGTCCACCATTGGAGCCTTCTTTCTGCTTCTGTCAGAAATGCCCCACCTGGGATTGTGGAGTCTCAGTACCTCTCTTCTTCCCCAGTGCTGAGGAAGAAATATCAGCATGGTGCTTTGAAGGACTCATCCTCCAGGAGATCGAGATCTCTAGCACCGCCAACTAGAAAACAAGCTGAGGGGCAGGATAGAGTGTCCTCTGAGAGGAGGCATTCCCCAGTGCATCTGAATCAGGATCATTGACTCCAGCATCGGTTTCTGTGATGATGAGACCAACCAGTGCTGGTATATCAACCCTCTCTGTGGTACTGACTGCTTAAGGTACATCTCTACTGGAGTAGAAGACCTGCAGTGTGGCTGTGCCAGGTCAGCTCATTTGGGTCTGTGGGGACAAAAATTGCTGTGTAGATGTTTGGGCTCAGGCTGGAGCAACCCAAGTCTGAACCTCTTTGAAGAAATTTTACAGTCTTGCAGCCTGAGCCCTGCAAGCCCAAATCAGCTGACCCAGGCCAGGAGTGGGATTTAATTGATGTAGACATATCCTAAAATGCAACAACAGCATCAGCAGAAACTCTCAGTACCAACAATGCTGGATGCATATGCGGCTGCATATGATCTCTTGTGCCTCTTGGTACTGGCTTCTCAAGAATAGGAGACATCTTGTCCCATATTGATAAACCCTCAGACTGCATCAGACTTACCTACATCTGGAGGTAAACTTTTGGTACCATGATCAGCTTTGGTTCCTTCTGCGCCTCCTTGCCCAGTGCAGTCAAGAGGCAAACTAACTATGCTTCCCTTGGTACTGTCGTCTCTGGAGCCTCTACAGCACTTCCTGGCACTGAGGGGTACTGCGCCTCCCCCCCCACCCTCCTTATTGGGTGACTTGGGCTCATCTTCAGATCAGTGGTTAGCTTATATGTGACTCAATCTCGAGATAGGAAATGTCACTCTCCATCAACCAGGGCTTTTTGCCCTTGGTATCCAGCAGAGGTTCCACACTGGTTACAGGACATGGATCCTTGGTCTGCAAGAGGTTGAAGTCCAATGCCCTACCAATGGCCATATTGGAACCTGTGCGGGTTTCCTCCGACCATCAGATCCTCCCTTCACCCTCATCCCTTTATATCCCCGAGTAAGCACTGGGATGGTTCATATGAGGAGGCTCATTAAGTCACCCTTCGTATCAAGTTGGCTGCCAAGCAGGAGCAAACTGCCCTAGCAGCACTTCCGTCAGAGGAGTTTCCAGGGTGGAAGGCTCAACCTCAACCTGCTTTGTGTTCCTCCTTATCATTTGACGAAGTGGTGGTGTCCGGTGTGTTCTTGCCTCTTCAAGGTGATTACAGGGCCTATCAGGACCTGTTGAAGAGGGTGGCTTCCTCCTTGGACATGCAGATGGAGGTAGTTCAGGAGAGCTCACATAGGTTAGTGTACATTTTGGTTTCAACAGGGTCTTCCCAAGTAGTTCTCCCTATAAATGAGACCACAAGGGTTTTATGGCAAACACCATCTTCTCTGCCGCCAACAGACGAAAGGATTGACTGGAGGTGGCTATGTCCCTTACGGGGATATGAGTATTTTTACAAACACAAACTCCTGGGGACCTTTTCTCGGCAGTGAACAGAGAGCGTCAGGGGAGCCCACTCCTACCAAAGAGTAAAGAGGCAAAAAAACCTGTTTTTTTGGGGGGGGGGGGTAAGAAAACTTATTTGACTGCCAAACTACAATTTTGTGTCTTGAATCAGCAAGCCTTGTTGAGAAGATACAATTTCTCCCTCTGGAATAATATTCTCAAATTTGTGGACAAGTTACCAAAGGACCCCAGGCAAGAGTTTCAGGCCATAGTGGATGAGGGTAAACTAGTTGCTGGGACCTCTCTTCAGGCTGCATTGGATAGGAAAGACTCTGCAGCCAGGGCCATGGCATCTGTTTTCTACAATGTGTAGGTGTTCATGGCTTCAATCGTCCGGTATTCCACAGGACGTCCAACACACTATTCAGGATCTCCCCTTTGAGGGATCGACCCTCTTTTCCAGCAGACTGACAAGTTCTGCAGTCTCAAGAACTCCAGGGCTACATTGAAGTCTTTGGGGATTTATACTCCTGTCCCTAAAAAGAAGCAATTCTGCCCTCAGTCATTCCACCATTACCAGCCCTTTACACCTAGGCAACCTGACCGTCTTTTGACTCTTCTCTCTCCTCCTAGACTGATTTCCCTCCCCACCACACACACACTTTTTGTCTGCAATGAGCTCATCTAGACAGTGTAGGAATGTCAAGCAGTCAGTTTGACTGCCTTGTCAAGGGCAGCTTACCAGTTTGCATTACACCAGCTTCTCCTCCCCCTCTTTTTTCCAACAGGTTATCCCACCTCCTACATACTTGGCCTCTCTCAACATTGGAAAAATAGGTCCTGAACGTGGTTCGACATGGTTACCTCATAGAATTTTCAAAGATTCTGAAAAGTCACTTTCTCCTTTCTCCACTATCCTCAAATCCTCAAAAGAGGTAAAATACGCAGAAGGCCAAAGATTGTCTTTTGTGAATTGTGACAGAGAGAGAGCGTTCTCAAGGTGGAGATGTTCTCCGGCCATTACTCAGTCTTTTTCCTGGTAAATGAGATCTGGGGAAGATGGAGCAGTGTTAGATTTAAAATATCTGAAAAGTGCACTAGAAGGACCATATTCAAAATGGAGACCTTGAAGCTGACAGTGACCGAGATTTTCCCGGGGATTACCTTATGTCAATCAAGGAGGCCTACTTTCATGTGTTGGTTCAACAGGTGCACAGGAGGCTTCTGTGATTTGCTCATGAGGCCTATCATTTCCAGTACAAAGTGCTGCTTTTCAGAGTGCCATCCATGCCTCGAGTGTTCACAAAAGTTCTTGTCTTTTTGGTGGCTGTTCTCAGGCAGAAGCGGATACAGAGGTACTTTTTCCTGGAAGATGTTCTAGTTCAATGATAGACTGTGGCTCTCAAGGCACAAGAGGCTCTTTGATGCATCTGCACGTGATATTAAAACACTGTGATTTAATTATTAACAAGCCAGAATGCTTTTACTATGTTGTTAACCAATTGTAGTTGATAAAATAATAAGTCATTTTAATGTGAGAATAATATATATATATATATACACACACATTAAACCATACTGTTAAAATATGAATATATAGTACTATAGTAAATGAAACAATGAATTCACACTACTGTGGCACTTTTGGGTAATGTTGATCGCTAATTTGGCTCCTGAACTACTGATGTCTGAGGGTATGCCTACACTACGAAATTAGGTCGAATTTATAGAAGTCGATTTTTTAGAAATCGATTTTATACAGTCAATTGTGTGTGTCCCCACTTAAGACCATTAACTTGGCGGAGTGCGTTCACGGTACCGAGGCTAGCGTCGACTTCCGGAGTGTTGCAGTGTGGTAGCTATCCCACAGTTCTTCTTCGAGTGCTTGCTCATATCCATTCCAGTTAGGTGTGCGCGCGCTGCGTGCACGATCATCGGAGAAATTTCTACCCTAGCAACACCCGGTGGGTCGGCTGTGGAGCCCCCTGGAGTGGCGCCTTCATGGCGCTGGATATATACCCCAGCCGACCCAGCGCCCCCTCAGTTCCTTCTTACCGCCCCTGACGGTCGTTGGAACTGTGGAGCGCGGCATAGCTGTTCTCCACTCTCCCTAGCTTATCCTTCTAATTACTGTAGATAGTTCTGTTATAGTTGTAAATTCTTTAGATAGTTATTCATTTTACTTTCTTATAGTTGTAAATAGTTAAAGGGGGTTAAGGGGGTTGTTCTCCCCCCTTTTTCCCCCGGCGCATAGCCGGGCTCATGCCCAAGGCTCCTGGCTTTAAGCCGTGCACGTCCTGCACGAAGCCTATGCCGACGAGCGACCCGCACACCTCCTGCTTGAAGTGCCTCGGGGAATCCCATCAAGCAGATAAGTGCCAGATCTGCAAGACCTTCAAGCCTAGAACTAGAAAGGAGCGGGACTTTAGGCTTCGGCAGCTCCTAATGGAGGCGGCACTTAGCCCGGATCCTCCCTCAGCGCGCCCGGCACCGAGCGCCTCGGTGCGCAGCGCCCCGGCGGCTCCAACCGGTACTGCGGACAAGTCCTCACGGCACCGGCCGACTTCGGCACCGCACCCGCCTCAAGGGACTCGGCGCCGATCCCTATCTCCGGGCCATAAGAAAGCCCGCAAGGCGCAGGACATTGCTGTCCCGAAGACGCCGGCTCCCCCGGTGCCGGGGGTAGAGCCGCGTCCGCCTTTGGACCGCCAAAAGCAGGCGGCCACACCGTCGACTCCGGCACCGAGGCCGTTGAGTCCGGTATGGACTGTATCACCACCTCGGTTGGTGGTGGAGCCTTGTCTCCATTCCACCCCGGAGACATTTGCGACGGCGAGAGACCTCATTGCCCTCACGGAGCCGGCACCGTCTCAACTTCCGGCACCGTTGGCTCCACGCGTAGTGCAATCCAGGGGCAAGCCCGCCCTGGTGCGCCCACCGTCTCCAGCCGTGGACTCTCGGCACCGCTCCAGGTCTCGGACCAGGTCCCAACGCCGCTCGCAGTCCCGGCGCCGACTATCACCTCGGCACCGGTCGTACTCGCGGCCAAGATCCTCTTCGTGGCACCGCTCTACATCTCGGCACCGTCGCGATCACCGGCACCGATCGGACTCTAGGCGTAGTTCTCGGCACCGGTATGAGCGCCGCTCGAGTTCGAGGGGCCGCTCCCGGTACCGGGTCTCGTCGCGGTCGTCGTCCCGCTCAAGATCCGGATCTCGGCACCGACAGGGCTACCGGCACCAATCCCGATCCCGGCACCGCTCACCGGCACCGCGCAGGGACCGATCACCTTATGACCGGCACCGATCGGCACTGTACCATCCAGGGCCGGTTTAGTCGCGTTCGGCACCGCCTTGGCCCTCGAGATCGGCATCTCGCTCCTCCGAGCGTGCCTCCAGATCGGCGTACCCTCCTCAGGGTCAGGCGGCTACGGCTGATTTGGGCCATTGGCAGGAGGCAGCCGAGGACCCTGCGCAGGGACCTGCGCACTGGTCCTTTTGGACTCCGTGGGCTTATCATGAGGCGCAGGGGGCTCCACCACCATCAGCCTCGCGCTCGGCACGCTCCGAGCCCAGGGCCCAGGAGGCCACCATCTCCCGCCCTCCCCCAGGGGGAATGGAGGCTCCCGTGCCTACACCTACTGCGGCCCTGGACCCAGGGTCGGGCGATGCCCAGCTCCACGAACTCCTGGAGCAGGACCCGCCATTGGACCCCTTGCCACCGGAGGCATCCTCCTCATCTTTCCCCGATGAGGCGGTGGCGGGCACAACCACCACGAGCCCGCCCCCTATAGACCTTCGGGCCCACCAGGACCTGTTGCGCCGGGTGGCGCGCAATATGGACCTCCAGGCGGAGGAGATCGTGGAGGTACAGGACCCAGTGGTGAGCATCCTCTCCGCTGACGCCCCATCCAGAGTGGCGTTACCGCTCATTCGTACCATCCAGGCTAATGCCACTACGATCTGGCAAACCCCTGTCTCTATTCCACCCACAGCCAGAGGGGTGGAAAGAAAGTACTTCGTTCCCTCCAAGGACCACGAGTACCTTTATACCCATCCCCAACCGTGCTCACTGGTGGTGTCGTCAGTGAATGCACGGGAGCGCCACGGCCAGCAGGCTGCAGCGCCCAAATTGAAGGACGCTAAGCGCTTCGATTTGTTTGGACGCAAGGTTTATTCGGCGGGAGGGTTACAACTTAGAGCGGCCAACCAACAGGCGCTCTTAAGCCGCTATAATTTCAATTCCTGGACTTCGATGGGGAAATTTAAAGAACTGGTCCCCCAAGAATCAAGGGAAGAGTTCTGGGCCTTAGTAGAGGAGGGTAAGCGGGTGGCACGTACCTCCTTACAGGCCTCCCTCGATATTGCAGACTCCGCCGCTAGAACTCTGGCCTCGGGTATAGCCATGCGGCGAACCTCTTGGCTCCAGGTGTCAGGCTTGCCGCCAGAACTGCAGCAGACCCTGCAGGATTTACCCTTTGAGGGCCAGGGACTGTTTTCCGAGAAGACGGACTCTCGGCTCCAGAACCTCAAAGACTCACGGACAATGATGCGCTCCCTGGGGATGCATGTCCCAGGGCCTCAGCGCAGACCCTTCAGGCCCCAGCCTCAGAGGTTCTACCCTCCCCCGCCTCGTCCGAGACAGGACTTTGCCAGAAGGCGGGGTAGAGGTGGTAGGCGAAGGTCAACTGGCCCTCAACCGGCTCAAAACCAAGGGCCGCCTACAACACCTTCAGGCCCTAGGCAGAACTTTTGAAGGTGCGGTCGAGGACGGCACCACAACCAGTACCCAGGATTCAACTCCCCCCTTTCGGGATCGCCTCTCCCGTTTCCACCGTGCTTGGTCCCTTATAACCTCGGACCGTTGGGTCCTTCGCACGGTGGAGAGGGGATACGCTCTCCAGTTTTCCTCGTCCCCCCCCTCCCACTCCCCCTCCCCGTCCCTCTTCAGGGACCCTTCTCACAAGCAACTCCTTACACAGGAGGTTTTTGGGCTCCTCTCTATGGGGGCCATAGAGGAGGTTCCACCAGAGTTAAGGGGCAGGGGGTTTTATTCCCGCTACTTCCTGATCCCCAAGTCAAAAGGGGGTCTACGGCCCATCTTAGACTTGCGCGGACTCAACAAATTCATAGTAAAGTTGAAGTTCCGCATGGTATCATTGGGGACCATTATCCCTTCCCTGGATCCTGGAGACTGGTTCGCCGCCCTCGACATGAAGGACGCATATTTCCATATAGCAATCTATTCGCCTCACAGGCGCTTCCTGCGATTTGTAGTAAACATGGTGCACTACCAATTTGCAGTCCTCCCCTTCGGCTTCTCCTCGGCTCCCAGAGTGTTCACGAAGTGTGTGGCGGTCGTCGCGGCATACCTTCGTCGACAAGGGATACAGGTGTTCCCGTATTTAGACGACTGGCTGGTACGCGGCCGCACCAGAGACCAAGTTCAAAATCATGTTCACATAGTGACACAAACTTTCCACGAGCTGGGCATTCTACTCAACAGAGAGAAGTCCACTCTAGTGCCAACCCAGAGGATAGAATTTATTGGAGCAATCCTAGACTCCAGACGGGCCCGAGCCATTCTGCCAGACAACCGTTTTCATACCATCACAAGCGTCATTCAAGGACTCAGGGCATTTCCGATTACCACAATAAGGACATGCCTTGCCCTGTTGGGTCACATGGCCTCGTGCTCCTACGTAACCAGGCATGCCAGACTACGGCTTCGCCCACTACAGACTTGGGTATCATCGGTGTACCGTCCTCACCGGGACAACCTGAACATGGTGGTCACGGTTCCGTCCTCGGTCTTGACCTCCCTCACCTGGTGGTTGGATCGCACGGCGGTCTGTGCAGGAGTGCCGTTTCACGCCCCACAACCCTCCCTCCACCTAGTTACGGACGCTTCATCTCTAGGATGGGGCGCTCACCTCGGGGAGCACCATACCCAGGGCCTGTGGTCCGCGTCCCAACTAGCCCTGCACATCAACGTCCGAGAGCTGATGGCGGTGCGCCTAGCCTGCCAGGCATTCCTCAATCTCCTACAGGGCCGTTGCGTGTTGGTTCTCACTGACAACACCACGGCCATGTTTTACATCAACAAGCAAGGCGGAGCCCACTCATCGCTCCTATGCCAAGAAGCCATTCGCCTGTGGGACTTCTGCATCGCCCACGCGATACATCTCACGGCCTCGTTCCTTCCTGGAGTCCAGAATACACTGGCGGACCGTCTCAGCAGGTTCTTCCAGACACACGAGTGGTCAATTCGCCCGGACATCATCTATTCCGTCTTCCAGAGGTGGGGATTTCCCCAGGTCGACCTGTTCGCATCTCGAGCCAACAGGAAATGCCAGGCATTCTGCTCCCTACACGGGCGAGCTCTAGGCTCTCTGTCGGACGCCTTCCTTCTAACGTGGAAAGACCACCTGTTCTATGCCTTTCCTCCATTTCCGCTGGTCCACAGGGTACTGCTCAAGATCTGCAGAGACCAGGCATAGGTAATTCTAGTCGCTCCAGCTTGGCCGAGGCAGCACTGGTACACCACACTGTTGGAGCTTTCAGTTCAAACACCGATCACGCTCCCCTTGAGTCCGGATCTCATCTCTCAGGACCACGGCCGACTGTGTCACCCCGACCTGCAATCGCTCCACCTCACAGCGTGGATGCTCCATGGCTGAATCGGACAGAGCGACAATGCTCGCAGTCTGTCCAGCAGATTCTGCTGGGAAGTAGAAAGCCCTCTACACGGTCCACTTACTTAGCCAAGTGGAAACGTTTCTCCTGTTGGTGTGAGCAACGAGCTACGTCCCCCTTGCAGGCGCCTATTCCTCTCATACTGGAATATCTCCTGTCCCTGAGACAGCAGGACTTGGCGATATCTTCAATCAAGGTTCACCTCGCCGCTATTTCGGCATTCCACCCAGGAGAACTCGCGTCCTCGGTCTTCTCTAACCCGATGGTCGTTAGATTCCTCAAGGGCTTAGACCGGCTGTACCCACAGCAACGCCAGCCGGTTCCGAAGTGGGACCTCAACCTCGTTCTCTCTAGGCTCACAGGGCCTCCGTTTGAACCATTGGCGACCTGTTCACTCCTGTACTTATCCTGGAAGATAGCCTTCCTCGTAGCCATCACCTCAGCACGGCGCGTTTCTGAACTCAGAGCGCTTACGTCCGAACCCCCATACACGGTGTTCCACAAGGACAAGGTGCAGCTTCGCCCCCACCCTGCCTTTCTTCCAAAGGTGGTCTCACGTTTCCACGTGAACCAGGATATCTTTCTTCCAGTCTTCCATCCAAAGCTACACGCTACTCGTCAAGACCAGCGTTTGCATTCTTTGGACGTACGCAGGGCCCTGGCCTTCTATATTGACCGTACAAAGCCATTTAGGAAGACGACACAACTCTTCGTTGCGGTGGCCGACCGGATGAAAGGTTCACCGATCTCCTCACAGTGCCTGTCCTCTTGGATTACGTCCTGTATTCGTGCTTGTTACGACCTGGCCGGTGTCCCGACTCCGCGCCTCACCGCTCACTCCACGAGGGCCCAGGCCTCCTCGGCTGCCTTCCTGGCTCAAGTCCCGATCCAGGACATTTGTAGAGCTGCAGTTTGGTCTTCGGTACACACATTCGCGGCTCACTATGCGCTGGTGCAACAGTCCAGAGACGATGCTGCTTTCGGGTCAGCGGTTCTGCACACAGCAATGTCTCACTCCGACCCCGCCACCTAGGTAGGGCTTGGGAGTCACCTAACTGGAATGGATATGAGCAAGCACTCGAAGAAGAAAAGACGGTTACTCACCGTTGTAACTGTTGTTCTTCGAGATGTGTTGCTCATATCCCTTCCAAACCCGCCCCCCTTCCCCACTGTCGGAGTAGCTGGCAAGAAGGAACTGAGGGGGCGCTGGGTCGGCTGGAGTATATATCCAGCGCCATGAAGGCGCCACTCCAGGGGGCTCCACAGCCGACCCACCGGGTGTTGCTAGGGTAGAAATTTCTCCGACGATCGTGCACGCGGCGCGCACACACCTAACTGGAATGGATATGAGCAACACATCTCGAAGAACAACAGTTACAACGGTGAGTAACCGTCTTTTCCTGCAGTCTCCGCCGCCCATTGGAATTCTGGGTTGAGATCCCAATGCCTGATGGGTCAAAACATTGTTGTGGGTGGTTCTGGGTACATGTCATCAGGCCCCCCCCTTCCTCCCTCCCTCCGTGAAAGCAACGCCAGACAATCATTTCGAGCCTTATTTCCTGGGTTACCCATGTAGATGCCATACCACGGCAAGCATGGAGCCCGCTCAGCTCACCGTCACTGTACATCTCCTGGGTGCTGGTAGACGTGGCACTGCATTGCTACACAGCAGCAGCTCATTGCCTTTTGGCAGCAGACAGTGCATTACAACTTGTAGCCATCATCGTCGTCTCCTGGTTGCTCTTTTAGCCGACCTCGGTAAGGTCGGTCAGGGGCGCCTGGGCAGACATGGGTGCTCCTGGCAGACCTCGGTGAGGTAGGTCGGGGCGCCTGGACATAAATGGGAGTGACTCCACGTCATTCTGTTTTTAAGTTTCGTCTCATGGAGATTCAGTCCTGCCTGCTGTCGTACTGCACCATCTTCTGGCGAGCAGCCAGGAGATGAGGATGGCTAGCAGTCATACTGCACCGTCTTCTGGCGAGCACCCAGGAGACGACGATGGCTAGCAGTCGTACTGCACCATCTTCTGGTGAGCACCCAGGAGATGACGATGGCTAGCAGTCGTACTGCACTGTCTTCTGGTGAGCACCCAGGAGACGACAATGGCTAGCAGTCGTACTGCACCGTCTGCTGCCAGCCTAAGATATAAATAAATAAATAAATAAATAAATTAATGGAGATATCCTATCTCCTAGAACTGGAAGGGACCTTTGAAAGGTCATCGAGTCCAGCCCCCTGCCTTCACTAGCAGGACCAAGTACTGATTTTGCCCCAGATCCCTAAGTGGCCCCCTCAAGGATTGAACTCACAACCCTGGGTTTAGCAGGCCAATGCTCAAACCACTGAGCTATCCCTCCCACCCCATGTATAAGATGTATAAGAGAGCTAGAGTGGATCAAAACAAGGAAGAGACCAGATTTGTTTTGTATTCATTTGTATTCATTTGCTCCCCCCTCCCTCTCTCCCTCTATGAATAGTGCGGGGAGGGATAGCTCAGTGGTTTGAGCATTGGCCTGCTAAACCCAGGGTTTAGAGTTCAGTCCTTGAGGGGGCCATTCTGTGTGACAGTTGTGTGTGTTTCTCCTTGATGTAAACACACCCCCTTTGTTGATTTTAATTCCCTGTAAGACAAGTCGCCCCTCCCTCCGTCAGAGCAACGGCAGACAATCGTTTCGCGCCTTTTTTCAGCACAGACACCATAGCACGGCAGGCATGGAGCCCGCTCAGATCACTGCGGCAATTATGAGCACTGTAAACACCACATGCATTATCCTGCAGTATATGCAGAACCAGAACCTGCAAAAGCAAAACCAGGCAAGGAGGCGATGGCAGCGCGGTGACAAGAGTGATGAGGACATGGACACAGACTTCTCTCAAAGTACGGGCCCCGGCAATGTGGACATCATGGTGCTAATGGAGCAGGTTCATGCCGTGGAACGCCGATTCTGGGCCCGGGAAACAAGCACAGACTGGTGGAACCGCATAGTGTTGCATGTCTGGGACGATTCCCAGTGGCTGCGAAACTTTCGCATGCGTAAGGGCACTTTCATGGAACTTTGTGACTTGCTTTCCCCTGCCCTGAAGTGCAAGAATACCAAGATGAGAGCAGTCCTCACAGTTCACAAGCGAGTGGCGATAGCCCTGTGGAAGCTTGCAACGCCAGACAGCTACCGGTCAGTCGGGCATCAATTTGGAGTGGGCAAATCTACTGTGGGGGCTACTGTGATCCAAGTAGCCAACACAATCAAAGAGCTGCTGATATCAAGGGTAGTGAGTCTGGGAGATGTGCAGGTCATAGTGGATGGCTTTACTGCAATGGAATTCCCTAACTGTGGTGGGGTGATAGATGGAACCCATATACCTATCTTGGCACTGGAGCACCAAGGCAGCGAGTACATAAACCGAAAGGGGTACTTTTCAATGGTGCTACAAGCACTGGTGGATCACAAGGGACGTTTCACCAACATCAACGTGGGATGGCCGGGAAAGGTACATGACGCTCGCACTTTAGGACCTCTGGTCTGTTTCAAAAGCTGCAGCAAGAGACTTTCTTCCCAGACCAGAAAATAACCGTGGGGATGTTGAAATGCCTATAGTTATCCTTGGGGACCCAGCCTACCCCTTAATGCCATGGCTCGTGAAGCCGTACACAGGCGGCCTGGACAGTAGTCAGGAGCTGTTCAACTATAGGCTGAGCAAGTGCAGAATGGTGGTAGAATGTGTATTTGGACGTTTAAAAGTGCGCTGGTGCAGTTTACTGACTCGGCTAGACCTCAGCGAAACCAATATTCCCATTGTTATTACTGCTTGCTGTGCGCTCCACGATATCTGTGAGAGTAAGAGGGAGACTTTTATGGTGGGGGGGGGGAGGTTGAGGCAAATTGCCTGGCCGCTGATTACATGCAGCCAGACACCAGGGCAGTTAGCAGAGTACAGGAGGGTGCGGTGCACATCAGAGAAGCTTTGAAAACCAGTTTCATGACTGGCCAGGCTACGGTGTGAAAGTTCTGTTTGTTTCTCCTTGATGAACCCCCCCCCCCTTGGTTCACTCTACTTCCCTGTAAGCTAATCACCCTCCCTTCCCCCCTTCGATCACCGCTTGCAGAGGCAATAAAGTCATTGTTGCTTCACATTCATGCATTCTTTATTAATTCATCACACAAATAGGGAGATAACTGCGCCAAGGTTGCCCGGGTGGGGTGGAGGAGGAGGGAAGGACAAGGCCACACTGCACTTTAAAACTTATTGAATGCCAGCTTTCTGTTGCTTGGGCAGTCCTCTGGGGTGGAGTGGTTGGGTGCCCGGAGGCCCCCCCGCTGCGTTCTTGGGCGTCTGGGTGAGGAGGCTATGGAACTTGGGGAGGAGGGCGGTTGGTTACACAGGGGCTGTAGTGGCGGTCTGTGCTCATGCTGCCTTTCCTGAACCTCAACCATACGCCGGAGCATGTCAGTTTGTTCCTTCAGTAGCCTCAGCATTGCCTCTTGCCTTCTGTCACCAAGCTGACGCCACCTATCATCTTCAGCCCGCCACTTATTATCTTCAGCCCACCACATGTCCTTGCATTCATATTGTGCTTTCCTAGATTCTGACATTGTCTGCCTCCACGCATTCTGCTGGGCTCTTTCAGTATGGGAGAACTGCATGAGCTCAGAACATTTCATCGCGAGTGTGGTTTTTTTCACCGTTTAATCTTCGCTAGCCTCTGGGAAGGAGAAGATAGTGTGAGCATTGAAACATTTGCAGCTGGTGGAGGAAAAAAAAGGGAGAGTGGTAGTTAAAAGACACAATTTAGAGAACAATGGATAGACTCTTTCACAGTAAACTTTGCTGTTAACATTACATAGCACATGTGCTTTCGGTACAAGGTCGCATTTTGCCTCTTATTGAGGGTATGCCGGTTTGGTGTGAGAGATTACTCACGCAGGGCCGAGCAACAGAATTCGGCTTGCAGGCAGCCATGGAAGACTAAAGTCTTTTGGCTTCTTTAACCTTCATAACATGTGGGAATGGTTTCAAACAGCAGCGCCCTCATTTCCCATACCAAGCAGCCGTTGGCCATTTAAAATGGGTTGGCTATTTAAAAGGAGGGGATGTGGTTTTCGGGTTAACGTGCAGCACAAACCCAACTAACCCCCTCCCCCCCCCCCAATTCTCTGGGATGATCGCTTCACCCCTCCCCCCACCGCATGGCTAACAGCGAGGAATATTTCTGTTCATCCACAGGCAAACAGCCCAGCAGGAACGGGCACCTCTGAATGTCCCCTTAATAAAAGCACCCTATTTCAGCCAGGTGACCATGAATGATAGCGCTCTCCTGAGGATAAAACAGAGAGATAAAGAATGGATGTTGTTTGAATGCTAGCAAACACCGGGACCATATGCTGTATTGTGCAATGATTCCAGACTATGTGCTACTGGCCTGGCGTGGTAAAGTGTCCTACTAAGGAGGACAGACTAAGGCTGCCTTTCCCAGAAACCTTTTGCAAAGGCTTTGGGAGTACATCCAGGAGAGCTTTATGGAGATGTCCCTGGAGGATTTCCGCTCCATCCCCAGACACGTTAACAGACTTTTCCAGTAGCTGTACTGGCCGCAAATGCCAGGGCAAATTAATCATTAAACCCGCTTGCTTTTAAACCATGTATAATATTTACAAAGGTACACTCACCAGAGGTCCCTTCTCCACCCGGCCGGTCCAGGAGGCAGCCTTGGGTGGGTACTGACTCCAGGTCCAGGGTGAGAAACAGTTCCTGGCTGTCCCGGAAAACGGTTTCTCCACTTGCTTGCTGTGAGCCATCTTCAACCTCCTCCTCCTCCTCCTCCTCCTCTTCCTCATCCCCATCCCTAAAACCCGCATCTCTGTTGCATGCTACTCCATTGACTGAGTCAAAGCACAGGGGTGGGGTAGTTGTACGGGCACCTCCTAGAATGGCATGAAGCTCATCATAGAAGCGGCATGTCTGGGGCTCTGACCCGGAGTGGCCGTTTGCCTCTCTGTTTTTTTGGTAGGCTTGCCTCAACTCCTTAAGTTTCACGCGGCACTGCTGCGGGTCCCTGTTATAGCCTCTGTCCTTCATGCCCTTGGAGATTTTTTCAAATGTTTGGGCATTTCGTCTTTTGGAACGGAGTTCTGATAGCACGGATTCATCTTCCCATACAGCGATCAGATCCTGTACCTCCCGTTCGGTCCATGCTGGGGCTCTTTTGCGATTCTGGAACTCTATCATGATCACCTTTGCTGAGGAGTTCTGCACTCACCTGCAGATTGCCATGCTGGCCAAACAGGGAATGAGATTCAAAAGTTTGTTGGCCTTTTCCTGTCTACCTGGCCAGTGCATCTGAGTTGAGAGCGCTATCCAGAGCGGTCACAATGGAGCACTCTGGGATAGCTCCCGGAGGCCAATACTGTCGAATTGCGACCACACTACCCTACACTACCCCAAATTCGACCCGGCAAGGTCGATTTCAGCGCTAATCCCCTCGTCGGGGGAAGAGTACAGAAATCGATTTTAAGAGCCCTTTAAGTAGAAAAAACTGGCTTTGTTGTGTGGACGGGTGCAGGGTTAAATCGATGTAACGCTGCTAAATTCGACCTAAACTCGTAGTGTAGACCAGGGCTGAGTATCACTGTTCTTGTTAGAGCCTGTCCAAGTAGGGGTCCACTCAAGCAACTCAGACCATAATCTCAAAATTGCAACAACAGAGATTTATAGTGAATTTCTAAAAGCGTCATCTTCAGCCATCTCAGCACCTAGTTTTCTTGGAGTGCTGATCAACAAAAGCCACAACATTTTTCTGTCAGCCTATTGACAGGACAAGATCATATCAGTGATCACTCTCTCATGAGGATGTCAGTAAGCAATCTTTTAATGAGTGCTCTAGGGATAATTGTGTCCTGGATATAAATAATATCCCAGGCAAGAACACATCTGAGGACTTTGTGGAGCTTCCTGCTGTCCCTTCCCCTCAATTTTCTGTTTTTTCCCTCCTCTCAGAAGCTGAACATTACATCACTTTTGTTGAAATCCCTGGATTGGTTGATGAATCTGGAAAGGTTCTAGGGACATGGTGGAATCAAACAGGTCTATCATAACAATTGATGTAAGTCTGGAAGGCGGGGATATGTTCTCTGAGATGGTGACTCAAGGGACATAGTCCTTCAAGAGTGAAAGAAAAGCATAACATTTCTAAAACTACGGGCATAAAGTATGGTCTTCAGCCACTGGCCCCAGCATTGCTGAACATCAAATCCTTACATTGACAGACAATACATTGGCAGTGGTGTACATAAATCATTAAGGGATCTACAAAAGGTGGGCAGAGGCCCATCTACTATCTGTCATATTGCATATTAAGAGTACCAGTAGCACAAAGGCTGAGCAGAAGGAAAATTGATCAGGCAGAATTGAGTCTTCACAATGAATCATTCTGATTGATCACCAAAATGTTTGGAACTCCAACACTGGATTTTTTCATCCATGAAATCGAAAGGCTCACCAGTACTTTGCAAGGAGAGAGCCAGATGCCCTAGGTATAGATGCCCTGTCGCTCAAGTGGCCAAGGGCTTACTTTGTTTTTCTCCAGTGCTCATCATCTCCAGGGTAATACAGAAGATCAGGAAGGCAGCAACAGAAGTGATTTTAATGGCTCCCCATTGGCCCAGGCAGCCTTGGTTTCCAGACCTGATGAATGTGTCAGTGGAGCCACTATTTTTCCTGAATCCAAAGTTGGATTTGTTACCCCAGGGAACATTTCTTCACCAAGATCCATGCAAGTTACAGCTGAGCATTTCAAAGGAAATTTCTAAAATGAAATGGTTACTGTGGTGGTCTCATCGGCCTGCTAAACCCAGGGTTATGAGTTCAATCCTTGAGGGGGCCATTTAGGGACCTGGGGCAAAATCGGTACTTGGTCCTGCTAGTGAAGGCAGGGAACTGGACTTGATGACCTTTCAAGGACCCTTCCAGTTCTATGAGATAGGTATATCTCCATAACAGTCTGTTGGCCTCTAGGATAAACTCCACAGGCAAGTTTCACTCAAGGATATGATCTAAATTCAAAGTTGGGAGAGGGAGTTGTATTCAGCATCATGTAGACAAAGTGTCTCATGTTCTGGAAATTTTACAGGACTGCTTTGATCTTGAATTCCATGCTAATACCTTGAAAGTACACATTTCTGTGCTGTTAGTAATTCAGAGTGCTCCATAACAACATATGCTGCTTCGTTAGAGCACTTCATCTGTTGTGTCCTCCTAAGGTGCATACAGCTCTGTCTTTGTATTTGAGCATTGTTCTCAATGCCTTAATGAAGGTGCCTTTGAACTTATGGAATCAGTTTAATCTCACTACATTACTATCAAATCAACCTTTTTGATTGCTATCATATCAGCAAGAACAGTGTCAGAGTTGGGAGCTTGGTCGACTGATCCATCCTGCTGCCTCTTCCACAAGGATAAGGTGTTTTTGTGAACAGATCCCAAAAGTAAATTTGATTTTTTTCTCAAGCACAAGAGATCACATTGTCTTCTTTTTGTCCACATCCTTCTCACCCAAAGGAGAAACTATTGCTTTTGTTAGATGTAAGGTGATGTTTAAAGATCTGAAAAGAGCTAAAAGCCTAAGAAAAACAGTCTTGCTGATCTTGTTTCATTCAAGGAAAAGCGGTCCAAGGCATTTAAACAATCAGTCTCACGATGGATACAGTGGTGCTTCATTGAGGCATATAAAGCAAAGGGACTTAATTCTCCAGTGGGCATAAAAGCGCTCTCAGCACGAGCAGTGGCAGCATCATGTGCTGAGAAAGGGCAGGCTCTTTATAAGGAACCTGTAAAGCTGCAACTTGATCATCCCTGCATACATTTACTGAGTTTTACAAGATAGACACTCAATCTTCAGCTGATGCAGCCTTTGGCAGGCAGGTCCTGCACGTTGTGGTGATTCCTTAAAGGAATCCTTTCTCTCAGTGATGTTAATTTGTTCCCTTTCCAGAAATATTATCACTGCTGAGAAAATCCCACAATGAGGATCTGTGGACATAGCCCAAAGAAAGAATGGGAGAATTAATGGTGGCTTACCTGAAAATTTTTCCGTCTTTGAAGGAATAGGTTCACAGATCTGATGTGTCTTGAGCATCCATTAAAGGAGATCTGTTTTACTTATGGTTAAAGTTTTCTAAAGCAGGTAAAAATCTTTCTTGTTGTTTATAATCTTTCCTGTCAAGTATTATTTTTTGCAAGGGTGCTGATGCAGGACAAGAGGTTTGTTTTTTGTTTCACAGTCCAGAGGTGCTAGATATAGAAGCATCTGAAAACTGGAGGGTATTTGGAAGGTGGGAGCTAGTCACTTGTCACCTGTCCAATCAGCTTTGATTCTGCCCCTACAGCTACAGACAGGTGATGACACACACAATCAATACTGAGGATCTGTGGACCTAGCTCTTTGAAAAAGAGAAAACAATCAGATAAGTAACCACAAATTCTGCCAGTCTTTCCTCTTAACTTTTTATTTTCATGATTTTAAGGTTTTGATTCAAAGGGTGTGTCTTGCCTCAACTTTAATTGTCACTAACTATAGTTTTTGTTTGCTAATTTCATTGGTTTTTTTTACAACTATACTGTATCTCAGTGGATAGTTCCCCAGGCAGGAAGAAGAGGAGCTGCACCTGCTACTTCTGGGGGAATTCTGTGCAACTGCGCACTTGCAGAATTCATATTCCATTGCAGATTTCTTTGCTTCCCCATAGAAAATGATGGGGAAGGAAGGGAAGCTGCAAGAGCGGTCACACACCCTTCCTTGGCAGTGCAGGCGCCTCATTTCCAGCGCCTGGAACAGCTGGGGGAGAGGTAAATCACCACAGGGAGGGTGTGGGGTTGGGAACGCCCATGGGCATAATTGAAGGGGCATTGCCCCCCCCCCCCCCAAAAAAAACAGAGGCAGGGCATTGGGGGCAGGCAGGATCATCTGCCACTGCCCTCTCCCCCATTTCTGCAAGCACAGAGCTGCCTGGCAGCTCCGGCTCACTGACTCTGCAGCTGGACACAACCTCCTGGGTCCCAGTGCTGGTTGACTTCCCCATCTGTGTGTGCTGGATGCCCTGTTTTCTGTACAACGGTGAGTGCTCATGATGGGGCAGGACAAGGGGAGCAGGGGGAAAGGGATGGGGTAGGAAGGAAGAGACAGTGGGGAAGGAAGGGGGATTGGATAGGGCAGAGGGAGGGGGATGTGGGAATGAGGGGGGATGGGGTAGGGGACAGTGGGAGAAGAAGGGAGAAGGGGAGGGGATGGGATGGGGAGAGAAGGGAATGGGGGAGAAACAGGAGCCCAGCATGCCGTGTCTTCTGGCAGCAGCTGGGGCTCCCCCCATTAAGCAGGCCCATCAAACCCTCACCCTAAGAAGCCCCACCACCCCATGCACCTGGACCACCCCAATGAGCCCCCCCCCCGCACCTGGACTCCGACCCCACTGAGCCCCAAAAAGCTATACCTGACCCCCACCCCACCAAGCCCCACTCCTCCAGTACCTGTATCCCCCCGCTGAGCATCATACCCTCACACCCAGACCCCACCTGCCGAGTCCCAACCACCTTTACCTGGATCCCCATGCAGAGTCCCATTGCCCCTGCACCCGGAACCCCAAAACAAGGCCCCGTGCATTCAGATCCCCCACTGAGCTGCCAGCACCCAGATTGCCCCATACAGAATCCTCTCACCGCACACCTGGATTCCCCCACACTAATCCCCTCCACACTTGGATCCTGTCTGCCCACACCTGGTGCACCTGTTGTGGAGAGGCAGGGCCCCACAGTGTTTCTGCAGCAAGCCTGGGCCTTGCACTGTGTCAGGGTTAGGTGCAGCCTCACTGCTGAGTCCCTGTCCTGAGGGGTTGGGGACTGCAGGGTGAATTCCCACCTTCTTGCATCCAGTGGCCTGTGCTCCCGACTGCCAGCCTGGAGCCTCCACATTTATTTATTGACAAATACAATTTGCAGAATTTTAAAATACTGTGCAGACTTTTTAATTTTTTGGCACAGAATCCCCTCAGGAGTAACCTGCCCTGGAAATCAGAGGGAGAAACTATGCAGCTGAAGCTGCTCTTGGTTATTTCAGCTCTTCCGATGAGCATGAGAGGCTGTGATGCGGCTCACTGAAATCTTTGTGCCTAACATTTTATCACCAGTTAAAAATTACTATAAGTACAGCAAGAGCAACCCTATTTAGCAGTGGCAACATAACTTGTTAGTTGAACAAAACTTCCATGCAGGAGTCTGAATAATCACTCACTTCCCAAAATACTCCATAGCCTCTCATCAATGTCCAGTATTTGGATACCGGCTAGGAGAAGCTGCAGAAGCAGGCTGCACTTGCCTGTATTCCACCAGCAGGTTTCCCTATTGCTCTCTCCCTTCACTGGTGGTATTAAGCATACCTCTCAGCCTTCAAACATACAAATGTGGGTTGCCTGTAAGTATGATGGCGTCCATGTTGGCCAGTACCCACGATTGACCCAATAATCTCCAAAGCTGAAGGCATGAGCCTTTATAGCTTATACTAAAGAACTTGGTTCTCAAACTGGGAGTTATCACAAACATCTTCTAGTTTGGGTACAGAGGGGAACACAACATATACATTGACCATAGGGTTACACAACAAAATATAGAAAATATGAATCACACAAATCACAAATAATTTACAAATTCTTAATTTATAAATATTAAATCTTTTTTAAATAGGTTTCTTTACTGTGTGAGTCACATGCAACTATACCATCCCCCAGCATAGATCAGCTGCAGGATTTGAACCCCCTTGGCCTTCAAATCCTTAACAGAATTTATCAGAATCAATACATATACAGAATTATTTATATTAATATATACAGAAGTAATTGCTAACCCTTTGTAGACCAGTCACTGGAGAACAACTTGAGACACATGTTCCCAGTGGGTTACACACCTATTATTTACCCATCAGCAGTCTCTTGTCTTTCTGAAAGTGAATAACTGTTTATGGCTCATTGTGATGGGCCACTATTGAAGTGAAAAGTTATTTTTCAGTTATACAGCATATCAAATATATGTTCACAAAAGAAAAGTATGTTTTATAATAAATGCATGATTTGAAATTTTGCTATGCAATTTCACACTTATAACAGTAGATGGCACAGTTTAACAACACAGTTACTCATTTATAGTAAATTTTCTAAAGGGCAGTATAGGTACATGAAACTTCAAAACCAGTTTTTGGATTAAAAATATAATAACTGAAATAAATATAAAAGCTTGGTGATTTGAGAAGAAGGCCAGAGTCACTTAAGGCTCAAACATAGTTTCCAACTTAAAAGACCTATAAAAAGTTTTCAGATCTGATCTGTAAGAAAATAGTCTGCTTCATTAAAACATATAATTTAGCATTTTATATTTACCACTAAAGAAGCTTTCTCTGGTCCAAAGTTGAGATCATTCCAATTCAAATCTATGGAAGCTTAAAAATATAGGAATTTGGGCATACCTGCTTTTGTTTTTAAAGTATAAAACAGTATCTATTATAAGTCTCTCTTTTCAGATGTATCTAACTTTGTGAAACATTAACTCTTTGGGACTGAAATATTCCAGGCTTGGTCTCTGCCCAAACATGATTGTTTTGGAAAGTTTCAGCAAACTCCCTGTGGTTATGTTTGAGTTATGAATTTGTGGTAGAAAGCATATCTTTCCGTCATAAAAAAGTGCAATATTTTCCTCTTCAGTATAACTAAAAAATGGTTAACATTTGAGACATTAAATTTGGAATGTATATAGTCTCTGACAAGTAGTACATGGTTTAACAATTTCTTTAATTTTTTGTTGTGAAAATAACAATTACGAATGTTTGAAAATGTATCCTGTATCATGATTATGAAATTTTATTAGTGTTTATGCTGCACTTTAATCATCCTGTGCACCTATGTTGTGGTCTGTGCAAGGAAATACATAGCACCCATTGAGATGATCTCAACATGCTGGGAATTCTGTTACAAGAAGTGTTGTTCTGGATTACTCAAAACAGAAACACCTGCTGCTAATGCTCTCATTAAGCACAAGATTGAAAACCATGCAGTCTTTAGTTCTAGTCCCCGACTTGATTTAATAGTAGTTTGCACTTATGTAAAATTCTATAAATATTATTTAGTTAGGCCTCAAAACGTTCTGTGAGGTAGCAAATCTGTATTTTACAGAGAGGGTAACTGAGTTACACAGAGATTGTGTCTTTCCTAAGGTCATACAGCAAGTCAATATGAGGATCAGAACCAGTCTCCTAACTACTAAGTCTTTACCTTATCCACTACACTAGAGTTTTGTTCAAGGGAAATTGCTTAACTCATCTTTGTTTTAGTTATTGCATTTGTAAATGCCAACTAAGAATTTTGCAAAGAGAGATGAGCATTGTATGAGTTCTACAGCTGAAAAAGAACTATGGATACTGTCACATATCTGATTGAGCTCCACCTGTTGGAAACTCAGACTGCTGTGAGGGGATCCAAATGCTGAATCCCACATGCCCTTAGCTTTCTGGGGCTGGGCAGATTCCCTTGCTTTGGGCCTCTAAGTATGCACCTTATGTCTGATACCCTTCTGGACAGTGGGGACTCCACAGTCAAATTGCTTAGGCCCTGAAACTAGTGCCATCTCCCCCTCGCCTATTGAGCAACAGTTGGACATTCCCTGCTTTTTGTCACCTGTCTCTGTTCTATCTGGGGATTCTTCTTCAAGTGTATGCGTGCCCAGTGCATTGTCATCAGAGATTTTCCCACAGCCATATCCCATTGGGGCTGTGCATGTGCCTTCTGCTGCCTCACACTATTGCATGATGATATAAATGGCAGAGCCACCCCCAACACCCATCAGTTCCTTTCTACTGCTCATGATGGTTGTTAGTTCTATCTTGCTAATGCAAGTTTTCTCTTGTTTGGGTATTGTATATAGTTGGTACTCATTAATAGTTAATAGTTTTAGTGTTAAGATATTTTTAATGGGAAATTTCCTCTATTTGGGTACTTTTTTGTACTCTGGTTTCTGCCATTTGGATACTGGGTGCTGGGACATGCTTCAGTTCTTGGGCTTCAATACCTTCGAGAAGCCAGTTAGTGACCTGCACTCCAGGTGCCTGAAGTGACTAGGAGAGGCTCGTGTCAGAGATAGGTGCCAAATCTGCAGGGACTTTAAGCCCGGAACTAAAAAGGATAGGGAGGTCAGACTAAAACACCTTCTGATGGAGGCAGCCCAGCTCCCACCCTCAGAGACTCCCTGTTCGGAGAGCTCCTCCTGTATTGGCAGAGTCTCAATGCCAATCTTCTCCAGTACCAAGGAAGAGGCACCGGAAGACAACATTGAAGTACTCAGTATCCTGGAGATCAAGGTCCATGGCACCAAAGTCCATCAAACCTGCTGGAAGGGAGGATAGAGTGTACTCAATCCAAGGCTCTCCGATACAAATAACTTCTCAGACAGGGTCACTGACTCTAGCACTGGTACCAGCCCCGTTATGATCGTCCCCTAAGGCGGCACCAACTTGTTCTGGGATCCCGTCTTTGTTGGCTTAGTGGCAGCAAGAGGCTACCCCGATGCCATCAACCCTTGAAGCATATGCTATGGCATGTGACCAGCTGAATCTTTCCGTACTGGTTATGCCATGGTTCAAAAGTCATCTCACCTGGTACCGACAGTTACTCATCAGGATTTGTCAATTTCTTTAGTTCAGTGTCTGGTACTGTGGGCACCTCCAGACACTCTACTACCTCTCTGTATGGTGGTTAACTCTCAGTTAACCAGAATTTTTGACTAACTGGCACCCCCCCATTCTCCCAACATGCTGGATAACAAAGCTTTTACTGTACTACTATCCATTACTCAGCTTAAGTTGCAAAGGGATGTGTTGTGGAACTAAAGGTTTAACTCCGCTGATGAACCATATGAGGTCAATATGGTTTCACTTCATGGAATTTGTATTTTCAATTTGCTTTTTAAAAACTTAGTCATATTAAAATATATTAGAAGATTAAGGTCGCAAAGTAAAGCGAAGTTAGGAAATTATACAATTAAGGTTGCCTGTGGGACCCTTAATTTAGCCTCCTTGTGCGTGTGGATTATTACACAGTCTTTAATTACATATGATCCCATATTATTTTTTTCACAGAAATCCTCTCTCATTCAGTGCACAGAGAGGTCAGTGCTCAAGGAATGAAACAGGGTTGTATAATGAATGAGTCTTGCTCTATCTCATTCATTCCAGAAGTTGGAAGGTGTGTAGCAAATGAGACAGAGAACTGGAGGAAGAGAAAGGGTGCCCTTGTGTTTGAATTATCCAAAATACTAAACAGCTACTCATTCAGTGAACTGCATACATCCTGTGCACTGAATGAGGCAGAGGACCTGTGAAAAATTGAATATGTGATCAGGTGAGTATAGGTTAAGTCATAGAGCATATGCACCTTAATATACAAGGACAACTCAGATTGGTCTACAGATTGCAAACTGGATTTCAACCCTTGCACTTTCATGACAAAATTCTCTGTCCCTGGTATCACAAACATTGTAGTGGTTCAGCATGCCCCCCTTACCTAATAGCATGCCAGCGTGTATAGCTGAATTTGAGGCAGCAATGTGCAGAATCTTTCCCCTCCCCTCTCCTCTCCTTCACCAGCCCAAAGTATTCTAGTATTCTTCTATTCTCCAGATGGGACCATCAATTAACCTACTTCCTTCTGTTGTTGTTGACCCTCTCCCCACAATTGCAATAGAGAAAGCAAACAGATGCTTCATCTTTGAGGTGATGCTCTCAGGAGACAGAAGTTGTGTGTGTGTCTATATATAAATTTATATAGAAGTTGTGTGTGAGACTATATATAAATCTATATACAAATTTAAATTTGTACTTTATCCTTAAGTGGCCCCTTGCACAAAGGTGGATGTCATCCTTGGATTCTAAGCTTGCTTGGGTGGTCTTCATACCTTTCTGTAAGGTATCTAGCATGTTTAAGTCCAGTAGACTACTTGTGGAAGTAGCTGCTCACCAATTGCATGAGCAGTTCATCGTCTGGTCCTGAGTGAGTCGGATATACTGTACATTTCTATCGATTTTGTATTTTTATTGCCTCCATTACCAGAGTATCTGAAAGACCCTCACAATCTTTAATGTATTTATCTTATCCAGCACTATTATGATGGGGAATAAAAGTCTATAAATACTATTGTCTACATTTTATAGATGTGCAACTGAGGCCCAGAGAGACTAAGTGACTTGCCTAAGGTCATAGAGGAAGTCTGTGCCAGAGCAGGGAGTTTGAACCTAGGTCTCTTGAGTCCTAGGCTGGCACCTTAAGTGCTTGACAATCCTCCTTTTTAACATGGAATTTCTACCTTCTCAGGGCCAGTCATTTTTCTGATGCTGAGAAGTTAATGGAAGAGGTTAGGAAAACATCTTTGCTATATAAGTTAAAATTTCTAATTTGGAGATACAGCTGTCTTTTACCTTTCCCCACCTCTCTTCCTGCAATATAGCCACTGTAATTATGAAATCTTTTATAAATCCAAGCGTGCCAATGGCTGTCAGCTAATTCTCCCCCCCCCCTTATGATAAACACACTAGTTCCTGTCGCTAAGAAGACTTGTATTACTACTCTGCTGTCCAAAGTCAGGTGTGTTCTCCCTCTGATGTTTTGACTATATTAACCTCAATGTCTCTGAAGAAAACTATGAAGAGTTCTGCCTCAGTGCTAAAAGACCTACCAAGCCTATGCCAGAACTGTTACCAAATAACTTAGAATTATGCATCACTTAGTTGCTTCAGGAGAAATATGCCTATTGATGATAAGAAAAGCCTGATGATGCATTTACTAATTATGTCAGCAACAGTTTTTTGGAGCCATTTGTAGCTCTGCCCTTTGCTCATGTGACAATAGTAAACACAGTAGCCATTCCAGACTGACGTATAGAAAATTCAAGGCCATTTTACAGAGGATAATTCTAATTGTTTATTTTCAGGTTTAAATAAATATGATGTGGATTTATTTATTTACTTAGAATTGGTGTATATGTAGTGCTCTGGAAAATAGCCTCTAGTGTCTAATTAGTGGTTAGTGAACATAAAAAGATTTTGCAGTTCAGATAAGCAAACAAATAGCTTGCTAGAACTTTGTTATAGCTGCATCTCTCCTTCCCACTATAGCATCAGTTGTCTTTACCAGAATGTAGTTGTTTGTCCATAGTGTGCTATAGCAGTCACTGCTGTATTGGTGCATATAAAAATATTTGAGCAGCCACTCTGGAGAAATTCACTTTTTATTGTAGATGAAATTTCATACCATTCAGGGACCTCCCTGTCACACAGTGCATTCTGGGGCACCACTAACTGGCTGCCAAAAATTCAGATTAAAAGAAAGGAAAATACTAGGGTGACTTTACTAATAGCAAACCTCAAAATTGACTGAAAAGATTTGCCCATCTCTTATTAGTCCAAAGTTGAATTAAGATTTTGGTATTGCTTTATTAGTCCAAAGTTGAATTAAGATTTTGGTATTGCTTTATTACCAATACTCATGAAATTAATGTAAGGGCAGCATAGATTTTATGCTATCTCGCTAAGCAAAACCAAACCCAGTAATGCTAATATTGCTCTCTAGTTTATTCATAATTAGATAGCTTGAGGAAATTTGTCAGGCCATAACATTCCTTTAAAAACTTGACTATGTGGCATTTGGGAGCAGGGCTTGAAACAACTATTGGAGAAGGTAAGGTACATTTTCTAAACAATACTAAGGAAAGGTAAGATGCTGTGCTAGGTGAGTATATGTCTTCAGTCTACTTGCCACAGTTTTTATGATGTCTTTTTAGAATTACCTAGGTGTTCTCCATCAGAGTCTCATGTCATACTCAAAGATTTATGTTCTATATAATAGATGGAAACGAATGGATATTGTCATCTTGTTCACTTTACTTGTTGAAGGGTAATGGTACTGTATAAGTCATTATAGCCTACCCATTTTGCTACAGTGTGTCTAGATAAAATGAGCTGATCTACATATGCATTTGCCCTGACAACTGAATAGAAAGCAAGAAAGTAAAGCAGATTAAAAGAATGCTTGATATTTTTCTTGTTGTTTTTTATTTTAGCCAAGGATCCCATCCAAATGGGCCTTTCAGTACAAACCTACTGACAATACCAAAACAAAGATCATCTTCGGTGACATTGACTCATCATATAGGTCCCAGACGAGCTGGTAAGTTAGCAGTCTGTTATTCTACACATCTTGCAGCCTGTTGCTATGAATATGAGAAATTTGATTTAAATTAAACCCTCTTGTTTATAGGTGGTACTCCACACATTACAATAATCTTTGACATATTATTTTGTACATTATAACAGTGTAAGTTAGCATCAGTATGTAGCACATGCTTGAAAATAATTTTAATCTTATTTACTTCTAAGAATATTCAGAGGACATATTGAACATTATCTCAATACAAATCTAAAAATATTAATACAATGCTGTATAACTGGACAAAGTCTCTCTGCTACTGTATTAGCGCACACACCTGCAGGTCTTTTCAAGATATTTACAATGGTTGTCACTAAATTTTTTTGCAAAGTTACTGTACTGTAATAACTATTGTCATAATTTTTAATTCTTAGAATTATATTACTCTTGTTGTTTATATTACAGCTGTGCCTAGAGGTTTCAATTCAGAAATGGTCCCCATAGTACTGTGACGTGTACAAACACATATTAAGAAACTGTCCCTACCTAGTAATGGAGCTTACAGTCCAGGGCCCTGATTTTGCTATAAGCACCATATAGACAGACTCCTGTATCCGTGGGACGCCCCAGTGAAGTCATGGAATTCGTTGCATGATCAAGCCTGATGAAAAGAGATTTTTAGCCTAAGAAAGGAGTTTACATGTTAATAATCTTTGTGGAATATGAGAAAATAGAAATATCAGATGCTGCTATGTAGTAGCTTAGTAAGTGTTGAATTTAGTAATGACCAGTGTGTATTTAATGTGTATTTCGTGTACCAGAGATTAGAATTGGTCTCTTTGCCCATATGAAATTAGAGCCTTAGTATGCTGTTCTTCTGCCAATTCCACCCATACATCTCTGATTTTACCATAATTTCAATAAGATATTAAACTGTGTAATGTAATTTTTAAAAGAGAGACTTGATTGCCTGTTTAAAAATAAGTATACAAGTTTCATTGGGGATGCATAATTACTTTTTTCATTAAAGATATAATTATTCTTCAAATGTACTGTATATTTGTAAATCCATTCTTTTCACTGGGTTTGTCTAGTTTATTCACTGATGTTAGGTTCATTTAATTTTCCTAAACCCTAAGCAGCATACAAACTCAGGCCCTGCTCCTGCAACTTGTTGCATGTGGATAGACCCCTGTGCCTCTTATGGGTCAATTGCAGGATTAGCACCTTGGTGACATTATATACAGCATAAAATACTGTGTGTAATCCAATATTTTAAATATAAATTCAAAATACACTGAAACCTGTTAAGAACCACTCAAAGGATCATCAAAAGTTGATTGCTTTGCAAAGATGGCCTTCTAATAAGGGTGGTGCAATCTGGGGATACTTTGTCAATCTATTAAAACAGATTACTTGAGAAGGGTGTTCTTTTGCACAGATTGAACATTTACCCATTCAAACATTGTGGTTTTAACATATTAGATGAGAGAAAAGAAAATTGTAGTTTAATATATAAATTGAAAAAAATATTCAAATATGGCTGAATATTTACTAATTAAGTATCTCAATGATAAAATAGAACATTAAATGCATGCTTAATTAAGGGAAAACAGAATGCAGTATTACCCAATGTGGGAAATATGACATGTATAAATATATGCAGTGATGTCTTCGGTCATATATTGTAGTTTATTTTATATATATATATATGTGTGTGTGTGTGTGTGTGTGTGTGTGTATAATTACACTAAAAACAGTTACGAGAACATTACTAAGGTTGAAAAATCAACCACTCAAACATTAGGAAATGCTGGGATTAAAGTTGTCTGTGCACTGAAAGAGGCAAGGGTCCTCTGGAACAAACAGTATATAATTATGTAATTAAAGTCTGTTATATAATGCATATGCACAAGGTGGCGGGAATTAAGGTTGCACATGGTATTTCCTAACTGTTGAGTGCTTGACTTGCAGTCTGATTAGTGTTTTTTTAATATTGTGTGTACATGTGTGTAATTTCCTCAATCTTTAAAAAAGCAAACTGAAAAAGCAAAAATTCTATCTTGTCATATCATATTGACATTCACATAGGTCATAACAGGGCTGGAACCTTTAGATCCACCACACAGACCTCTGCCACTTGAACTAATGGAGTAAGTGATAGAAGTGGTAGGTTGGCATCTTCTGTGTGGACCAGCACTAGAGGATGATGGGGGCACTTTGCTAGTGGGTTTCACAGATATTTGCTGTCAGCAAATGAAAAGTGAGATTCAGGGTCTTGGGTTCTATTCCAAGCTATGGAGGGGAGTGTCCTCTAGTGTGTATGGACTCTTCTGCCCATCTGACCCCTACTGCCAAATCCCCTCCAACTTGTCCTTGTCCCAGTCCTGTCTCTTCCTCACCTTTGGCTCCTTGTCCCAGTACCATTCTTCTCAGACTTCTCATCTTGGGGGAGGGATAGCTCAGTGGTTTGAGCATTGGCCTGCTAAACCCAGGGTTGTGAGTTCAATCCTTGAGGGGGGCCACTTAGGGATCTGGGGCAAAATCAGTACTTGGTCCTGCTAGTGAAGGCAGGGGGCTGGACTCAATGACCTTTCAAGGTCCCTTCCTGTTCTAGGAGATAGGATAGCTCCATTATTATTATTATTTATTATATATATATCTCAGTTACCGTATCCTTGTATAGCAAGTCTTAGACTCACCCCTCTAGACTCCCTGTTGCAGTTCCAGTTTCCATGTCTCTACCCCTTCCCAACTCCCATTCTTCTTGTCCAGCCATTCCCAGTCCCCATCCCACTTTCTCATTTCCTTGTCCCCCATTTCCTTATCCAGGCATTCCCAGCCCCCTCTTCCATCTGACTCTCTTCCCACTCCACATCTAGTCATTTCCCTGGTTCTTCCAGCCCATGTTCCCTGTACCTACTGGCTCCCTGTCCCAGTCTCCCAGTCTGGGTTTCTTGTCCAATCTCAATGTCCCTGCTTCCTCCAGCTCCTTGTCCCAGTCTCTCTGCCTAGCCAGTCCTAGTTCTGCCCCTATACTCAATTCATTATCAGATCCATCTGCCCTTCCCCCAGTCAGCCCCATATACCCCCTGCTTTTCATCCAGTCTCAATTTCTCCCCCCCCACACACACACACTGACCCTCCCATGTCCATTCATGGCTCCCAGTCTCAGTCTCCTGCAAACTTCCAGTTTCCATCTCTCCTCCCTGCCAGCCTCCAGTCCCAGTTCGTCCTGCATGGCTCCTTGTCCCAATATACACCTTTTGCCCTTCCACTTAACTCCCCAGATCCGAATCTTGCCCCTTTGTATTCAAGTCAGGCAGTTTTCTCCTCCATGCTGCCTGGGTGCCAGCAGGGGGTCATTGAAAGTACAGGAAAGGCAGACTCCCTGCTTTGCCCCTGCATCCCTAGGCTGGAAGGAACATGCTCAGTCACACTGTGCAAATGGCGCATGTACAATCTGATCAGCACTAGGAGCTGTGAGAGGCTTGAGCATGCTCAGTGCACAAAGAATACGGAGATTTTAGCTGCTAAATCTAAGAAGTCTACTGATCATATGGAAGCTGCAGTTTTTCAAAGGCTTATAACTTGGCCAAATTTTGGCGGATTTTCACAGGAACAGTGAAAGGCACATCTGTTATACAAAGCCACCCTCCTGCCAAATTTGAAGTGTCTGCTCCAGAGCATGGAGACACTAGAGTTTTTAAAGTAATTGTCACCAGAATTTTTTAATGTTGCAAACAACTTATTTTTTTCTAGTGTCATTCTCAGAAAAAGATGAACTCTTATGGCTGAAATTTTCCATAAAACTCAGCCTGAGGCAGACAACCAGCATAGAAATTTTTAGCGCAAACAGTTACAGTTCAGCAAAACCACAAGCAACTGAAAACAGGGTCTTATAAAGGGAAGTGTAAGGGAAGCACCTCCTAACGTAAGTATTAAAAACACATACATTAAAACCAAATTACTAAACAAAAAGTTAGGTTTTACACATACTTCTATATGAGATCTCCATTGAAAATCTATGAGGTTCAAATCTCTTCCAGAAGCTGATATACAGTTTTTATATGGAGAAGCTGAAACACTGAACAGAGCATGCACCCAACAAATTACTCAGATGTGCAGCCTACCCTGTATTGCTTGTGTATAAAACCAAAACAGTGAATAAATCTTGATGTCTAATATGTATTTAATAGTTTGATCCATCTATAGTATTTTTCACCTATCACTTTGTTCTTATTAAGCTATAGAATTTTCTTATATCTTTCATTTTGATCTTTCAAAAACATTGTTTTTTTTAATGTAGTCTAAAGAAATGCTCAGTAAATTATTACATGTATGTTTTTGCAGGTACTTCCCCTAGCCTGAGTCCTGTTGGTTCATCTAGTCATGGTTCTATCTCCAGTGGATCCCTTGTCAGTCGGT
Source organism: Terrapene triunguis (assembly GCF_002925995.2). Taxonomy (NCBI): domain Eukaryota; kingdom Metazoa; phylum Chordata; order Testudines; family Emydidae; genus Terrapene; species Terrapene triunguis. The sequence goes on along the minus strand of NW_020664447.1, from coordinate 2,144,198 downwards.
CACCTGTAGAATTTCCTGATACTGCTGATTTTCTTACTAAGCCAAGTGTTAATTTACATAAACCTCTGGGATATACATTTAATTCTTCAGATTTTCAGCAACAAGTTAAAGCTTCTACAAGCTATACTTGTAACAGGTACTGTAAACCCTCAGAAGTATTCAAAAGTATAAAAGCAAATTGTTATATGCTGTAATTATCCATACTTTTATATGAAAAATCATACTAATTTCCTTTTTTCCTAAGGAAACTTGATATAGCTGTGAAAGATAACTTCTCATACTAATTTATATCCATATGTATATGTAGCATCTGTTATCAGGAAGGGCTGTAAATACACTTTACATATCTCATTGCTCTGTAATTGAATGTGGCAACCATTCTGTACTTGGAGTTCTATACTATATGTTTTAGGAGGGGAAGGGAAACCCCATGTTTGAGAAATAATTCTATTCTGATTCAGTCACCTTTTAAATGACCAACACTACTACTGGTAGCACAGTGAAGGTTACTTATCTAAAGTATTGGCCAGGCCCAATCCTGCTTGCTTTGAGATTTACCAAGGTGATATGACTGCAAGTATCTGAGTAATAGCATAGTAACGGTAGTATTTATACAGCAATCAGAAGTGGAAAAAAGAGAAGTAAGCTCATATTGTTCCTTGTCTTGTTTATTCTGTAAGCTGTGGACATCAACTTCTCAAGCGTATTTCAACATCACAGTCAGAATCTGGTGCAGAATATCAAGGCAGAAAATCAGGTAGGATTTCAAAATATTCAAGTATTTGATAGTGCTTCACTGTGCTTTCTCAATAAATAAGCAATTTTAAAATTCCATATTAAAACTTTTCCTATACTTCCAAATAATTCATATGTATATCTTTTTAATAACCATTTTAGTGGATCCCTATATATCTGGTTTATTATCTCAATTTCTTGAGCTAGGATAGGAGATGGCATAGTCTTATATGTATCCTGTTCTTTAAAGATATGTTTTCTAATCTACTTCTGGCTTTATATTTTTGCAAGCAAATGGAGTTTTTAATGCTCTGTAGCTGGTTTTCTGAACTTTTAACATGTCACACAACAAACTGAACTTTCCTACCTCCTGACTAGCGGTTACTCTGTTGTATTAATTCAATTTCTATGAATAATAGGTTAAAATTCTACAGTGTAGCTTTTTCCACACACTCTCCATCAGGGAAGTTATTTTTGTCTTATGAAACTCTCCTGTTAAGTCTTTGCATGAAAACAAGATAGAAAACAAACAACTAATTTTCATTATGAAGAACCTGTTGAGGCCATCTGAAGAATTATTGGCCAGTGTGACAAAGCTCCGAGCCTGTATTGGTGGGTTCAGTGGCCTCAGAAGCTCGCTAAGGCCCTCAGTGTGATCTCCCTTTCTTAGTTTAGCAGCAAAGGTCACAGCTTATTGAGCTACTTTCATCACAGGCCAGTATGGGAGGTGGGAAGGTGGAATACCCACAGTCTCTGTTGCTCCTTAGAGCTCAGTAGGCGCAGTTCAGCCTCCTGCCTGGACCAAAGTCTGCTTCCTCTCTCAAGGGGATCTCTGTAGAGCATGGGGGGAAAGAGGGAACTAGGGCCCACCCGCTACTCCGGGTTCCAGCCCAGGGACCCTAATGGTAGCAGCTGTTGGCCAGCTTCCTATTCACCGCTGACACTCCCTGGGCCACTTCCCTGTAATCCCCTTTTCCCAGCTTCACCCTTACCTCAGGCTTCAGCAACACTTCCTCTCCTCCAGTTCCTTTCACCTGGGCATCCTTGAGGGGACTGGAAGGAGAGCTTTTAAGCAGTATGAGTAGGACTTTGATTAGTTCCAGCTGTCTCCATTAGCCTACGAGCCTTAACTGACCCTTTGCTGGTTAACTGGAGTCAGGAGCCTGCATTAGCCCAATGACCTTAACTGGTTTAATTGGCATCAGGTGACTTGATTGGCCTGGAGTAGCCTTTGTTTGGCTACCCAGGGAACAGTCCTGAGGCTGATATATTTGCCTTCTGCTACTCTTTTATAGCCTTCTGGTCTGAGTCCGTTACACCAGTTAAACTGGATTTACATCTTTGCACTGCTGGAGTGGCACAAAGCAGCCAAAGTATACCAGTGATCTGGCCTGATTTTTGTGAAAATGGACTACACTTTACATTTTTTTCTGCTAGCGGACTTTAACCAGCTACCGTACTTCTCAAGGGACCAAATGTCAGTTGGGGATACCATATCACATTGCTCTCTGTCCATTCCCCGTTTCCTGCCCTTCCTACTTCACTACACCCTTTACCCCTGAAGAGGAGCAGAGGGAGGGGATTCATAGGAGCCAGCTATATCAGCTGTACCCCCAATGGCAGCTCATTCGTTTCCACCTCTTTCCCCAATTTAAAGTGGTTTCCACTCTCTTTGCTTGAGTGCCCTAGATACAGAATTTAAGAATAACGTGAATGCAAGCTTGAAGTGGACTTGTGCATTCTATTCTTGATATACTGGTTTAGATGTTTATATCAAGAGAAATCTGTTTGGTTGTCCTCTTCTTTCATCCCTTCCCTTTCTATTATTCATTCCCCGATTTCTATTTTGTGTAGACTACTATAAAAAAGGTGGGGTTTACAACTGAACTCTGAAATCAATTTGACTAGAACTCATTCCGATACATCTTTGCCTTAGTGATAAAATGTTTTACAATAATTTGTGTTTCTCATAAGTGCAGTTGTCTTCATGGATCATGAATGCAGAGACAGTCTGAGGGCTTGTCTTCACTACCGGGGAGATCCACGCTGCTGCAATCGATGCAGCGGATGTTGATTTAGCGGGTCTAGTGAAGACCTGCTAAATCGACTACAGAGCGCTCTCCGGTTGACTCCGGTACTTCACCTCTACAAGAAGAGTAAGGTAAGTCAACCAGAGAGCGTCTCCTGTCAATGCAGCGCAGTGAAGACACCGCGTAAGTCAGCCTAAGCTACGTCTACTCCAGCTATGTTATTCACATAGCTGAAGTAGCATAACTTAGGTCAACTTATCCCAGTAGTGAAGACAAGCCCTAAGATATCCTTTCCATATTTCTTTAGGACCAGTATCTTGAGTTGGATTCAAAAGTGAACTGAGAAACATAGGAATATGCAGAGCACATACATCTATGCTACTTAGAAAAGAGCTTTAGTCACTCAGTCTTTCCCCTGTCCCCAGGCACCCAGGTTGGAGAAGTTGAGCACCACTCCTCTCTGCCATTCCAGCTCCCTGAGTTGGGGGGGGGGGGGGGGCCTGAGTGTCTGTGTTTTCTTTCGGTCTGTCTGGCTCCGGAGCATTTTTTTTGGTTTCATTTGAGATTGAACCAATTTTTTTGAACTGCAAATGAAACAAAAAATCAGTTATTCATGAACTCTTTCAGACCAGGACCATATCTTTCTCTGTTGACAGTAAAATACCTAGCACCCAAAAGCATGCTAAATAGTGAACCATATCTCTGATTCTGTAATCTGTTTTCATTTACTTTTAGAGATGAGAGCATTACCTGCTTGTAATATTTTAATTCTTTTAAGATTACAGATTTTTTAAAATAATCACCCAGTCTTCTCCACTAAATCTGTAGAGTATTTAGTGTCACATTTATTTAAACTCTTAAATTTGGTCAAAAAGGAAGTGCAAAAAGTGAAGCAATTAGCCGCTCATGTTTCACCAAAAGGGACATATAAGTATCTACAATGATAAAATGTAACAGTTAAGGAGTTTGATGCTGGAGTATTACAAACTTATTTACGCACATTTAATAAACAAACGTACATCCAATAAACAGGATGATGCAATAAGCACAGTGTGGTATAGTACAATGATTCTCCATCCCCTCTTTTGCAATGTGTCTAATGCATAGAAGGGGATGGAAAGGTTGGTTTGAGATTTTAATGAATGTGGAATTGTAAAATAATAAATGCTGTATTGTAAAGGATACAATTTGATGTTTAAATGACAAATATTTATTTGGGGGAATATTTATATAAAATATTAAAATTATTTGACTATCTAAAATACATCTTATATGTATCCATACTGTCCTCTAAGTTAAAACACAGGCTGATGAATGTAACCATCCCCATCTTCAGGGCACTCTCTTAATAGCTTGAGAAGAGAAAAGAAAAGATGGGCTTTGCAGAAGTCACAAGGTCAATAAATCTAACTTCTAGTGGGCCAAGGATAGGAGCAAGTAACAACTGATTGAAAATCTTAATTCCTGAATTGATTTATGAATAAGTTGTTGATAGTAATTGTGCACTTGTTATATTTAAGGTGAAGATGGAACCACTGGTATTTCAAAAGAGTCAGTCCACCATACAGAGGGATGGAAAGATGAAAGAAAAGAAAGCAGAGACTGCAGAAAAAAGTTGATAGAAAGTGACAATCAGCAAGTGGCTCAAACACAGAATAACCAGCAATCTGATGTAAGCATAGAATTGAAGTAATACCCACAATGTTGTATATTAATGTATTTCTTCGTGGGTTTTAATATCATATTCTAAGGAGGTCCTTACTTTACATTATTGTATAAGAGCCTTTGGAAAACAGTGCATCACTGGAATCCAGGATTCCAAATACTGGTTAAGTTTAGGAGTAAAATTTCAAAGTATACAACGATATTGTGACACCATTTCAAGGCAAAAAGGGTTGATGGGATAAAATAAGTGTGCAGAATAACTACAGCAGCACAGTGGAATGTAAAATGTTCTACAATACTTTATCATTTTAACGTCTATTTAAATACAAGTGACAAATTGGTTTTCATTCTCATTGTGGAAATGGTTCATTCTCTCTTATACAGATGGAACAGGATCCCTCATTAGAACTGATGATAACAGAAGATCATGAATCATTAATGGAGAAGATGAACAATTGGAATTTCCAAATTTTTGATCTAGTGCAAAACATGGGAGACAAATCCGGAAGGATTCTTAGCCAGGTTTGTTGCTGTTTTTGGTGTATGAGCCACAACTGAGGTGCAGTTTGCCAGTCTCTGTATAAATTAAGAATAGCTTGAAAAGTAGCAATTTTATTTTCTTCTTCGAGTGCTTGTTCACGTCCATTCCACATTAGGTGTGCGCGCGCCGCGTGCACGAATCGTCGGAAACTTTTTCCCTCAGCGGCTCCCGTCGGGCCCGCAGGGTCTCCCCTCCCGCCAGAGCGGCGCCCCGCCCTTGCGTATATATACCCCTGCCGGCCCGACCCTCCCTCAGTTCCTTCTTACCGCCCGTGGCGACGTTGGAACAACTCTGTCTCTCGCCTGAGAGTGTCCCTTAGCATAGCCATTAGCAATAGTTAACAGTTCATAATATAGTTAGTGTTTAGTGTTAAGTAGTTGATTAGTTCTTCCCAAGGACCAAAATCTCTTTGTGATAGGGGTTTGGTCAACCCCGGCACCGGCCCTGGGCGGCGGGGCATGCCGCACACCCAAGGCTTTAAGGCGTGTGCCGCGTGCCGCAGGCCTATGCCAGTGAGCGACCTGCACGAGTCGTGTCTCCGTTGCCTCGGGGAAGCACACCAGAAGGAGCGCTGTAAAATTTGTAAGGCCTTCAAGCCCAGAACTAAAAAAGAGAGAGACTTTCGCCTTAGACAGCTCCTCATGGAGGCTGCGTTACAGCCCTCCTCTTCCGCGGCACCGTCCACTTCGGTGCGGAGTGCCCCGGCATCGGTCCGCGACCCGACGCCGGCGGTGCAGGCTAAGCCCACGGTACCGCCAAGGCGGGAACACGCCCGGCATCGATCTTCTTCGCCGGCCAAGTCGAAGGGCCAGCCTAAGGCCCGGGGGCGCTCCCCACACAAGAAGGCGGCACCGGCAAAGACCGCAAGTACGGCCCCGATACAGGTCCCGGTACCAGTGGCTCCGGCGCCGAAGGGCCCGTCGAGCCCCGGGACAAGCGCGTCGAGTGAGGAGGAAGGGCTGGAGGAACTGTTGGAACAGCCCTCCACCCCGGACACATTTGAGGCAGCAAAGGACCTCATTGAATTGTCCTCCGAAAGCACACTCCGCGCTAAAGACATTCCGCCGCGATTGCCATCCAAGGGCAAACCGGCGATGATGCGCCCGTCGCGGTTGCCATCTCGGCACCGTTCACGGCGCCGGTCCCGGTCGAGCTCCGCCTCGGTGGACTCCCGGCTTCCCGCCGCACAACGGACCACAAAACAGTCCGGCCCCGATGCGAGCGAGGCACCGCCCCAGCAGCCCGGCTCGAGCAGGCGCCGGGACACTTCGATGGCGAGGCTCCCAAGACCATCCTCCCGCAGCCGCTCCCAGTCCCGCGGTCAACGGTACCGTTCCAGGTCCAGATCGGCACGCCGCTACTCACGGTCCCGGTCCTGACGGCACCACTCCCCGACACCGGACCGGCACCGCCCCACGGCACCGCCGTGGCCCTCTAGGTCACCGTCCCTAGCATCGGAAGAGGGCTCGGGTCTTTCCAGATACGGCCGCAGAGGGCATGCCGCTAGAGAGCACGAGGCCTCTTGGCAGCCGCATTGGAGCCATCCTGGACAGTGGCCGTTCTGGACTCCGTGGGCCTATCATCAGCAAGGCCCTCCGTCCAGAACCTCGAGATCGGGCCCCTCAGGAGACCGGTCCCGCTCCCCACGGTGCCGCCCTACCTCCCGTGCGGAGGCCACGGTCTCCAGACCACCGGACGCAGAGAGGGCGGACTCGGCACCGAGCCCGGCACCGTCCCTGACTCAGGGCAGGGGGCGCACCCCGGAGGACCGCCCCGCGGAGGAGGAGCTACAGGAGGACGAGGACGCTCAAAAGGCCATGACCTCCTCTTCCTCACCGGACGAAGCCGTGGCGGGCACAACAGTGTCCGGCCCTCCCCCTATTGACCACCAGGCGCACCAGGACCTGCTCCGCCGGGTGGCCCTCAACTTGGGACTACAAGCAGAGGAGACGGTTGAGCAGGAGGACCCGATGGTGGACATTCTGAGCCCAGAGGGTCCCTCCAGGATCGCACTCCCGCTCATAAAAACGGTCCAGGCAAACTATAAGACCGTATGGCAAACGCCAGCCTCCTCTGCGCCAACCCCAAAGGGCGTAGAAAGAAAGTACTTTGCCCCGTCCAAGGAGTTTGACTTTCTCTTCTCCCATCCGACCCCATGTTCGCTGGTCGTCTCGGCGGTTAACGAACGGGAAAGGCATGGCCAGCAGGCCCCAGCACCCAAGGCCAAGGAAGCAAAACGACTAGACCTATTTGGCAGGAAGGTCTATTCGTCCGGAGGCCTCCAGTTGCGGATCGCAAACCAGCAAGCGATCCTAAATAGGCACAACTCTAACTCATGGGCATCAGTGTCCAAGTTCAAGGACGCCTTGCCTCAGGGCTCGCAACCTGAGTTTGCGGCCATAGTGGACGAGGGGAAGGCGGTGGCCAAAACCTCTTTACAGGCCTCACTTGACTCTGCCGATGCAGCCGCTAGAACAATCGCGTCAGGTGTGGTGATGAGACGCTCTGCATGGTTGCAATCTTCTGGCCTTCCTCCGGAGGTACAAAACACCCTCCAGGACCTGCCGTTTGAGGGTTCGGGCTTATTTTCAGAGCAGACAGACGCCAGGCTGCATAGCCTCAAGGACTCTCGGGCTACCCTTAAGTCCTTGGGGATGCACACCCCTGTGACACAGAGGAAGCCGTTCAAGCCCCAACCTCCACAGAGGCAGTACCATCCTCGCCCTCGGCAGGAACCATACCGTAGACGGGGCAGGGACAATAGGCGTAGGCGCAACAATACGCCTAACCAAGGCCAAAACCAGGGCCAAAACAAGCCGCAGCCGGGAAATAAACAAGGATTTTGAAGCTGCGATAGAGGACAGCGTACCCATCTCTTTTCCGGATCCCCCCCTGTGTTTCAGGGACCGCCTGTCCCATTTTTTCCGTGCCTGGTCTCATATAACATCAGACCGTTGGGTCCTGCGCACGGTGGAGTCAGGTTACGCCCTCCAGTTCTCCTCGCCCCCTCCCTCCTACCTACCACCCCCGTCCCTCTTCAGGGACCCCTCTCACGAGCAACTCCTCATGCAGGAGGTACAGACCCTCCTCGCTGTGGGGGCGGTGGAAGAGGTTCCTCTGGACCTCAGAGGAAAAGGGTTCTATTCCAGATACTTCCTCATTCCCAAAGCGAAAGGGGGCCTCCGTCCTATCCTGGACCTTCGCAAGCTAAACAAGTACTTGCAAAAACCACGTTTCCGTATGGTCTCCCTTGGTACCATCATTCCTTCCCTGGATCCGGGGGATTGGTACGCTGCCCTCGATATGAAAGACGCCTACTTTCACATCGCCATTCTCCCGGCCCACCGGCGATTCCTGCGCTTCACTATCCAGCAGCGTCATTTCCAGTTTGCAGTCTTGCCCTTCGGCCTGGCAACAGCCCCACGTGTCTTCACGAAATGCATGTCTGTGGTAGCCGCCTTTCTTCGAAAAAGACGGATGCGCGTCTACCCGTACCTGGACGATTGGCTCCTGGCGGGCCGGTCGGAGGCAGAGGTCCGCGCCCATGTGGCACTGGCGTTACAAGTATTCCGGGAACTAGGTCTGTTAGTCAATGTGCCCAAGTCATCGCTAGTCCCCACACAGAGGCTGGACTTCATAGGGGCAGTCCTGGACTCGGTGGCGGCACGGGCGAGTCTTCCCGTATCGCGATTCCTGGCTGTCGAGGAGGCCGTGACCTCCATTCAGCGATTCCCTACGACCACGGCCAGATGTTGCCTGCAACTCTTGGGGCACGTGGCAGCATGCACACACGTAGTCGGGCTCGCCCGTCTCAGACTCCGGCCGCTGCAGCTGTGGTTGGCTCAGGTGTATCGCCCCAGCAGGGACCCCTTGGACATGGTCGTCACGATCCCGGCTCGGGTGTCGAACGCCCTCCGTTGGTGGCTCGATCAACAGCAGGTTTGCGCAGGGGTCCCGTTCACCGCCCCACATCCGACTCTGACGTTAGTAACAGACGCGTCGGACCTGGGTTGGGGGGCGCACCTAGGGGACCAGCGCACTCAGGGCTTGTGGTCCAGGGAGGAACGGTTGCTCCACATCAACCTGAAGGAGCTGAGGGCGGTTCGCTTCGCCTGCCAGACCTTTCACGCCACCATAAGAGGACACAGCGTGTCAGTTCTGACAGACAACACTACCGCTATGTTTTACATAAACAAGCAGGGCGGGTCCCGGTCCTCTCCCCTCTGTCACGAGGTTCTCCTCCTCTGGGACTTCTGCATAGCCCATTCAGTACAACTTCGGGCAGCATATCTCCCCGGGGTCCAGAACGGGCTAGCAGACCGTCTCAGCCGGTCCTATCTCAGGCACGAGTGGAGGCTGAGACGAGACATCCTCCGTTCTATTTTCCTGAGGTGGGGGTTTCCCCAGGTGGACCTGTTTGCCAGCAAGGACAACAGCCAGTGCCCGCAATTCTGCTCGTTCCAGGGCCACAGTCCAGGCTCAATGGCGGACGCCTTTGCAATCCCGTGGGGCGGAAGCCTGAAGTACGCCTTCCCCCCGTTTCCACTCATTCACAGGGTCCTCCTAAAAACCCGCAGGGACAGGGCGACAGTCATTCTAATCGCCCCGGCGTGGCCACGCCAACACTGGTTCACAACTCTATTGGAACTGTCCGTGACCGCTCCGATAGCCCTTCCCCTCCATCACAACCTCATCACTCAGGATCGGGGTCGCCTACTCCACCCGAACCTGCCGTCGCTGCATCTCACGGCATGGCTTCTCTCTGGCTAAGTGAGGTGGAGCACAGATGTTCCCACGAGGTCCAGCAAATCCTCCTTGGTAGTAGGAAACCCTCCACAAGGGCAGCCTACCTGGCCAAGTGGAAGCGCTTCTCCCTGTGGTGTGAGCCTCAACACTCACAGCCTTTACAGGCCTCGATACCACTGACTCTGGACTACTTGCTGCACCTCAAGCGTCAAGGCCTCGCCCCCGCTTCTATTAAGATGCATCTGGCCGCCATTTCGGCGTTCCACCCTGGGGAATCGGGCAGATCTGTGTTTTCCAACCCCACGGTAGTCCGATTCCTCAAGGGTCTGGAGCGGGTGTTCCCCTACTCGCACCCTCCTGTACCCCCGTGGAACCTCAATCTGGTCCTCACTAAGCTTATGGGGCCGCCCTTTGAACCCCTGGCCTCTTGCTCCCTCACGCACCTTTCATGGAAGGTCGCGTTCCTCGTGGCCATCACCTCGGCTAGGAGGGTGTCGGAGTTGAGGGCCCTCACCTCGGAGCCCCCTTATACCGTCTTTTATAAAGATAAGGTGCAGCTTAGGCCTCACCCTAAATTCCTCCCAAAGGTGGTCACGAATTTTCACATGGGGCAGGACATTTGTTTACCGGTATTCTTCCCTAAGCCCCATACGGACCCAAGCCATCGCAGCCTACATACCCTGGATGTTAGGCGGGCATTGGCTTTTTATCTGGACCGTACCAGACCTTTCCGTAAATCGTCTCAGCTGTTTGTGGCCGTTGCGGAACGCATGAAGGGCCAGCCTATTTCTACGCAACGCCTGTCGGCGTGGATCGTGCTTTGCATACGTACGTGTTACGAGCTCGCCAACTTGCCTGCTCCTCAGATCAGGGCTCACTCCACTAGAGCCCAGGCGTCCTCGACGGTCTTCTTGGCACAGGTCCCGCTCCAGGAGATCTGCAGGGCAGCCACCTGGTCGTCAGTGCATACCTTCACAGCCCACTACGCGGTCCACCATCAGACCAGAGATGACGCAGTGGTCGGCAGGGCGGTGCTGCAATCAGTTATTCCTTGACTCCTACCCTCCTCCAATGGTAAGCTTGCGAGTCACCTAATGTGGAATGGACGTGAACAAGCACTCGAAGAAGAAAAGACGGTTACTTACCTTCTGTAACTGTTGTTCTTCGAGATGTGTTGTTCACGTCCATTCCACTTCCCACCCTCCTTCCCCTCTGTCGGAGTCACCGGCAAGAAGGAACTGAGGGAGGGTCGGGCCGGCAGGGGTATATATACGCAAGGGTGGGGCGCCGCTCTGGCGGGAGGGGAGACCCTGCGGGCCCGACGGGAGCCGCTGAGGGAAAAAGTTTCCGACGATTCGTGCACGCGGCGCGCGCACACCTAATGTGGAATGGACGTGAACAACACATCTCGAAGAACAACAGTTACAGAAGGTAAGTAACCGTCTTTACACACATGGAAGGGTAGAAGAGAAGAAGACAGTAAGAATTGCTTATTTTGTGGGAAACTTACATCAAACAGTGGGTTTTTTGCATTTTATTCTGAATACTGTGAGGGTATTGATAATTCTTATTTTATATGGGAGTGAGTTCTGTAGTCTTAACTCCAGCTGCAACGAAGGGCTCCATCTCCTGTCAACTGTTTCATGTTTTTTGGTGGAATGTAGCTGTCATTGGAAGTCACAGCTGAGATGGGAGAGGCAGTCTTTCTAGGAACCTTTTCTGTTTCTCCCATAAACAATATTATTCTTTCTTCCATGCTGCCTCTTACATAGAATGCACTCTCTGACCTAATTCATAAGGCTACTATTTCTTCAAGACTCCACTTCCACTGTGAAGTCTATAGGAAGTCTGCCAGCCACTAATGGCTAGGCTGAGGACAGTCGGTGATAGCTGATAGCAGATTTTATTTATTCTCTTATTGATGTATTTATAAAAGAAAAACAATCTTTCAGATGATTTAGTACTGTTAAGTTGTGCATTGGTTAAACTGTAGAACCGTGTGATCTTCTCATAGTTATACTTCTGCCCTCTCCCCTTTTCCCTCCTATTGTTTATAACACCCATTTATTGTATCTTCCTTGCATTTGTTTCAAAGATAAGCTCTTTAAGTTAGGGACTTGTGCTATATTGTGCATTTGTATAGCACCTAGCATATTAATAATAATAAAATATGTAATAGTGCCACAGTAATGGCACTGTCACTCTGTTCTAAACCTCTGAGAGTCATAACTTTCTTAGATATTTTCCTTTTAGACTGAAATTGGCAGTCCAGATCTTTTGATGCCTCAGAAATGTCCTCACCATTCTGATTTACCTTCATCCTAGTTTCCCTAACGAAGGAAGTTGGTATCAGCCTAGGTATAGAGACAGGAGTGCCCTTGGAGAAGCTAGAACTCAGGGGGAACTTCTTGCATAGCTTCTTGGGTTAGGATGAGGACACTGGAACCTGTTGAATGTGATTCTTTAAAGGTATATGTACTGCATTCCTAAAAGAGAGGTCCAGTGAACAGTTTATAGGGGGAAGGAAGGCTGCAAGAGGAACCTTTATCTATTTTCTCCTAGGAAGCCTGACAGATCTCTTAATCAAGTCTATACTTGAAAGATTGTCTAAAGCATTGGTGAGCAACCTTCGGCCTGCGGGCCGCAAGTTACCCACCACTGATCTAAAGCTTTGGGATGGGGACTGTTTGGCAACTGTGCTCCTCAGTAATAGAAAACAGTATAATTTTTCTAGCATAGCATGCATAAAAGATTAAAGATAGGAAAAGAAAGTAAGAAGGTGCATTGGGGTCATTTCAGTAAAGAGATATGCAGATTTTTTTTCCCTTTGATTTCAAGAGCGTGGTAAGATAGGTGTCTGTTTTGATGGAAAGAATTCCAGTATACTGTATTAATAGCACATTAGTGCCCAATGACTCATTTTTAATGAAGCATCAACTAAATTTAATAATTTAACAATTTTAATGGTATACTTAAAAAATATAGCAGAATATTCTTAAAGTAGAATGAAGCTAAAATGAGTAAACTTTGACACTTTCAAACGAAAATTAATTTTAATATGTATTTAGGTGACATACACCTTGTTCCAAGACACTGGCTTGTTTGAAATTTTCAAAATTCCAACAGAAGAATTCTTGAATTACTTTCGTGCACTAGAAAATGGCTACCGAGATATTCCCTGTAAGTAATGTCCAACTACGCTATATACATTTATTCCTTTATAATAAAACATGTAAGTATGTTTACTTATTATTTTATCCAGAATACTACAGATAGACAGTGTCTAATCTTAATGTTACCGGTATGGTAATTGGATTGTTTTTAATAAATCTCTTGTCTCATAATTTATAAAAAGTAGACCTACAACAAAAGATTTGGTGGGCTCCAAAATTGAGTCTGCTCACATTTAGTTTGAATATAATCTGGTAAAATGTTCATGAATAGTTCAGGAAGTTTTCAGATTGAGCCTGATCCAAAGTCTTTTGAAATCAGTAGGAGCCTATTCATTGACTTCAGTGAGTTTAGATCAGGCCTGTTAGGAATATAAATGCTTATTTATTATGCTAACCCTTAATTAACACTGCTATTCTTTTGTGGTAAAAGGAACATTCCTCCATACAGTCTAAACTTTTACTCCATTCTGTGATTTGTTCAAGACAATTAAACTTTTTTTCTTGTGCTATATACATGTCACGGCTGGGATATCAGTAAGTGGTGACAGCAGCTTGAATTTCAAAATTGATTAACAGTCATTTAATGTATTTTAAAGATATTAGCACAAGTTTTCTGGTCTTTCTGTTTATAGATGTCATTTACTTCAAAGTCATGTTATTCTTTGAATCTGTGTGCATGTGGATCCCACTGGCAGTGTGCATTCAGAAGTTTTATCAGCAGTATCCACTAGGGGTCAAACATGCACCTTCATGCCCTCCCACTCCTCTCCTAAGGCATAAAGGGAAAGCAACATTGCCCACCATTCAGTTCCTTCTAACCACTCCTTGGCAGAGAGTTGAAACAACATAATGTCCTTCCTTAGTATAGCTAGTTTGTTGTTACTGTAAACTTTTGATTTAGTTTTATCCATTGTATTTGATAGTGTAGTGTTTACTCTATACCCTGTTGGCAAAAATAGTAATCACCATCATAATAATAATAATAGATTTTAACTAAGATAAGCTGCTACCACTGACTGTTATTTTGAGAACATTCCAAGTGTAGTTGAAAGGCCAACAGAAACACTCTCAACTAATCATGATTGTTTGATATCACGAAGCAAAAAAACTTCCTGTGCAATGGATGTATGAACCAGAAAGTATGCATCCTGCAAGCTGAGGGTACTGAAACAGTCTTGAAGAAGGTATGATAGATGCGAGAACCACCATGTGAAATTTGGCATGGATAATATAAACATTGAAAAACCTGAGCTATGGTACAGGCCACCAACTCCCTTTCTTTTTCTGAATAAGGAAAATAAAATCCTTTTCCCTTGAAGCCAGAGGCACTGGCTCTGTTGTGTCCAGCTGTCGTAGAGATTCTGTTTCTTTCTGCATGGGCCTCCCATGCAAGTAGTCCCTGAAGAGGGGAATGGGTGGGTGGGTGTGGGGAGACATTTTACGGAATTGGAGGGTATACCCCTCTTGGATCACCTGCAAGACCCAGTGGTCTAAGGTAACTGCAGCCCAAGCCTCCTTGAAGAAAGAGAGATGGGAACCAAAAGGAAGGTAAGAAAGGTATCAATCCACAAAGTCTAGAGCAGTATCCTCAACTGAAGCATTAAACTGTTGTTTCTGAGATTGAAATGGCTGGGTAGAGGACAATGAAAATGGCTCTCTCTTTTGATACCTTTACCTCTTTCTCATCTGATCAGGTGGTAAAAATAATAATAAGAGGCGTAAAAATAAGAGGAGGTGGCTGGTTGAGATCTCTGTCTAGAAGAAAGCTGACATTTATAATGCTTCCTTCTAAAATTGGGGGTATATAGTCCCAGAAATCTAAGTGTGGTTCGAGTCCTTCAAGGAGTGCACAATGTGTCATCCCTTTTTTAATTAAACAGCTCTTTCCCATCAAATAGTAAGTCTTGCACTGTTCTTTGCACCTCCTTATGGGTACCCAAAGTAGATAACCATGAGTCTCTCCTCATGGTAACACCTGTAACCATCAGTCTTGGTCCTGTGTCAGCTGAGTCCAAACCTGCCAGAAAGGAGGTCTTAGCAATTAGTTGTCCCTCTAAACAAATGAATTTAAATTCCTCTTTGATATCTGATGGTAGTTTGTCCATGAAATCTGCTGTTCTGTACCACTAGATATAATTATATATTAATTATAGCTGGCCAGCCTAGCTTTATAATTTGCAATTCTGACCCAAAGACAAGCAGAAGAATAACCTTTTGGCCAAATAAATCTTATTTTTTTTGGCTCTTTTTCTTCGCAAGTAGACTTTATCTGTTTGGTCTTTTCATTAACCACAGTATCTACTAAGGATTTTGGTGCCAGGTACATACAGAAATACCCAAATCCCTTTTGTGGGGGGACTTAGTATTTATGTTCAGCCCTCTTTGAGGTCACTGTGATAGATGCCAAAGTAGCCACAAGTCCTTTGTGGGTTCAAAGATTCTTTCATTAATAAGATGAGCTATTCTGTTTTATGAAACTGGTTGAAGAATATCAAACAGTTTGTGTGTTTTCTAATGGACCAACTCCAAAGACACTTCAAGACATTCTGCCATTCTCCTTAAAAGCTCCTGATAAGCTTTAAAATCATTTGCAGTCAGGGGAATGGAGGAGACAACAACTTCATCCAGGGAACATGAGAAGCCCCTCAGAGATGGATTTTCTTGTGTTGTTGTAGCCATGTTGGTCCCAAGATATATGAGAGACAAGGTAGGAAAAGTAATATCTTTATTGGATGAACTTCTGTTGGTGGAAGGTGCAAGCTTTCAAACTACACAACATTTTTCTTTAGGTCTGG
The DNA here is from genome assembly GCF_002925995.2 of Terrapene triunguis. Lineage (NCBI taxonomy): Eukaryota > Metazoa > Chordata > Testudines > Emydidae > Terrapene > Terrapene triunguis. The sequence continues at coordinate 2,128,513 of NW_020664447.1, read as the reverse complement.
GAAAAGAAATCAGAGTGTCTGAGCTAAATACAAGTTGGGACAGATAGTTAAGCATAAGAGATAAATTTTATAAGGGATCACTTGAGATGGAATGGGCAATAAGGGTTAGATTGTTATGCAAAAGGGGTTGGACGTGAGCCATTAAGGGTTAGCATGAAGGTGCATATGTTACAGATTGTTGTAATGAGCCACGAAACCAGTATCCCTGTTAAATCCATGGTTTTTAGTGTCTAGGAGTGTTACGAATTTAAGTCCCCAGGCTTGCCATTTGAAGATGTTGTGTACGTTTCCTTTGAGGACAAGTATTGAAAAATAAGATATGGAGTGATCACTTTGTGAAAAGTGTTTGGCCATGGGTGATATGGTATTTTTGTCTTTTATCATTTTTCTGTGTGAGTTCATTTGAGAGCATAGTGATTATCTGGTTTCTCCCAGAGAGGAGTTGTTGGGGTATATGATGCACTAGGTATGGTATTCCACATATTGTGATAGGCATGTGTAGGACCCATGAATCTTGATAGGTGTTTGTAGGAGGTATTTATCATTGTAGCAGTGGAAGTATGTCTGCAGATTTTGCATCTGTTGTTCTGACAGGGTCTGGTGCCGCTTTGAGTTGGTGTGGCCTGGTCTGTGGGGAGCTTGCTTCTGATGCTGAGATTGGCGAGACTGGGGGGGTTGTTTGAAGGCCTTGAAGAGGGGTTCAGAAAAGATTTCTTTCAGAATGGTGGGTGACAACTAGGTGTCTGTGGTCAGTGCGGTTTTCTTTTCTTTATTGAAGCAGGTTCTCACAGTTTATGGGTGGCCCATTCCATGATGCAATCTACTTCTCTGGCGAAATGTTTGCATTTCTCCTTGTCCTCTGCAGAAAGTGATTATTGAATCTCAGAAACAGCCTGCCCTGTGGGAGAAGGGACAGACCTCCGAGGCAATTTAAATTCAGGTCTTGGGTGTGAAGCCGAATGATGACTTGGTGTTGAGGACAAAGAGGCCAGTGTGGCCAATGTTGACAAACATATGGGTAAAGCATATTAAACCAAGATGATGGACCCCAAAGAACGAAAGATGGCTCTTGTGGCAGAGCCCAAAATGCAGTGATTCTAGAGGCACCTCCTCTATTACATTCACTATCCCTCGATGGAGCCGATGAAGATGGTTGACACTCTGGGGACTAGTCTTAACTGGAGGCCTGTGATGACGAGGAGGAAAAAGAACCTTCCAAAAGACGATCTGGACCTGGAGGTGCTGAGGTATGGAAAGATTTCTCTGATCCTCAATGTGAGGTCTCAATGAAATCTTCATGACAGGCATTCGGTGTTCATGCTATGGTGGACATTTTTGACTTGCCCAATATAGGAGAGAAGTACAGTAAAGGAGACTCTGGTATCAGCTGTGCCTGTAAAGGAGTTACTAGCAGATGATCCCTGTACCGAGTGTAGGTAGCAGATATCTGATTTCCTTTTGCCCATAACCATCTACCTTGGTACTGTTTGAGTCCGCACCTGCTCTTTGATGCCTTTTGAGCTGGTGCCAAGGAGTCAGACTCTGTTCACATTAGTGCCAGGTGTTTTGCTGGTGCCAATATATAATGCCGCTTTGATTGCAATACTATGCAGAACAGTATTGAAAAATCCTTTGACTGTGTTGACGAACTCAGGTACTAGAAAAAGATGAAGTTGCACATGGTTCTGACTTGCTTGTGGCCACTTTAAATGAGTTCCTCAGTACCTGTACCTCTGATTTCTTGTGCGGTTCTGGAGACAGGGACTATTGCCAAGAGGATGGTTTGGCAGTATACTCCTTACTCCCACAGGCAGCCAGGGTGTCTGACTGTTCTAGTGGTTTTGTAATCTGAGATTTAGGGTTCTTATTAAATGAATGAGTTCTCTTTGAGCCTTTGGAGCCAGGAATCACCTCGCTTCTTGTTAGGCACTAGAAGTCTGGCTCTTTGGCAAAGCAACCAATGGCATCTTCAGCGGGTCAGTGAATAAATAAAATGCACTATTAGTCTGCAGCTTCACATACCTCAGATCACCTCTGAGTCTGATGCAACTCTCATGGATTTCTCTGTGAGAAAGAGTTTTTTAATCTTGATTCCCTGGATTTTTGAGTGCACTTTTTAAATACTCTACAGATTGTGCACTTAGATGTGACTCTCCCCTAAATAATATAGACATTCGTCATGTCCTTCCTTGAGGGGAATTACCATTCTACATGATAGGCATGGCTTAAAGCCAGGTGTTTAAGGTTCAGGCATAAAGACTAGACTTGATACCACAAAAGCCTAAAGCCTAACTAAAACTAAAACTTGCTAAAAAAATTTTTTTTGTTGTTGTTATTTGCTGACAGACTATGAAGGGACTACTACACTATATATTAAATACAGTGGATATAATTAAATGAAAATTTGACAGTAACAATAAACTGTACTAAGGAAGGACACCATGTTGTTCCAACTCTCTGCCAAAGGGTGGTTAGAAAGAACTGAGAGGTGGGCAGGGTTACTCAGCCTTTTATGCCCCCGGAAATGGAGCATGAGGGCATGAAGACTGCTGATAAAACTTCTGAACATCTGTGCAGAGGGCATATGCACACCATGAATGGGATCCACGTGCATGGAACATCTCGAAGAACAACGGTTACGGTAAAGTGTAAGTAACCTTTTTCGGGGGGATGGGGAGGGAAGGGATTTTCTTCTGTCTCTTGATAAATAGGAAATTAAGCATATTATTATGAACCTAACAGTGACATATTGATTCTGCAAACATCTCTCTTCCATAGTTATCCTTTTTATTAGGCTAAGATGAAAAGATCCACAATCCCTAGAAACAAATGAACTTGTGTATATGTTTGAGATAGGTAGCTCTCAATAATAAATGCATCATTTGATTAAAGGTAATTTAGTAGCTATTTTTGTATTATTGTCTTTATAAATACATTTCTAGTCCCAGCACTGGGCAATTAAAACACAAAACACAGTTCACATTAGTTTTATAGTTCATTTCACTGTTCCCCATGTATAGTCAATCAGTTTCTCCTATTGTATGGGTGTTTCACACAACAGAGGAGATGACATTTTTAATAGAAAAATATAATTCTAAAACCACAAACTTTACACACACACACACACACACACACACACACACACACACACACACACAAAACAAGATAATTCTGAGGTGAAAGTATTTGTTCTTCTTTGAGTGATTGCACATGTCCGTTCCACTGTCGATACATGCATGCCTTGTGCACAATTATTGAAGATTTTTCCATCAGCAATACCCATCGGGGCAGCATGAGTGCCCTCTGGTGCTTTGCACCAGTGCAAACAGGTATAAAGGGCCATGCTGCCCCCCTAACACCTCTCAGTTCCTTCCTATCACTGGTGATGGTTATTGGATCTGTGATCTTTGCATTTGCAAGTCTTCCTTCCCTTCTTGTGTGTATTTGGTATTTGTTGTGTTAATTTAGTCTAGAGTAGTGTATTTGGTACACAGTTAGTGACTACAGTAAGTTTAGCTTACTTCTTAGTGAAGCTCAGTCTCCAGTGCTCATTTGGGTACTGGGTCTGGTATCGGACTCATGCCATGTTCTGCCAGCTTCAAGGCCTGTCACTATTGTGGCAAACCTATGCCTGTGAGTGATCCTCTTCCCAACTGCCTTAAATGGCTGGGGTAAGTGTATGTTGATTACAAATGTCACATTTATAGAGGGTTCAAACCTCATTTGATAAAGGACATGGCTGCCAGGTTCATGTACTTACCCATGGAGTCTGCATTTCACGCTCCATTGGAACCTTCCTGCTGAGAACTGGTACCGAGCATGTCTGAGTCTGCCAGGAGTACTCTGCCTGTTTGATTTGAATCTATAGGCAGACATTCTTCGCTGGTATCAAAGAAAAGACTTAATAAGTCCTTGAAGGACTCAGTACTGGGGCCTTCAAAATCTTGAGGCAAGGACACTGATGGGCACTCAAAGAAGAGGCACCCCCAGATAAAGGCACCCCCTGTGTGAAAAGAGTGATTGTTGACTCTGGAGCCCAGGAAAGGCCCATTGAGACCGATCCCAAGACCAGCACAGCTAGCAGTACTGCAGGGTCAGGAGCCTTTGGCAGTGCCTTGTGCACCCAAGACATTTGAGGCAACATAGGAACTACTGAACTTCTTGATACCGGTTTCACCCACAGTGCAAGACTCCGGTCTAATACTAGGATCAGATGAGTTAGATCCTTCAGTGCCAGTTCCAGCCCCGGTGCACCATTTGGCACTGGTGGCTGCTGCTGTTGGCGCATCTCAGTGGCTTCCATAGAGGGGGAATCCTGCAATGATCTTGCTGGTGCCTCCATCACCAGCCTCGCAACTGGTCTCCCCAGTACCAAGGGAAGCAGCTCCCCCGTGGCCAGAGGAAGTGGACTCTTCTTCCTCATCGTACTCTGAGGTCTGCTCCTATGCTTCCAGACCCAAGCAACCCCAGCAGCCCTAGTGAGGTGCCTACCCTCCATGGTTCAGATCTCAACCTAAAGACCAATGGCCAGCATATAGGTAGGTCCTGCCTCAGTATCAGTGGCCTTTTGGAGCTCTTGGGGCTTCCCCCCAAGCTCTGTGACATCCCCGCTCCCGTCCCACCCTCCCACATCAAGTAAGCACTGGGAACATATGCACCAGGGTCACCACTCCCACTGTTCCGGTACCAGGACTGGTACCATGCCAGGGAAGTTGCTTACTCGGGACTCTCCTGTGCAGAAGTTGGACTAAGGACCTCCTCAACAGCCATTAGCCTCTTCATCTTCGTTTCTGGATGTGGTGGTAGTTGCGGAGTCTACCTCGCCTCTGTCAGATGACTTCAAGGCCCATCAAGACTTGCTAAAAAAGGGTGGATGCGTCTGAAAGAGGTGCAAAAAAAGTCTCACAGATTGGTGGACATTTGAACCTCTACAGGTCCCTCTAGGGTAGTTCTCCCTATTCATGAAGCTATCCTAGAGCCCATTAAGAGTTTATGGCAGGACTCCATCCTCCCTTCTTCCCACTGCTAAAAGGGTGGACAGGAGATGATATGTCCCTTTCCAGGGATATGAAAATTTTTACAACCACCTACATCCTGGTTCCCTGGTAATGTCTGCTGCAAACATAAAGGAGAGACAGGAACATCAGGCCTCAACCCTGAAAGGCAAAGAAACAAGGAAGCTGGATCTCTTAGGAAGACTTATTCCACACCAGGTTTACAACTGAGAATTGTGAGCCAGCAGGCTCTTCTGGGTTCATATGATTTTAGCCTGTGGGATAACGTTCTGAAGTTTAAAGACAAACTTCTGGATGATGCTAAGCAGGAGTTCACTGCTCTGGTAGATGAGGGAAAATTAGTTGTCAGGTCAGCTTTACAAGTGAGCCCAGATGTGGCAGACTCTGTGGTTTGAGCTATGGCTTCTGTGGCGTTCATCTTGGCTGCAGTCACCAGGTCTTGGCGCCAGAGGTGAAGCAAACTATACAAGACCTCCCATTCTAAGGTCCCTTGTTCTTCTTTGAAAAGATGGACGAGAGACTTCATAGCCTTAAGTATTCAAGGGTGACCCTTAAGTCACTGGGAATTTATACACCAGCGATGAAGAGAAAACCATTCTATCCGCAGCAGTCCCAGTGCTTCCACCCTCTCATAGCTCAGAGACAGGACCTGTCAAGAAAGACGGGTAGAAGTTATAAGAGACGTCCTCCACGTCCCTCCTCCTCTACAGCTGCTAGTTCTAGGCAAATCATATCTTCAAAGCAAACATTTTGACCTGTTAGTCGAGAGCAGCCTACCACTTTCCAGAGTACCATCTTTTTTGCCAACTGCCTATCCCACTTCTTAAGTGCTTGGTCCTGTATTACCATGAATCAGTGGGTCCTAAGCATGGTGGAACTGATATACACCCTTCAATTTATTTCTATCCCCATTCCCAGTCCCTCTTCAGGGACCACTTTCATGAGAACCTGCTGCTACGGGAGGTCCAGTCTGTACTCCTCATGGGAGCCATAGAGAATGTTCTCATATCTTCCCAAGGAATGGGATTCTATTCCCAATACTTTCTAATCCCAGAGGCAAAGGGGGGAGGGGCTCAGGCCTAGTTTAGCTCTAAGGCAATTGAATAAGTTTCTGAAGAAAACAAAATTCCGGATGGCTACTCTGGCTTCTGTTATTCCCTCCTCAGAGATCAGGGACTGGTACGGTGCTCTCAATTTAAGGGACGTTTATTTTCATATGTCAATTCATCAAAGACACAGAAAGTTCCTCAGAGTTATGCCTTTTGGCCTGTCAGCAGCGCCTCGCATGTTCACAAAATGCATATCAATAGTAGCAGCGTTCCTGGGAAGGTCGGTAATGCATGTGTTCCCTCACCTAGATGACTGGCTAGTGAGAGGCCTATCCAGATATCAAGTACTCTCTAGAATAGCTGCTATCCAGTCAATTTTCCAAATGCAAGGGCTTTAATCAATACAGAGAAATCTATCCTGACTCCAGTTCAAAAAATAGAATTCATTGCAGCAGTCCTGGACTCTACTCTGTACAGGCCATGGCATTCCTGCCATTGCAGAGGTTGCAAGTAATGCAGCTCTAGTAATGCACTAGATCTAAAGACACATCCTTTGACTACAATTCAGTATTGCCTCAGAAATCTAGGGCACATGGTGGTGTGCACTTACATGGTCCAACATCCCTGAATGCACTTCAGAGAGCTACAGAGTTTGCTCACCTCATTGTATTCTCCACCACACCATCGTATGGACAGCATGGTTCAGGTGCCTTGTCGAGTCTTGTCCTCCCCAGACCAGTGGATAGACCTATCAAATGTTTGTGGAGGAGGCCCATTTGCTCCTCCTTAACAGACATTCACCTTAGTCACAAATGCATTGGATCTGGGAGCTCACTTAGGCCCCCTTCAGACTCAGGGGCTTTGGTCTTCACAAGATCTAGATCTCCATATAAATATCAGGAAGCTGTAGGCCACCTGTTTGGCTTGCATGCCATTCCTCCCGCATATCACAGGGTGGAATTTGTTAGTGCTTGCAGATAACGCAGCAGCCATGTTTTATGTAAACAAACAGTGGGGAGCCCAGTTGACAAAGTTATGCCTAGAGGCAATCTTGCTTTGGAACTTCTGCATAGCCAGGTCATAGACTCATAGACTTTAAGGTCAGAAAGGTCATTGCAGGCCACAGAACCTCAGCCACCCACTCCTGTAATAACCTCTAGCTGAGTTACTGAAGTCTTCAAATCATGAAAATACTCCTGGGGGAATTGTGTGCCACTGCGTGTGCATAGAATTCATGTCCCCTGCAGATTTCTTTGCTTCCCTGCAGAAAAATGACTTTCTGATGGGTCATGTGCCCCTCCCCAGCAGCATGGGTGCATTGTTTCAAGTGCCTAGAGCATCTGATGGAGAGGTAAATCACTTCTGGGGGATGAGGGCGGGGGGCAGGGCTGGGGACACCCTGGCCGTTGGCTCCTACCCTGCACCGGGTTCAGCTGCTAGTCCCGACTGGGCTATGGTCAGGGGAGCACAGGACTCCCTTTTTCCCTGCAAGGAACAGCCGGAGCCACTCCCAGAAAACTCCCCCGGCTGCAGGAAGCTCCACCCCTTCTTCCTATCACTCAGCTGTGGGGGAAGGGGTCACTATACTGGGAGCTGCTGCTCCCCTGCTCATCCAATCCCCGTACATGTCGACACCCCCATACCCAGACCTCCCCACTGAACCTCACCCTCCCTGCATCCAAACCCCCATCTCCTGCACCTGGGAGCCTGCCGCTGAGTCCCACCCTCTGCATGTGGAGCCCCTCTTCACTAGACCCCCTCGCCAAGCCCCACCCCACCCTGCACCTGGACCTCCACCACTGCACCTGGATCGCCACCCCACACTCAAACTCCACCCTGATGAGCCCCACTCCCCTGCACCTGGACCACCCCAGTGAGCTTCTCACATCCAGATCCCCACCCTATTGACTCCCGGGCCGGCTCCATCCAGACTCCCACCCCACCAAGTCTATTCCCCTAGCTGAGTCCCTCACACCCATCCCCCCACATCCAGATCCTCTCTGCTGAGCTGCAGCAACCTTCACCCCACTTTAGAATCCCGTTGTCCTGCACTTGGAACCACCCAACGAGCCCCTGTGCTTCCAGATCCTCCCCGCACCCCCCACTGAGCCACCCACACCCAGATTGTCCCACACAGAACCCTCTCACACCACACCTGGATCCCCCCACACTAAGTCCCTCCACACTTGGAACCTGTTGGGCTGAGCCTGCCTGCCCACGCCTAGTGAGCCTGGTGCAGAGGGGTAGGGCCCAGGGGTGTTTCTGAGGCAGGCTCGGTCCTTGCACTGTCAGGATTGGATGCAGCCTCACAGCCAATTCTGTGTCCCAGGGGGAGGGGGTGGGCTGGACGGTGATCTCCCACCTCGATGCAGACAGTGGCCTCTGCTCTCCACTGCCACGCTGGAGCCTCCCCATTTATATATTGACAAATAAAATTTGCAGAATTTTGCAGAATTTTAAAATGTGTGCAGAATTTTTAAATTTTTTGGTGCATAATTCCCTCAGGAGTAAAGATAATCCACCATTTACACTCGTTTAAACCTGCAAATGAACCATGCCCCATGCTGCAGAGGAAGGTGAAAACCCCCCAGGATCTCTGCCAATTTGACCTGGCGGAAAATTCCTTCCCAACCCCAAATATGGCAGTCAGTTAGACTCAGAGCATGTGGGCAAGACCTACCAGCCAGACACCTGGGAAAGAATTCTCTGTAGTATCTCTGAGCCCTCTCCATCTGGTGTCCCATCCCCAGCCATTTGCTGCTATCCTATCACCAGATATTCGCTGCTATCAGTCGCAGATTGGCTACATGCCATTGTAGACAGTCTCCTCGTACCTTCTGCTCCATAAACTTATCAAGGTCAGTCTTAAAGCCAGTTAGGTTTTTTTGCCCCCATTGCTCTCCTTGGAAGGCTGTTCGAGAACTTCACTCCTCTAATGATTAGAAACTTTTGTCTAATTTCAAGCCTAAACTTGTTGCTGGCCAGTTTGTATCCATCAACCTGAAAGTGGCTTACCTTCCAGAGGTCCAGAACACTCTGGCAGACCACCTGACCACATCGTTTGCAGGTCACCACAAGTGGACCCTTTGTCCAGATGTGTCTAAGGCCATTTTCCAGTGGCAGGGAACTCTCCAAGTGGACCTGATTGTAACAAAAGAGAAAAAAATAATCTTTTTTGTTCCCAGGTGGGTCATGGCCTGTGGTCTCTGACAGATGCTTTCCTTTTGACCTGTTTAAAAAAGGCATGCTGTATGCCTTTCCTCCAGGTCTGCTCTTGCCAAGGTCTTGTCCAAACTCAAGCAAGACTGTGCTCACATTATACTAATAGCTCCAGCGTCGCCTCATCCAAATTGGTTTTCAGCTCTATTGGTCAGCTCTTCTCTGTCGCTTCTGAGAGATGCGGACATGATCTCCCAGAACAAGGGCCGCCTCCTCCATCCCAACTTACTGGCCCTCCACCTGACAGAGTGAATGCTTCATGGTTGACATCCTCAGAATGAGATTGCACTAAAGGAGTACAGGAAATTCTTCTAAACAGTAGGAAGCCTTCAACTTGGTCTACTTAACTTGCTAAATGGAAGAGATTCTCCATTTGGTCTATCAAATAAGTGTCCACACAGCCCAAGTTTCAATTCCCCATATCGTGGACTATCTCCTGTTCCTGAAACAAGGACTAGCCTGTAGTTCCATCAGAGTCCACCTGGCAGCTATCTTAGCTTTCCACTATGCAGTGTTATAACTGATCAAACCCCTAAGTCCATCAGATTTCTAAAGCGTTTGGACAGGTCATACCCACAGATCAACAGCCTGATTCCACAATGGAACTTGAATTTAGTTCGAACGGAGTTGATGGTTCCCCTGCCTTTGAGCCACTAGCAACTTGTTCCCTATTACACCTATCTATGAAAATGGTATTCTTGGTCACTATTACCTCAGCCAGGAGAGTAAGAAAATTGCGAGCCTTAGTGTTGGATCCTCCTTATACAGCATTCTTCAAGGACAAGGTTTTCCTTCAACCTCATCCAAAGTTCCTGACTAAGGTAGTTTCCGATTTTCACATTAATCAAAACATTTACTTACCAACCTTCTTTACAAAGCCTCATTCAAGTAAGTGGGAAGAGAGACTCCATTCTCTAGATGTTAGAAGATCTTTGGGGTTTTTTATCTGGATTGGACTAGGCCTTTCAGGTCATCCTCACTGCTATTTGTCATGATTTCAGACAGAGTAAAGGGCCACTCAGAGAATATCCTCCTGGATTTCCGGCTATATTCATTTATGCTACTGTTTGGCTGATTTGGAACCTCCAACTAAAGTGGTGTCTCCCTCAATTAGATCACATGCAGTTTCTGTGGCCTCTCTAGCTTGTGTGTCCATCCTGGACATTTGTAAGGTGGCAACCTGGTTTTCAATCCACACATTTACCTCCTGCTATGCCATTGCTCATCTGTCTAGAGATGATGCCTGATTTTGATAGGTAGTCCTACAATCCCTATTCAAGTAGAGTCTAAACCCACCTCCATCTTGAACTGCCTGTGAGTCTCCTACAATGGAATGGACATGAGCAATCACTTGAAGAAAAAACAGTTACCTACCTTTCCATAACTGTTGTTCTTCAAGATGTGCTGCACATGTCCATTCCATGACCCGCCTTTTTTCCCCTCTCTATTGGAGTCTTTCTGGTAGGAAGGAATTAAAGAGGGTTGAGGCCAACGTGGCCCTTTGTACCTGTGTGCAGTGGCATGAGACATCAGAGGGCAATCATGCTGAGTGGTGGGTACTGCTGAGGGAAAAATCTCCAACAATTGTACACGAGGTACGCACATCTACAGTGGAATGGACATGTGTGATACATCTCAAAGAACAGTTAAGGAAAGTAGGTAACCGGTTTGGGGAGAGGGTTGGTTTTTGTTCTGTTTTTTTGTTTGTTTTTACAACTGACTAGATTTTTATTTTGACAGTGTCAAAATAAATCAGTCGCTGGAATTCTTACTGGTTTCAAAATAGTTTATTACATGTTCTATAACATCTTTGATCCTTTACAGAAAATAAAATACAAAACAAAAGCAGTTAGGTAAGTGCTAAACAAAATAAGGACAAAGGCAACAAGTTTGAAATGAGTAAAAGTTTATAATAAGCACAATTAGTCTGTGGAACTCATTGCCACAAGATTACACAATGGAGTCTTGGTCCATGACTAGGTCTCTTAAGTGCTATAGTAGTAATAATAATAATAGTAAAAACAATAATAACAACATTTAGACCAAGAACTTAGAAGGATGCAAATCAAGGAGATAGGGATTGTGAGAACATTAACTATTATATTTGATAGACTTAGAAAAAAGTTTGGAAGAGATATAAACACTCAAGCTTCAGGGCATAAACCAACTCTATCTAAGAAGATTAGAAAGAAACTTTCCCTGTGAGTTAGCCATTTAATAATTTCCCATTTTGGGTTTCTTGCATTTGTGTGTATCAGACAGAATACTTGGCTAAGTGGACCATTAGTCTAGTGTTGGTATGACAATTCCATTGTTTCTATTTTTCATCCTTTTTATATTTCCTGCTTTTGGTAATATTTCTCCATAGCGTTAAAGTTGTTTAAATATAGATCATTGTTCTGATGAATTTTATTTAATATTGTGATGTTCATGGATTAATGTATTTTTAAATTCAAATGGTAGTTTTAAAAAATATAAAAATTGTAAATGTGAAGCATGGCCTCTTATTTTCCTTTATGTAGGCCTGGATCCTTAAAATATTAATGTTCAATTATTATTTTGACATGCTGCCAAAATTGTCCTCAGGAATGCAAGCAAGAGAAGGGAAATGACAATTCGACAGTTTATAACTCAGCCAGATCTGAATGGAAGTTAATGGAAGAAGCAAAAGGAATTTCTGTAGAGCTTTGTCCTTACCAAATTTCAAAGGCCTACTACAAACAATGGAGATGTTAGTTTCTCTCCCCCCCCCCCCAAAAAAAAGTCACAAGAATCTTTTATAATGCAAACTATTAAGCAACCTAAATATGGGAGCTCCTCCCATAATACTTAGAAAAAACAGTAGAAAGAACTTGTAGTTCCTGAATACTTTGTTCATTTTTAGATCACAATCGTGTACATGCCACAGATGTTCTTCATGCAGTATGGTATCTCACAACACGGCCCATTCCTGGGTTTCAGCAAATTCACAGTGATCATATAATGGAAAGTGACCTGGGTATGTATCAATATTAATTTTTATGTTTCTATCTTCAGTAAATTTTTCAGAATATTTTAATCAAACTAGAATAATTACCATGGATAAATTGAACAGTAATCTGAAAAAAAAATGCATAGTTCTTAAATATTTTAAAGTTGAAAGATAAGACAGTAGCAATATATGCCATTTGCAAGCAGTATGTACCTGATTTTAGGATAATTAATTGATTGAATAGTTGCTGATATGCTTGGCTCTTGAGCTAAGAATACTGTTTCACTGAGATAAGTTTCTTTTTCTGAATGAGACCTATATCTTCTGCTGCAGTCAGCATGTTTCTAGTAATTGAAATACATTAGGCTAATATTTCTTTATTTAATTAGTAAATTAAACATCTCAAACTAAAAATACCTAAGATTAAACTATTTAACATAAATGTAGCTCTGCTTAATGGTTCCAATGTAAAAATAAAATTGTCCTGAACAACCGAGGGTCTTATTTTACTTAGTATATACAGCTATTTATCTTTTCAGTGAAGGCCAGGAAGAATCAGGGATGGTAAATCCAGAATTTGAAGTACCTTTGTTTTTCTAAATACGTTTGGCAAGTCCAAATAATCCTTTGTACTCTGTGTTTTTGAAGCCAATTTTTTATTGTACTTGTTTAAAGAAAAAAACCTCAGTGGCAACATTCCTGGAGAAGTCCTACATCATAATAACGAAAATAATAATGGCTGGTTCTTCATAATAGATCTCAAAGGTCTTTACAATCTTTTAATGTATTTTTCCCTTACAACATCTCTGTAAGGTAGAGAAGCACTGTTATTCCCATTAGAGATGCTAAGCAACTTTCCTAGAATCACATAGGCAGAACAGAGAATTGAACCTAGGTTTCTCATTTCCTAAGCAAGGGCCCTAACCTTTGGACCATCCATCCTGCAAGTACAGTGGAGTAAAATGCATCTGTAATCATAGGTTTATAGTATCCAAGTTATAAACAAGTGTGTGAAAAAGTCAGATTAATAAAAGTACTATTATATTCTCTTAGGATTGTGTGATCACATTCAAACACTGAATATTTATCAGATCCAGCAGATCTTTGAAAAACTTCTTGAATGTGCCATTGCAATACTGTCTGCATAAGCCAACCAGTGTAAATGTCTATAGAATGGGAAACTGGTGATTTTTTTTTTGTATGTAATGTGTATTGAATGGAATAAACATATAGAGATATCTAATATTTAAATATAGTGCAACTTTGCTTCTAAGTATCTAAATCCATAGAATACGTTTGGTAAGGTGCCAAATATGTGTGTTTTACAAACTGCTGAAATATAAAGTTGCTTTTGTGAAACTTGAGAAAAGGATATTGCCCACAGATTTTTATAGTTGCACTCATACCTAGTGCGGAGATAAAGGAAGAAGGAGGCACGCGTCACCCTGGGTGATCGCTACTTCCCACCACCCAACACAGATGTAATGAGGTTGAGTAGTGCCCGTATAAGAAAAATTAAAACTACTGATTATTCCTCAAAAAAAGGTTTTTAATGACTTTTGACTATAAAGGCAACACAGACAAAATAAGAAAAGCAAGAATAAAGACCAACACTGAATAAGGATTAATATAAATGGCAAGTTATACTGAAGACAAGCACAAGTACATGTAAAGTTATTATTCATCAGCTACTTACTACTATTCTTAACACTATAGTATCGATACAGACTTGAGATCAATTCAGCTCGAGCAACCAGACTTCTTTACTCCATAAACTTACCCTGCATTCGTCTGAAAATACGTTACCCTTCAGTCAGCCGTTTTCCGCACTGGCCAGGTACAGACGGTCGAGAAATGCACGCCCCTTCGGCTCATGGGATGTGGGTCAAGTTTCCTTTATGACCGAAACACACACACAGTCCCGTGCCTTCATACTTTTTATCTGATCTGTCGGCCGTGTCTTAAAACAGACCAACCAATAGGGTCAGCCAAATCTTTAATGTGGTTAGCGTTGTCGCTTTGACGTATAATTTATGCTTACTTATTTCCTTGTAGCCAATTGTTTTAAATGTGGGTTAGACAAGCTGTGCCTGGGGGCACAACTTATCTCGCTTTATAGGAGTCAGCATACTGTGTTATCTGGTTGCAGCGCGTTTTGACTACAATTCTTAGCTTACTTCTGCAAAGTTTGCCCTTTTTACCTCTGCAAAGCGTGCCCTTTTTACCTTTGAAAAGCGGAAGTTTGAGGCCTAATATTGACAATACCTTTGTTCATTTTAAGCTTGGCAATACTTTTGTTCACAGATTAATCACACCTAGATGTACAGAGTAGTATCCTGGCCTGTTTGAAGTCAGTAGGTGTTTTGCCATTGACTTCAACAGGACCAGAATTTCATCTAGAAACATGAAGGCCAAAAGGGACCTTGTGATGATCTAATCTAACTCCCTTTGGAACAGCCAACCCCCACTTCTTGGCAAACATCTGGCTCCTGTTTCATGGGATTGTAGCCAGGACTTTCTGGAGAAAGATAGAAAAGGGCAAAAATATCTTCCCTCCCCCAAAGTAAAAAGGATAAAATTATTGTTTTACTGCCTGGCAAGAGCAACATGCTCGCGGACTGCCTGAGCAGGGTTTTCTCCCAACAGCACGAGTGGTCCCTGTACAGGGAGGTGGCCAGCTGGATCTTTCTACAGTGGGGTACTCCCCAGGTAGACTTGTTCGCCACCGCCCAGAATCGCCAGTGTCCCCAATTCCGCTCCAGAGCGGGAAGGGGCGACAGAGCGATATCCGATGCGTTCCTGCTCCCATGGTCGGGGGCCCTGTTTTACGCCTTCCCGCCCTTCCCCCTGATAGGCAGGGTCCTACAGAAGGTGAAGTCAGACGGGGCTCGGGTTATCCTCAAAGCCCCGGATTGGGCCCGTCAACATTGGTACGGGACCCTACTGCATCTCTTAGCGGCCCCCCCTCGCAGGTTACCGCTCCGCCCGGACCTCCTCTCTCAAGAGGAAGGTCGTCTCCTCCATCCCAACCTAGCCCCGCTCCACCCGACAGCGTGGCTGCTCCATGGTTGAATGAGGAGGAAGGGAGGTGTTCTGAGGATGTGAGACGGGTTCTGCTGGAAAGTAGGAAACCCTCCACGCGTAGAACCTACCTGGCCAAGTGGTATCGGTTCTCTAGGTGGGCAAGGGATAGAGGTTCCTCTCCCTCTTCCGCATCTATCCAGCTTGTCTTCGATTACCTCCTGTCCCGTAGGACCCAAGGGCTGGCGCCCTCCTCTATCAGGGTGCACCTGGCGGCCATTTTGGCTTTCCACCCCCCGGTGCAGGGCCTGTTGGTGTTTTCACATCACATGACGTCCCAGTTTCTAAAAGGGTTAGATCGGGCATTCCCTTACGCCAGACCCCCTGTCCCGCTCTGGGACCTAGACCTAGTCCTCTCCCGCCTCACAGGGCCTCCCTTTGAACCCTTGGCCACGTGTTCGTGGTCCCACTTGTCGTGGAAGGTGGCTTTCTTAGTGGCTAGCACCTCAGCCCGCGGGGTCTCCGAGCTCAGGGCCCTGACCTCTGAACCACCGTATACAGTCTTCCACAAGGACAAGGTTCAGCTCCGCCCTCACCCTGCCTTTTTGCCAAAGGTAGTCTTGGCTTTCCACATGGATCAGGATATTTTCCTCCCGGTCCTCTGTCCTAAGCCCCATTTCTCCAATGAGGAACGCCGCCTGCACATGTTGGATGTGCACAGAGCGCTGGCTTTTTACCTGGACAGAACCAGGCCATTTAGGAAGTCCCCCTAGCTTTTTATCGCATCAGCCGAGCGCATGAGGGGACGACCGGTTTCCACCCAGCGGATTTCCCGCTGGATTACCTCATGCATTCGCACCTGTTATGACCTGGCAGGGGTTCCCCCGCCTCCTATAGTAAAGGCTCATTCGACGAGAGCCCAGGCCTCGTCAGCGGCCTATGTGGCTCATGTCCCTATTCAGGACATCTGCAGGGCTGCTACGTGGTCCTCTGTCCACACCTTCTCGTCGCACTGTGCGATTGTCTTCCAAACAAGGGGTGACGCCGGGTTTGGTAGGGTGGTGCTCCGCCCGGGTAACCCTTAAAACTTTACACTTAAACTCCTACCCGCCTCCATCAGGTATAGCGTGGAGTCACCTATAGTGGAATACACATGAGCAATTACTCGAAGAAGAAAGGACAGTTACCTGTTCCGTAACTGGCGTTCTTCGAGATGTGTTGCTCAGGTGTATTCCACATCCCGCCCTCCTTCCCCTCTGTCAGAGTTGTCTGACAAGAAGGAACTGAGGGTGGGGGGAGCACGCAGCCCCCTTTATGGCGCGATATGTCGGCGCCACTCCAGGGGTCGCAGCGGTGCTCCCCCACTACGGATACTGCTAAGGGAAAAACTGCCAGCACCAGTGCATGTGGCGAGCACGCACACCTCTAGTGGAATACACCTGAGCAACACATCTCAAAGAATGCCAGTTACGGAACAGGTAACTGTCCTATCCACCTTTTATTATGAGGTGTTGAAAAGACACACATTATAGCATCTTATGTGAAAAGATAGCAACTTAAGACAGGAAAAAATTGTGTGGAGAGTTCCATATCATACAGATTTCCCTCTTCTGTCTGAATGGGGGGAGGAATCCTCCTCTGCAGTATCTCACACTTCCCACAGAGGCTTCTCCATGCGTTTGGGGAGGCCAGGGAAGAGTGGACAGGCTGGGGGAGGGGAGAATGTAGGAGTCGCATATTGTTCTCCTTTTGGGCTTGTTGAGTTTAGGGAGGAAAAGTAATACCCACCCCTACTGTGGTGATTCCTGTTTTAAGAGGGAGAAAAGTCCCAGGACTGCCGATGGCAGCAAGGGAGTAGGGTGGGGGGTGGGGAAAGAGGGATGCGGGGGACACATGCTGAGTGACTCAGTGCCAGTGGGGGAAATAGCCTCCTTGTGGATCTTCAGGATCTGTGGCGTTTGGTCCAGACCTGCACCTGTTCACCATGCTGGCAAACTCCCCCTCACAATGAAACAAGTTTTGAGGTGGTAAGTTAGTGGGTATGCCTACATAGAAAAAGCTGTACATGGGCTAGCCTACCAGAGCCATCTTGAATCTAGCTGGTACAGGTAACAAAGCATTGAAGAACACAGCACAGCATGGGCTTCAGCGTGGGCTAGTAAGCAGAATACATACATAGGGTCTATGCTGGGCTGGTACTACCATCATTGAATTCTGGATGATTGAGGGTGCCCTGGTAAATAACATCCCAGAAGTCTGGCAAATGGACATCTGAAGAAGTCTGTGGAACCATAGGAACCTGTAGGTCAATATAAGTTGAACAATATTACTGTTGCTTGCTCTCTTATCTTCATGGCTACCGTGGCAATCAGATTTAAAGAGGAAAGGCATAAGCCAGAAGATCAGTCAGAGGACTATCAGTGTATCTGCTCTCCAAGCATTGGTGTGCTAGTGCCAGGAGCAGAACTTTGATAACTTTTTTCTTGAATCAGTTAATGAAGATGTTCACGGAAGGGAGTAACCACTAGAGCTGGTCAGGAATTTTTGAATCATTTTTCATTGAAAAATCTAATTCATGTAAACTGAAAACTGTTCGTGAATCAGTGTCAGCTTCGACAAATCTCCCAACTTGAATTTTTTGTTCATAATTGTCAAAATGTCAAAACAAAAAATTCTGGTTTTCAAGTTTGAAATGACTTTTCATATAGAAAGTTAAGCTACCAAGAAAACAAAACATTTGAAAATTATCAAAACGTTTCAATTGATCCAAACTGAAAAGCTTTTCCCTTTTTAAAATTTAAAATGTTCAAGATTTTGACTCTTTGTCCCAATTAGGCACAGAAAGTTTTTGAACTCTCAAAAAATTCTAGAGACAGGAAAACAGTTTCCAGCCCAGCTTTAGTAACCACATCTTTGGTAACTCAATGAAAATCCTTTTATTTTTAGTTCTCCTGCATCTGCTTAGCCAAGTGAGCCTCAGTGTTGTTTTTACCTTGGATACATGTGACCTTGACAGATCCTGACATTCCAGGAGTAGCGGATCATAATCTCTTACTTCATTATTTTAGGCCTTTATGCTATGGCCACCTTGCCACCTGGCTTATGTTGTCATTTTCTGTGTGTGAAAGTGGCTTTTATTGTGTACTAATTTGAATCACTATTGGGCCGAGACTTGGGTGCTCAAGAAGTTCTCAATTAAATTCTGCATCTTCTGGGATCTTTCTTTGAGCAACAGACCAAAAACAGTTCTTTGTCCAAAGCAGAGGTCCCAGACAAATGAGTTGTTGCAGTTGGATGGTGCAACATTTCTGATAACACTGCTCTACAGCCAAAATGCTTCTGAAATAAATGTAGTCAAACTTTACTAATTCTGGGTCACTGAGAATGAAAATGATGCTTAAAATTGTTGTTTGGCTCTAGTTTTCAAGATATGCTATTGGGTCAGTATATACGACCCTTGACTTGGGAATGGCGGAGGATAAGTGAGTTATAAAGGGAAGGGATCTCAATTTAAACCAGAAATGACTAAAATACATCTTTGACTGGATCTATGAATAAATCTATGACTGGGTTTGGACAGTATTTGCTTTTTAGGCAAAACAATGAATGATGCAATCTGAAGCTGGTATTGCGTCCTACATGATATGAATTGCATCATGTTATTCCTAGAAGTCATGGATGATGCAATCATAACGAAGCTTACATCACTCTGCTGAACAAATTGCCCTATATCAGCTCTTGAAATCATACAGTGTCATGCTCTCTTATTTGTCAGTGTTTGATTTTGCAAAGGGACACATTTCTGTTTAGCCAAAGTGAGCAGAGATGCCTCGTACTTGTGTGAACAGTGCAGATAACTTCTGCTATGTTTGTGGTGAAGTGACTTTTGCATCACAAAAGCGCAGTATAACCACTATGGTTAAGAAAGCCTATCACCTTTATTTTGGCTGCAAAATTGGAGATCAGGACAAGAGGTGTGCCCCACACATATGCTGCAACACTTGTGCAACAAATCTTCACGAGTGGTTAACAGGAAAAGGAAATCTATGCCTTTTGCAGTGCCAATGATTTGGAGAGAGCTAACAGATCATACCAGCAATTGTTCCTTCTGCATGGTGCCTCCAGTTGGGAAAGGTGTGTCAAAGAAGAAAAAGTGAACTGTGCATTATCCAAACATTCCATCAGCTATACGCCCAGTACCCCACGGAGAAGGACTGCCGGTTCCTGATGCACCAGAATCATTCTCATTTGAGTCAGACGAGGAAGAGGATGAAATTTCTGGTCCTGAACCATCAATGTCACAGGATCCACATTTTCTCCCATCCTCCTCCTCTGAACCACACCTCATAACACAAGGTGAACTGAATGACCTTGTCAGGAATTTGGAACTACCCAAGAGTAAGGCAGAGCTGTTGGGCTCCAGACTACAGCAGTGGAATCTCCTGGCATGTGATGTTAGGGTTTCCATGTTCAGTGACCGTCAAAAGGATCTTGTCCCATTCTTCTTCATGGAAGGTGATCTTGTAGCCTGCAACAACATCGATGGTGTGATGGCAGCCCTCAACATGGTTCACGATCCAGATGAGTGGAGACTGTTCATTGATTCATCGAAGACGAGTCTTAAAGCTGTTTTACTGCATAATGGCAATGTTTTGCCATCAATTCCAGTTGGTCATGCAGTCCATATGAAGGAAACCTATGACAACATGAAACAACTTTTGAGGTGCATAAACTATGACCAACATCAGTGGCAGCTTTGTGGTGATTTGAAGCTTGTTGCTCTCTTGCTTGGTCTGCAGACTGGATACACAAAGTACTGCTGTTTTCTCTGCGAATGGGATAGTTGTGCAAGAGATTCCCACTACATCAAGAAAGATTGGCCACTCCGACAGTCATTGGAGCCTGGGAGGAAAAGTGTTCAGCATCCACCACTTGTTGAATCAAGGAAGATTTTGTTACCACCCTTACACATCAAGCTGGGTCTGATGAAGAACTTTGTCAAGGCCATTGACAAAACACAAGCAGCTTTCAAGTACCTCCGTGGAAAATTTCCAAGGTTAAGTGAAGCTAAGATAAAGGAAGGTGTCTTTGTTGGTCCTCAGATTCGTGAACTTCTTTGAGATGATGCATTTGACCATGCACTGCGTGGCAAGGAAAAGACGGCATGGAAAGCCTTCCAGTTAGTGGCAAGAAATTTTCTCGGAAACAACAAGGCAGACAACTACAGGTTGTTGGTGGAAAACCTCCTCAAGGCATACAAAAGCCTTGGTTGCAACATGTCACTAAAGATACATTTTTTGCACTCTCATCTAGATTTTTTTCCACCAAACTGCGGAGCAGTGAGCGACGAGCATGGCAAGTGATTTCACCAGGACATTGCAACAATGGAGAAACGCTATCAGGGCAAAGGGAGCCCATCAATGCTTGCAGACTATTGCTGGACAGTGACAAGAGATGCTCCATTTAATGAATACAAGAGACAAGCCAAGAAGCGCCGAGTAGACACTGAATAGGACTAAACTATGTACATAAGTTTTTTGCCTTTTGTTTCATAATAAATTTTATTTATATAACCCTTTTGCTGATTTTTAAAGTGTTACATAAACAGGACAGGTGAAATATTATCATGTAAAGCAACCATAAACACATGAAAAGACCTAGGTTTACAATTTATGATTAAAACTCTACCATCTACACAATATACATCGACATAAAATGTAAAAACTTAAATATCTTAGAAACAGTAGCCAATCAGTTGTTTTAATTGTCATATTTGAATTCACATCAAAATACATAATAAATAGCACATTTTATCTCTGAAGCAGAGGACTTCTCAAAAATTGTAGACCAGTGTAACTGATCATGAAACAGTGGTTCTCCAAGTCTTGCATAATCCTGTGGGTCTGAAGAGCATATGTTTCAACAGAAGGTTGTCTTGGTAAAATGCTTTTCCCACCCTTGTTTGACAAGCCTCACTCTCTGTTTGAGTGCCACACTTCCAAGTTTCAACTTCAAGAGATAGCATTCCACATGTAATAAAAGTGCAATAAATTCAGTCTAACTAGAATGACTGAACTGAACTTTATAAGTGGTTGTTAATGTTACAGTCAATGGCTGTACAGTGGAAATAGTGCTGTAATACTCGCTTTTAGGATCACAGGCATTTAGTGAAACACTGCAAGTACCGATTCCAGCACACACAGGCAAGACAGAACTTCTGCTCAACCCTCCCCCACGCCCCCCATATCAAATACAACAATATAATGACATACAAGACATTGTAGCACTAAGATAAAGATAGAGAACCATCTACTAGTGGAGGTGCTGTCTGCACTAATCTGCCTGTACTACAACTTTCCCCATCTAGTTGAATAAGAATTTAAAATGGTAACACCAAAGGAATCCAGGTGGTCTGCCATCTTTGCAGTTTCTGTGTTGGTCTGCCCGCTCAAGTCTTTTATTCAGGCACGGAGACACCACTCGTAGTTGGATATTGATTATCAATGAATGCAACTAAATTAGGCCTATCCATTGTGGACATATTTTCTGTTGAAGACTGCAGTGTGTTGAGGGCCTGAGGACACTCTGGATATTCTTGCTCCATAACATGTCTCCCGTTACAAGCCACAAGAAAGTGCTGGGGTACCACCAAATCTTCCTCTGGGATGGTTGTTGAACACTGTGTTTGCCCTCCACTTTCTTTCAATGAATCTGTGCACCAGTTCTCAATGCACTACAAATGAGCAAGGATAGGTTGTTTAGTTTTTTAATTACCATGTAAAATTCCCTCCAAAAAGGGGTGAGTTTGGGATGTTTTTTCAGTTGGATAGCCATACCTTCTCTTCTTCCTGGATGGGCATGTAATTTTCCTTTTTTCTGGCATCTTGAGCCAAAAGCAAGCATGCCAGGGACATCTATTCTTCTGCCTTCTGAAATGCTGTCCTCAGATCACTGATGCAAGACTCCACCCTGTGTAGGCGCAGGAAGCCTTGCTAGTTCTTCAAGTCACAGGGAGGGATGGGTTTGCAGAGTCCAAAAATAATCTCACAAGGAGAGTAGCGGACAGTTTAATGTCAGCTGGTGGTATATGCAAAAATGACAAAAAGTATGTCTTCACTGACTAAGATGCTAAGCATGAAACCAATGGTGCAGTTTACTCTCTCCACTCCCACATTATTCGCAGGGTGGGTGATACTGGTCCTCACCTTGGTTATCTGGAGTTGTTTGCAAACCTTGTGTAATAACCAGGATTCAAATTACTTACTTTGATCCCTGTTGATGCCGCTTGGTTGGGCCAAACTGTAACATTGCATGTTTAATCAAGGCAGCTGTAACTGTCTGAGTCCTTTTATCCTTCAGTGGCTGTGCCACTCCATACTTTGCGAAGGTGTCATACACTACCAGCACATACTGATTTTCAACTGGTGTTTCTCATAGTGGGCCTTCAAGTCAATCTGTATGAACTCCCAGGGCTTACTAGGTTCGAACATTTCTACTAAAAGGGTGCATCTCCTTTCTGATGCTTTCCTTCCTTTCCAAATAAGACAGGTAAGTACCCCATCCTTAACATCTGCAGCCATGCCTAGCCAAAAAAATCTATTGGATACCCAGCTCAATGTCTTTTCATACACCAGGTGGCCTATTGCTTTGTTGTCATGAAGGCACTCCAGTACTGTTCTCTGAAAACTTGCTGACAAAACAATCCTATTATCTTCATACACCAGCATATTGGTATCCAGATCAATCTCCTGAACTGCGTTGAGCTTCCCCAGTCTGTGTCTACTTTGATAGATTTATTGGTGCACTGAACGTAACTCAGGGTCCTTAGGCTGTTCTTGCAAGATGTCCTCACAAGATCAGGTTGAGTCTATTTTCACTGTTCTCACCCAGCTGAGAGCATACATAACCACATTTTGCTTTCCAGGTTTATGGTGAACTGTGAATGTGTATTCTGACAGTTTGTAAATCCTTCTCCACAAACATTGAGTTGTGCTTTGTAAGGAGCCACTATAGGGCACTGTGGTCTGTGTACACCATGAATTGCATACCTCATAAATAGGGATGATAGGCCTTGAGACTCCAGTTCTGACACAGTAGCCAAAAACTCCAGTTCTATAGTGGAATACTAGGTTTTCCTCTTGTTTAATTTGCAACCTCCAAAAGCCACTGGTCTGTGCCTACCAAGCTCATCAATTTGTTAAAGTGCAAATCTGACAACAATCTCTGAGGCATCACAGGTTACTACAAATGCATGGAATGGATCTGGGAATTTAAGCACAACGTGATTTAGATGTCCATCCTGCTTTAGGGTATTACTCTGTCTAGACAAAGTCGCTCTTAGTCAGCTGATATAATGGCACTGCCTGCTCTGTGGTATTTTTTTACAGTACTATATTGTCTTCTGGCACTACCAGCTTTCCTGTCCTTATTTTGCTAACTGTTATAAATGTTGGATTTGTTATGTCTTCTGGATTGTGTCTTGACTGCTGGTTTTTTCCCTTTCTTAACTGCTGGATCTTATTCTCCTTGCTGCTAGCTATCCCATCTCCTGACTATGTCCTGGGGCTTTTCCAGTGTTGTGAAGTTTCAGCCATTGGGAGAGTAGATTTGGAACTTACATTTTCAAATCCATCTGACCAATGGCATTGTGCTTTGTGCATGCTGATATCAGCACAATGAATAATACAGTAATCAAAATATTAACAGCAGCAGTGATTTGATGTCAGTATGCTAAATGTTGCTAGTTGGAAAATAAAATAATGCCATTTTAGCAAGTCTGTAAAAGCACAGAATACCAATCTGTATGTCTGAAAGTATTGTATAGAGACTACTGCATTCTGATTAAAATAATTGTTTTCATATACCCCTATGCATACATACCATGTATATATATGTGATCGATATGCAGCTAAATATGTATAGTAAATTCAAAAGCAGAGTTGTTCTCTCAAGGTTTCATGAGTTTCATTTAGATTATTGAAAAAATAGCTTAATAATATTAATACATTCTTAAAATATTATAGATAATGAACTATCCATTTTAGCTTTCTAGGGCAGGGGCGGGCAAACTTTTTGGTCTGAGGGCCACATTAGGTTTCTGAAATTGTATGGAGGGCCGGTTAGGGGAGGCTGTGCCTCCCCGAACAGCTAGGCATGGCCCAGCCCCCCTGGGACTCCTGCCCCATCCAACCCTCCCTGTCCCCTGACCGCCCCCCGTTGCCCAATCCAACCCTTCCTGTCATTCCTGACTGCCCCCTGGGACCTCTGCCCCATCCAACCACCCCTTCTCCCTGTCCCCTGACCTCCCCCGCCGCCCATCTGCGGGGCGGCGGGGGAGGGGGCGAGAGCCAGCCTCCCGGGCCAGGAGCTCAGGGGCCAGGCAGGAGAGTCTCGTGGGCCGGATGTGGCCCGCGGGCCATAGTTTGCCCACCTCTGTTCTGGGGGGGGTATAGTAGAGCTGATCAAAAAGGGGGGGGAGCCCTTCCTGTGAAAATTTTTGAGGTTTTGCAAAATGTTAAAACAGAGAAAATGTTTGCAGAAATGGATTTTAAAAGAAAAATTCCATTTTGGGGAGCCTAAATGGAATTTTTTGGCTTCCTGGCCACCCTAAGGGAATGTTCTTATTGATTTCACTGACACTGAGAAGAGCCTTCCAGCCCCACTGCCAAAGAGGCAGAGAGCCTGGCTGTTCTGTCTTCCCACCAGCCACCCAACCTCTGGGAGCCAGAGAAAAAGTGATGTTCCCTGGAGCTATAGAGGCAGGGAGTCCGAATACCCTTCTCTGTCTCTGGAGCTAGGTGAGAAAGTGGTGTTTGACAAAAACTGCATTGAATCTGTACTAGATTTAGCAAATCATTTTGTTCTATGAATCAGTATTTTCTAATGAAACATAGTTTGGAAAATTTTCAATCACTTCTAATATATAGTCTAAATTGTGTAAATCTAATAGGCTTTTTTTAGTAGCTGTGAATTCTAGCTTCTGTTCACCCTTCTAGCTCTTTCTACACCTTTAACAGTGAATACTGATTCCCATACTTTTAAAGTATGTAGCAGTCATATCTGATACTTAGATTCTGCATCTTACTTACCATTTTTGTGAGCTTTTCTAATCTGTGATAATGAGAAAAAACATTATTTTCTTTCATATCAATATATCTCACTCAATCTATTTATAAAGAATGTTTTTTAAAACTACAATATAGTTGTATGTCTTCTCTGTAGGACTAAACAAACACAAAGTTAAGAGAACATTCCTGCCCCCAAGATCTTACAATCTAGTGTAAAGCCTGATGGTAAATTAGTGATGTGGGAGCTGAAACTGGGACTGACCCAAATATTTGTTTGATGGGAACAACTTTTAATCCCTGCTGAGCTGAACAATATTCAGACTGGTGATCTACAGTTGAAAAGCTCCGTACCTCATTTACAGTGCCCCAAGGCATCCATTCTTCATAATCACTAACACTACACCACTTGAGAATGAAGCTTGCTTTCTGGAAAGATATATTTATTGTTTTGTTTGTTTGTTTGAATTTACACAGGCAAAGTCTTCCACTCAGCACATGGGCAAAATCTCCCACATGTTGCTCTCAGTCTCAAAAAAACTGTCTGCTGCACCCTTTACTTAAGAGGTGGCTCCCATTAACCAAAATATAAACACTAAAAATGCAACATCCAAATTCACTTGTAAATATCCTTTGCAATATAATTATACTGTACAATAAAACAATTGTAATTCTCTATAATTACTCCAGTGTCCTTTACACTAACTTTTACACACATATGTATTTTTTCACCTCCTCCTGGGTCATTAGAAGGATTTAAACCCACAAGTTTCAGATCCCCCGCACAGATCCTACCTTCAGCTGTAGGAGAGGTGGTATAACGGGTGAGAGGCAAAGAATGCTACTGTCCTTTATGTGGATCAGCTCATACAGGGAGATGCAACAAACGCATTGCCATTGGGTCTCACAAGTATTTGAGACAGAAGTTGCACACTTGGTGTCAGTTTTGTTGGTTTACTACTGTCTCTGAGTAGTCTTGCTGCACAGAGCCATGGTTTGTTTATATTAGAGAGCTAGATTCTGTTCCCAGCTCTGGCTGAAGTGATCTTGTGCAAGCTCTGATTTACTTTACTTGTGAAATAGGTGAATGATAGTTACTTCCCACCATTGCAGTATGAGACCTTGGCTCATAATAAGGGTAGTGAAGAACACAGAAATACTAGTAGCAGTCTAGAAGAGTTGGGGATTCTAGGCTTCCAGTTTAGTGCAGCTGCTTATAAGCTAAAGAGCATTATGTTGAGGTGTCTCTCCCCTCTCCCACCCTGCCAACATCTTGTGACAGCCAGAATTTTTGCATCCTTGCAAGAGTTGGAAATGCTGAATCTTTCCTTCTTGAGAAGCTGTATTATGATGATTACATCACTTTACTACACACTAGCAATATCAAAATCTCTTCTGAATTACCTGTTTATGTAGAAACACATAACTGATTGACTGCAATGCATCCAAATATTTATACATTAATAAGCAATTAATTTTAACTATAAAATATTTTTAAACATTTACTCCAAAAAACACAAGGATGGTTGTGAATCTTAATATAATTCATAGAATGTGTTGTATAATGAACGTTAATATAATTTTGAAAATACTAATGAAAAAGTTATTCCTGAATAACTTTGTATTTTGATGCTTTCGTTTTTCCTAGATGCAGAGAGTGATATTGCCCCTGGTCAAGTCAGTTATATTTCTTCAAAGAGCTGCTCTATTGTTGATGACAACTATGGATGCATGGCATCAAACATTCCTGCCCTGGAGTTGATGGCTCTGTATGTAGCAGCTGCCATGCATGATTATGATCATCCAGGTCGTACAAATGCTTTTCTAGTGGCTACAAATGCACCTCAGGTAGGAAATATTTTACTGGAAAGCTAAAATTAAAATTCCAGCTTTCTGATACATAAGAAAAATAATGAACATAGATTGTACTCTATAAATCTGCTACTTTTTGTGTAGGCGTTGGTTGGCACATTTTGTAAGACCATTATTTTCCCTTAATAGGTGAGCAAGGAAACTGCTTTGGGATTACCTTTATAACATCTTTTAATCTGAGAAATCCCAAAGTGGTGTGTGTGGGTGTGTATAAAATCATTTTCAAGTAACAAATTTTGTAAACAATAAAATAAATAAATGCAACTAAGCAAACAACCTGTTACATATAGGGTTGGCCTTTGGGACTTGCCAAGTCTATGATTATGGATATTCCAATTTTTTTAAACTTTCTAATGACAATGGTGCTCTTTTGTGTTGCATAGATAGCCTTTTAAATGTAAACTGATCAATGAATTTGAAGTGCAAACTGGGGAGATGCTAAAAGGAGAACATAACAAGAGAGAGAACAAAGATGCCTTGACATCTGAGAATGGAGATGAATATGAGAAACTAAGGAAAGGAGATGCTGCTTTTTAAAGAAACTGAAATGCACAATAAAAGGAAAGAGATGAGAGAGAGAGAGAAATAAAACAAATAGGAGACAGGAATAATAAAAGGAAAAAATAATATTGTGGAAGAAAAAGGGGATGAAAAAATGGAAGAAAGGAAAAAGCAAGAAACTTTTAAATTAGTTAATTATATTTATTTGTACCTCCTAAATTTTACTTTATTACCCTGGCAAATGTCCTATAGGTCTGTTAAGGAGGTGGGATCAGATTGTTATTTTGAGTACTTACTTTGTCCAACAAGAAATTGAAGAAGAACATTTTGTTTTAGAAAGTAGTTTTTGTTCTAAACGTTTGGTTTTTGACAGGTGAATGCATCCAAAAAATTATTCCCTTAATAACAATCAAATATCTCCTTATTTTTAAACTGTGTTTCGTGGAGATGAAAGAAACATGTTATACTACTTAGTTTGCTTTTGAACTATAAACAATACATTATATTTTGATTTATATATGAAGTGATTGTACTCTATGCCAATTTTGATTAAGTAACAAATTCTGTTTTCTGTTATCTGTGTCAGTCCAAATGCCAGGGCATAGTTTTTCTTTGCCAGCACATAGAGACAATACACTGTGTCTTTTTGCTGATGTCATTGCCTCTTACATTAAGAAACTTGATGTCTCCCAGGCTCAGTTGTTTAAGGCTTGAACGGATCAAGAAAACAGTATTACAGTATTTGCCATCTAATTGGACAGACAATGAAAGAACATCAAATTTCATACTCTCACTTTTGGGATCAGTAGCATATTAGCGTTTAGTGGTAGCCACAGTTCACATGCAAGTCTCCTAATACTTTATTGCATATAGGTATATATATGGCATATATACTAGGCCACACCTGTGTCAGGTCCAGCATAGCTGATTCCCCCATGGAAAGGGAATGGGACAACTTCTTGTGGATGTTGATAGATATTTCTACAGTGGGATCTTCCATCTTAGAAAATGTAGACATCCTTCAAGTCAGTTTAAGCAAAAAGAGAGTCTCCCAAGTACACTGTAGCAGTCGGGAATTTGGGATCCTGGCAAGCCAAAGTAGCCCCTCTTCCTCCAGAAGCTCCAGAAAGTTATCTCAAGAGTGTATTTACCCCAGCTTCAGACTTTTCAGACACTCCCCTCTGTGTCTTCATCCTGCAGCCTGAACATAGTATGACTCAGTTTGTATCCAGGAGCTAGATTCTTGGAACAGATCATATTGTAAACTTCAGATAGGGATTTTAGGATGTTTATAATTTTGAATTCTTCTTTGAGTGATTGTCTATATGTATTCCACTCTTGGTGTGCAGATGTAACCCACACACTTTCTGGGTGTGGTGTTCTGTCCAATCTAGTGACACTGAGACTACTTAAAGAGAGAGATAAAATGAGTCTGCTCTACGGCCTTAGCTAATAGCCAGTTGGCTTTTAGCTCATGCGGTAGAGGCTCATGCACTAAGCTCCAGAGGTCCCAGGTCCCACCCGCCAGTGACCAGGGTCTGTCAGTGTTACACAGGCACCCTCTGAACCAGAGATCAGACCATTTTGGCCAACAGTGCCCATTGGCCCACGTCTTTGCCATAGCTTCCCTCACACACAGCCCTCTGCCCAAGTGCATAAAAGGATGGAGCAGGGCAAGCCACCTCTCAGTTCCTTCTAACTGCCCTAGGCTGAGAGATGGAACAATTAGCAGCGTCCCTACTCTATCTGCTTTTCATAGTGTAAATTTGTATATAGTTAAATTTTATATTAGGTTAGAATTTGGATTACATTTCAGTTGGGTAACTTTTTATATTGCTTTTGGTTACCTGGCATACAAACTTCAATCTTTGTGACTGATCAGAAACCCCCAGATTTTGAATACCGTCCCTCATGTGACATTGTCATTCCTCTAAATGATGGCCATACTAAAAATGTTTGTTTTGTGTAGGATGGGGCATATTACAAGCAAATCCTCTATTTGTTGCTCATTTTCAAAATGAACACAAAAAGTGAGAAAGGAACAGTCTTCCTCCTCCAAAATTGGCCAGCAGCTACTATGCCTCAGGTGTCTACCACTTGTACTCTTTCAGCAAAGGCTCTTCTCTAAAATAGTCATCAGGCAAGGGTAGGATTCACTATCACTCCTTAAGGGAACATAAGGAGTGGTCTTCTTCTCACAAACCCTTTGAAGAAAAGGAGAGAAAAATCTCCTTATCTGGTCTCTGCTAAGGGTAGTTCAAGGCATAAATATAGTCCTGTAAGGATCTGGGACCTAGAACCTGGGTCTGCAGAGACTGCGATGGCCAGTATTCCCACCGGAACACCCTGCAGAAGCCCAGTCAGGGAGCACTGTGGAGAATAGACACCATAGGAAGTATCGTCCATAATACCCAGAATGACAGTACCCTGCAGCCTTCTGATTGACCAAGTGCCCCTACTTAACCCCAGGAGTTGTCCCAGGAAGTGTCTGGGCAACCACGCAGACCTTGGCCTGTTACTAAACTGGACTTTACCTCATGTCCTGATCTCTGGTCTCTGACTCCTGCCTGACTTTGACCCTGATTCCTGCCTCTCGATTCTAATCTGGTACTACCTCTGATATCCGGTCTCCGACACCAGCCTGACTCTTGTTTACGGAATCTGGCCTTGCGATTCCTCTAACTCTGGCCTGGTGATTTCCATCCCTGATGGGCAGACTTCAGCTCATCTGCGACCCCTAAGCAAGACTGTCTACGCCCCAGTCCTTTACAGGTCCTTCAGCTGACAACCTAAAGCACCCGTTGGTAATGTTATCCATACTGAGTCTGCAGTATTGCCCGCAAGCATCTCAGCATCATATTTAGTGTAGTTGGTCTTGGCACACTGACTTTGTTGGTACCACTAGTCTCGGTATATCATTCAGCACCAAAGCTCTCTGAATTGGTGTCTTTTGTACTGACCATGTCAGCACCCAACTTTATGGCACCAGGGAATTTAATGGTGTCAGATTTCCCGGAGTCCCACACTGGCACAATCAGTCATCATATTGCTGTCAGTACTGGGTCCACTAACAAGTTGGTACAAGGCATTTCTTCTACTCTATTGTTGAAGGATTCAGGAACAGACCACCCTGGGACTTCTGTTAAAATGTCTCCTCCTATGAAGAGGGGATTATTCTTTTTCTTCATCACCTTCAGGTGAACGTAGAGAGAGTTCTTCTTTGTACTTTTTCACACCTGGTGGGGTTTCTAGGGCTCAGGCAGGAATAGGGAAGCCATATGGAGATACTCACATTGGTATACCCCTCCCTGGACTCCCACGCAGTTTGCCTGTGATCCACACTAATGGCCATGTTGGGCTCCATAGGGCCCTTAAAATCTAAGAAGATGTGTGTCATCTACACAGTCCAGAACAAGGTCGCTTTTTTCAATAGAATCAATAGAATCTATCAGACCTCATACAAATCAGCAGCCTCCTGTTTCTCCTGTCCAGCAGCTCCACTGTTCTGAGGAGGAATAGATTCATTGCACTGATGTGCCTCCTCCTGCAATATCATTGTATTCACCAGATCAGGCTGTAGCTTCATCTTCATCAACACCTCCAGATGACTAAAGAACATTTCAGAAGCTTCCTAAGAGGTTGACTGAAGCACTTTGATCCTAGAGGTTCCTGTCAAAGGAGGAATCCTGTCTGCACATAAATATATTGAAGCTCAGTGTGTTTCATCCGGCATGTGCTGCATTCTTATCTCTAATCCAGAGCAAGTCTATACAGGTCATGGTAGACAACACCATTATAGTGTTCTGTATAAACAGGAGGAGCCAGATCATCTCCTCTACGTCAGAAAGTGATCCAGCTATTGGAATATCCATCATCAAGTATCTGTCACTGCTGTTTATCTACCAGGACTAATGAACACCCTTGCAGATCAGCTCAGCAGACATTTTTCTTCCAACCACAAATGGTTTATTAAGAACTCAATTATTCAACAGATTTTCCAGAAGAAGGGTCACCCAGTCATGGACTTGTTTACCAAAGAAATGGCCATGGGGGGCAGGGAAGGAGAAAGCAACATTTTTTTGATGAAGAGGGAGTCAGAGTCAAGGGTCTCTATCAGGTGCCTTCCTAATACCACGGTCTCAGGGCCTGATGCATGCTTACCCACCAATTTTTTTTTATACCATATACTCCGAGAAAACTCAAGCAGGATGCAGCAGTGTTGATACTAAAAGCACCAGATTGACCCAGATAATTCTGGTTCCCAGAGCTAGTGAGGCTGTTGATACAGACTTCAGTAATGCTTCCACTAGTCTCAGATTTGATCTCTGAAGACGATGGGAAGACCTTTCATCCAGGCCCACGATCTCTGCACCTTGCAGCTTGGATGCTAACTGCTTAACTGATGTTAAGATGCCTTGCTCCAGATATGTCCAGAATATTTTGATATATAATATGAAGGACTCCATTGTGGCTTACAGTGCCAAATAGAAACAATTCCCAATTTGGGCAAACGACGTTATGTCTCAGCCTTCCTAATGGACATTCCGTTCATTGTGGACTAGCTGTTCTCACTAAAACCATCTGGACTTTCTAATTGGTTCTATGAAAGTTCATCTAGCAGGTATACCTCTCCGTCGTCCTCAAATTCAAAATTGCATAGTATTTTCACACCCTATGGTGTCTAGGCTTTTGAAGGGGTTTGCTGCGTGTATTCCCTACAGTTAGAGAACCCCCTCACCCTCAAATGGCATCTTAATGTGGTATTAACAGGTCTGATGGGGTCTCCCATTTTAATCATTAGCCATGCTTGTTACATCATCTTTCCATGAAAGCATAGTTTTTGGTGGCCATTATTTCTGCTTGTCGGGTGGAAGAAATTCAAGCTTTAATGGCAGGTCTACTATACACCATCTTTCATAGAGATAAGGTCTCTCTTGGGCCACATCCAAGATTCCTACGTAAAGTTGCATCTGACTTCCATATTAATCAGAACATTCATTTACCTATTTTCTTTCCCAAACCTCATGCTAGTGATTCCGAAAGAAAATTTCATTCTTTTTATTTAGATAGAATCATTTAGTCTCTTCTAGGTTATTTATAGCCTATGCTGAAAGAGTAAAGGGGAAATCAGTTTCTTCCTACAGAATGCATCAGACTGTGTTATCAAATAGTGAAGATTGGTCCCCCAGTAAGATAAAAGGTTACTCCACTAGAGCTCAAGAGGGATCTGTAGTTTCCTTCAGAAATGTCCCAATCTCTGAAATTTGTAGAGCACCACCTATGGTTCAATTCATACATTCATAACACACTATGTTATTGGGGAGGCTTTCATAGCTGACACTTATTTTGGCAAAGCAATTTTTCAATCGTTGTTTGTCTAGGACTCTGATTATCCACCTCCTAGCATGCGTGCACTGGTTAGGAATCACTAAGAGTGCAATACGTATAGGTAATCACTCAGAGAAAAAGCTGTTACTTACTTTGCAGTAGCTGATGCTCTTCGAGGTGTGTCTGTGTGGATGTGGATTCCAGTTGGCAAAGGAGCTTGAGTGATAGTCAGGGCCAGCTCCAGGCACCAGCCCAGCAAGCAGGTGCTTGGGGCGGCCAACGGAGAGGGGCGGCATGTCCGGCTCTTCGGTGGCAATTCGGCGGCGGGTCCCTCACTCCCTCTTGGAGCGAAGGGCCAGCTGCCTAATTGCCGCCGAAGACTGAAGCAGCGGCGGTAGAGCTGCCGCCGAAGTGGTGCCACAGATCGCGATCGCGGCTTTTTTTCTTTTCTTATTTTTTCTTTTTGCTGCTTGGTGCGGCAAAAACCCTGGAGCCGGCCCTGGTGATAGTTGGTATTGTTCCACCCTTTTATGCTCTTGAAGGAGTGGCATGTGCGAGGGCAGCTGGGATGCAGTCATGGGCCAGTGGGTTCAAATATCTGGCATAGAGGATGCATGCACACCAAGAGTTGGGACCCATTGTGCTAGGCACTATGCAAACAGAGGAACAGATAGTCCCTGCCCTGAAGAGTTACAGCCTAAACTCTGTTCTTATGAACATGAGAGTATCATCTGAACAAGCCGCACTGGATGCAGCAAAGCTGCTGAAAGACATATGTAAAAAGCATTAAATAATCTAAGATTTACAAAAGAATGAATCAAAACTTCGCTTCTATTTCATTAAGCATGGACATCAGCTTGGGGTCATTTCCTAGGTAAAAGATAAGACACTATTATTTATTTAAGCTCTAAATCAATGACCATATACTCCTCCAAAATGTGAGATAATAGAAATGATGGTAAACTCAAGGTTGTTTAAGTTGTGTGAAAGAAATGGAAATCAACTGGAGAGATTAGTAGTAATTCAGTTTTGCTGTGATTGATGTCTTTTGATGGCTTTGTTTGAATATCACCAAGGGAAGAATTCAGAAAAAATGTCAGAAAACCGAGAAATCAGTGCAGCACAGTACACATGACAAAGCCTACATTTACATAAAATTTCAGCTAGAGACAACGTATACAGTATATACAAATATAATTGAACCTAGAATAGAATCTAGAGACTAAACAGAAGGTATTTGAAGCTAATAAATGACATTCATTTGTTTTCAAGATATTAATTTAATTCAGAATATTTTCATTCAAAATCTTAACATACATCTTACATACATCTATGTTGCACACCGTTGGTAATGACACAGAGGGTATGTGTAGTTACACGCCACAGTGAAAAGCGAGCTGCGTCCAGGTTGCGGTGCATAGCTTCACATGGCAGTGAAAGGTTCTAGCAGGGAGGAGGCAGTGGGAAAAAGGTTTGGAAGCTCCCCATTGCCGGAGCCCTTCCCTGCTGCTTCCCCCACAAAAGCCTATCTCTGCTGTCAGAGTCTTTCACTTCAGTGGGGAAAGGCCAGCAGTGGGGTGGCAGCAGGACACTACACTGCTAAAAATAGCCATCTAGATTGGGGTGCACTGTTTGGGCATATAGAGCACCATATAGAGTGCAATATATGTATCCTTAAAGTACCAGGGTTTCACAAGATCTACCACTGACTGCATGTCACAAGAAGTAGAGCACTGTGCTGCCATTTACAAATTAAGCCACTGCCTTTCTAATAGTTGATATGCCACTGCCCAACAGACTGTTTAAAACTTTGTTTTTCCTTAACCCATTTAACTCCATTGACTGAACATGTTGAGGTAACAAAGTCTTCGTTGAAAATTCAGCATCCCACCCCTTTAGTTAAGTTGTTAGAACTCAGCGTTTGTGGGAACCTTTAGAGACCTTTAGCAAAACTGAGGAAACCTGATTTGATGTGTTTGATATTTCCAAGATAAAAAACTTTTCAAGTCTTCTTTGTACAATTTACGGAGGTAAATTATGGGGCAAGCCCAATTTTTAAAAAATTCCATTCCATTTTGCTAATTTAGTTCATATAAATGTGATTCAATTATAGAAACTTCACTCTGCTTGGTTTTGGGAGGATGATTCTTTGGTACATACAACAGACTTTTCACATTGTTAAAATGAATTAATATGTCTAGTTGCTTTTCCATAGAGGGCTTTGGCTTTTTCTTGAACTTTCTTTATGTACATGTTATTAATTTAATTAGTTTGTGGATTGCTTACAGTTATGCTAGCTCCTGCATTCAAAATTGCAACATTGCCTGTTCAGAATTCGAGCACTACAAATAAAGCTTGTCTTGCTAGAATATTGATTTTTTTCCCCCTCCGCTAAGCTTCAATTTTAGTAATTGCTGGCTAGGGATTAAGCTAGAATATAAGCAGACTGTTCCATCATTTTTTACAAATGGTAGTCATTCTATAAGGAGACACCAGAGAGGACTATTGTAAACTGGCCAATAATTCATTCAAAAAAGCCAATTAATCAAACGTTTCACTTAGGAGTACTGTTTTAAAGGTAAAATTAAAAAAAAATTAGTTAAAATGTAAAATCTAAATGAAAATATATTAAAAAAAACATTTTGCCTTGATGTATTAACCTTTTGTTCTGCATCTTCTTTCCCACCCTCCTCCACATCAGGCAGACATATTAGTTCATATTCACTGCAGCAACAAGTGGAGTGACATGAAGCATATTTTCTATTTATCTGTTTTTCTTAGTGATATTTTTAATCCTGTATATATTACTGTAAAATTAAGACTGGTCTGATTATTTTTGCCTGTGCATGTCTGCCTACAAAGAAGACTTTTGTTCGGTTCAGCCTTCAGAACTAGAATGCAACTTAGTGTTTTAGTTACCGGCCGTGTTAAACGAAACTGTCATTATTTAGCCTTTACACTTTTCCTCTTTTAATTTTGAATCTTAAATCACCTATTTGTTTTTCATTTCTTTGTAGGCTGTGCTCTACAATGACAGATCAGTCCTAGAAAACCATCATGCTGCTTCTGCATGGAATCTCTTTTTATCTCGACCAGAATACAATTTTCTACCTAATCTTGATCATGTGGAATTCAAACGGTTTCGTTTCTTAGTGATCGAAGCAATCCTCGCAACAGATCTCAAGAAACATTTTGATTTCCTTGCTGAATTTAATGCCAAGGTTTGTTACACAAGTTAATGCCTGCACTTAGCTGCTTATGCTATCAGCATTGTTGCTCAATGTTTATTGCTTTTAATAGGTTAAATTTAAAGAACTTTGAACTGTAGATGTCAGCACACCAGTAGGAAGACCTAGCTAAAGCATGTGCTACATAGAGTGTACTAACCTTTTAAAAAATCAAACTGTTGAACATACCTTAAAGTACTAGTATAGAATTCCACTCTGACACTTAATACTTCCCATTTTTATATTTCCTTTATCAGTAGAAACCTTCAAAACTGTTATGCATTAACGTTTTAGTTTTTAAGAATCAGAATATCCTCTGCATGCATGTATTTAATACCCATTACAATCTCTCTGTTTTGCACATAAACATCCTAAATTAGCATTCGAACATGAAATAAAGTGTCCATTTTCTAGATTTCAACTATAGATTGCCATTAGATTAAGAAAAGAATGAAACTAGTTCAGTGGATATATATGAAAATCATGATCTTAAGTGGAAAATATATTTAAAGATTGAAAAATGGGGAATAAAAATAATATACTAATTACTGTTAGTAATACAATGCAATACTGCAGTACAAACCTATTAAAAAAGGTTTCAGAGTAGCAGCCGTGTTAGTCTGTATCCGCAAAAAGAACAGGAGTACTTGTGGCACCTTAGAGACTAACAAATTTATTAGAGCATAAGCTTTCGTGGGCTACAACCCACTTCTTCGGATGCATATTGAGTGAAACATATCGAGGAGATATATATACACACATACAGAGAGCATGAACAGGTGGGAGTTGTCTTACCAACTCTGAGAGGCCAATTAAGTAAGAGAAAAAAAACTTTTGAAGTGATAATCAAGGTAACCAAGTACAGACAGTTTGATAAGAAGCAAGTGTGAGAATACTTACAAGGGGAGATAGATTCAATGTTTGTAATGGCTCAGCCATTCCCAATCCCTATTTAGCCCTGAGTTAATTGTGTCTAGTTTGCATATCAATTCCAGCTCAGCAGTCTCTCGTTGGAGTCTGTTTTTGAAGTTTTTCTGTTTTAAGATAGCCACCCGCAGGTCTGTCATAGAATGGCCAGACAGGTTAAAGTGTTCTCCCACTGGTTTTTGAGTATTATGATTCCTGATGTCAGATTTGTGTCCATTAATTCTTTTGCGTAGAGACTGTCCGGTTTGGCCAATGTACATGGCAGAGGGGCATTGCTGGCACATGATGGCATATATCACATTGGTAGATGTGCAGGTGAACGAGCCCCTGATGGTATGGCTGATGTGATTAGGCCCTATGATGGTGTCACTTGAATAGATATGTGGACAGAGTTGGCATCGGGCTTTGTTACAAGGATAGGTTCCTGGGTCAGTGTTTTTGTTCAGTGATGTGTGGTTGCTGGTGAGTATTTGCTTTAGGTTGGGGGGTTGTCTGTAAGCAAGGACAGGTCTGTCTCCCAAGATCTGTGAGAGTAAAGGATCATCTTTCAGGATAGGTTGTAGATCTCTAATGATGCGCTGGAGAGGTTTTAGTTGGGGGCTGAAGGTGACAGCTAGTGGTGTTCTGTTATTTTCTTTGTTGGCCCTGTCTTGTAGGAGGTGACTTCTGGGTAATTTCCATCCTACCATCAACCTCAGCCTAGATCAATCCACACAAGCGGTCCATTTCCTGGACACTACTGTGCTAATAAGCGATGGTCACATAAATACCACCCTGTACCGGAAACCTACTGACCGCTACACTTACCTACATGCCTCCAGCTTCCATCCAGGACACACCACACGATCCATTGTCTACAGCCAAGCTCTAAGATATAACCGCATTTGCTCCAATCCCTCAGATAGAGACAAGCACCTACAAGATCTCTATCAAGCATTTTTAAAACTACAATACCCACCTGCTGAAGTGAAAAAACAGATTGACAGAGCCAGACGAGTACCCAGAAGTCACCTCCTACAAGACAGGGCCAACAAAGAAAATAACAGAACACCACTAGCTGTCACCTTCAGCCCCCAACTAAAACCTCTCCAGCGCATCATTAGAGATCTACAACCTATCCTGAAAGATGATCCTTTACTCTCACAGATCTTGGGAGACAGACCTGTCCTTGCTTACAGACAACCCCCCAACCTAAAGCAAATACTCACCAGCAACCACACATCACTGAACAAAAACACTGACCCAGGAACCTATCCTTGTAACAAAGCCCGATGCCAACTCTGTCCACATATCTATTCAAGTGACACCATCATAGGGCCTAATCACATCAGCCATACCATCAGGGGCTCGTTCACCTGCACATCTACCAATGTGATATATGCCATCATGTGCCAGCAATGCCCCTCTGCCATGTACATTGGCCAAACCGGACAGTCTCTACGCAAAAGAATTAATGGACACAAATCTGACATCAGGAATCATAATACTCAAAAACCAGTGGGAGAACACTTTAACCTGTCTGGCCATTCTATGACAGACCTGCGGGTGGCTATCTTAAAACAGAAAAACTTCAAAAACAGACTCCAACGAGAGACTGCTGAGCTGGAATTGATATGCAAACTAGACACAATTAACTCAGGGCTAAATAGGGATTGGGAATGGCTGAGCCATTACAAACATTGAATCTATCTCCCCTTGTAAGTATTCTCACACTTGCTTCTTATCAAACTGTCTGTACTTGGTTACCTTGATTATCACTTCAAAAGTTTTTTTTCTCTTACTTAATTGGCCTCTCAGAGTTGGTAAGACAACTCCCACCTGTTCATGCTCTCTGTATGTGTGTATATATATCTCCTCGATATGTTTCACTCAATATGCATCCGAAGAAGTGGGTTGTAGCCCACGAAAGCTTATGCTCTAATAAATTTGTTAGTCTCTAAGGTGCCACAAGTACTCCTGTTCTTTTTATTAAAAAAGGGAAACTGATAGCACATAATTACGTTTTTTTCAATTCATTGCAGTTTCTTTAAACCTCAAAACAATTATCTCCCATCTAGTTATCTGCTGCTGGTAACATCTGTTATCTTCATTTAAAAAAAATGACAAGACAAAATATTACAGAAAAATTAATACAAAAGGGTAATATTCTGCAAAGACTTAAAAATGTAATAAAATGATATATAGTTTTTCTTTACAAGAATATCCAACATTGTTAAAAATTATGTTGTTTAAACAGGCCAATGATATAAACAGTCATGGTATAGAATGGAACAATGAGAATGACCGCCTGCTAGTTTGTCAAATATGCATCAAATTGGCAGATATTAACGGCCCAGCAAAAGTTAGAGATCTGCACCTGAAATGGACAGAAGGCATTGTTAATGAATTTTATGAGCAGGTAGGTATGGAAAGAATTATTTTTTTAAAAATATAACCAGTTGATGATAAATTATAAATTTGGGGAGTACAAAGCATTTACTATTTGGGGGTTATTCCTTTTGTTACTGCTTTAAATTATTTCTGTTTCTAAAGAATGAATCATGTCGAGTAACTTTATATTAAGCATATTTTTTAATTTCTATTGATTGTGTTAAGAGCTTGAAAAAAATTTCCTACCAATTTTATCTATTTCTTAAACATTAGTTTATTTTCCTCTTTTGTTTAGAATGATGCTGTTTTAACAAAAATATCAGCTTCTACCTTAGGAAGTTGCCTCCACTTTTACACCTGTCTTACAAATACTTATGCATTTGTCTATCTTCACTCATGTGAGTAGTAATGGATCTATATTTGTGAGTAAAGTTAAGCATTTGCATTAGTGTTTACAGGATCAGGGCTAGAAAGTCTAATGTCCCTGTCATGAGAGCTTCAAAATCATAGTAGTCCCCTACAAGAGAGGACAATATACAGTCACATATGCACAGTGGATGTATATGCCTGCCAAATACACACAAAGATAAAAGCTTGTAAAAAGGCTCCTCCTCCTCTTCCCAGAAACAGATATCTGAAATGGTCTCTGACCAGAGATTGTTTTTTTATGGGGCATGGAAAGTGCATAATCTGCTCAAACACACAATAATGTTGCGGGCAATTTCAGTTTATTTTTCAAGTGATGGTCTGTATTGTATTCCACTGAGGGTTACACATGCACATGCGTCTGGAGTCGGAGAATGTTGAAAATAGTATCTGTTGGTGCATGCATGCACCCTGACTCACCTAATGCTTCTGTCTGAGGTGATAAAGGGTGGGGCGGACTGACCATGTTGCCAGTTCCTTCTTACCGCCACATGGTCCAGGTTGGAGCCTTCAGTCTTCTCGTCTTTAACGCACTTTTAAAAAGCATAGTTTTATCCATTTTAGCTGTAGTTTTACTACAGTAGAACCTCAGAGTTACAAACACCAGAGTTATGAACTAACCAGTCAACCACACATCTTGTTTGGAACCGGAAGTACGCAATCAGGGAGCAGTAGAGACCAAAAAAAAAAAAAAAAAAAAAAAAAAAAAAAAAATAATTAAATTTAAACAAAAAAAAAAAAAAAAGGGAAAGCAGCATTTTTCTTCTGCATAAAGTTTCAAAGCTGTATTAACTCAGTGTTCACTTGTAAACTTTTGAAAGAACAACCATAATGTTTGTTCAGAGTTACGAACAACCTCCATTCCCGAGGTGTTCGTAACTCTGAGTTTCTACTGTAGTTTTCTTTTTTTCCCTAGTTTTTATAGTTACTAGTTGTAACAGTTAGTTTTAGAGTAGACTTTGGAGATATTTCCCTGTCCCTCCTCCCCCCTCTCCCCTATACCAGACTATGCCCAGAACTCCGGGCTTCAAATTCTGTGCCTCTTGCCTGTGATCCTTCTCGGTCAGCGACAACCATCAACGCTGCCTTTACTGTCTGGGAGAAGCTCACATTGCAGCTAGATGCAATATGTGCCAGTCCTTCCCCAGCTGTACCTGAGAAGGCTGAGCACTTGGTCTCCAGAAGTATCTCATGGAGATGGCCATGAGACCGCATTCAGATCCAGGCTTGGGAATACCCCTCCCTCCATACATCGGCCTGGTTCAGTGAGGAGCGTGTCTCTCGCGACAACATCTGACTTCAGTGCTGTGAGCCCCACAGTCCCCCTGGCAGGGCCTAGTCTGGAGATTAGGAAGCACTCCCATGAGCATGGAACTAAGTCTTCTTCCAAGTCCAAGAAATTGGATATTCCCTTTTCCAGGTTGGCCCAAGGGGACAGAGCACATTCCAAATCCCACAGGCATGAGAAGAAGACCCATAAACAATGGGATCCAGCG
Organism: Terrapene triunguis; assembly: GCF_002925995.2. Taxonomy (NCBI): domain Eukaryota; kingdom Metazoa; phylum Chordata; order Testudines; family Emydidae; genus Terrapene; species Terrapene triunguis. Next base: position 2,087,027 of record NW_020664447.1, on the reverse strand, counting down.
GTTCCAGGCGATGAACCGTCAGTATCGCCCTCTCTGGCACCTCATGAGACATGAGATCCTCCCATACCAGGAAAAACCTCAGCGCCAGTACCGATGACCAGGAATGAGAGAGTGCCCCTCACATCAGGGAGATCTGGATCCATGGCTTCACCCCAAGATGTCTACACCTGGCTAGATCCAGAGTCTCCTACTCCGTCAGGCCCCTCCACTTCCAGAGAAATCATATCCCCACCACAGGTATCTTGCTCTTCTTGCATGTGCTATATGGTGTTCCATTGTCTCTGACAGTACTGCCATTAGAACAGCAGTCTGCCTTTTCCTCTTCCAGCGAATTGTAACTGGAAGAAGAACCACCTCTATCATACTGCTCCTATGCACTATCATGAAGACCGACATATCCATGGGATCAACTACCTCCTCATCCTTTCCAGAACCACTGGAACCCCATGCCGTGGAGACCCTGCAATCTCCTGCGGATCCAAATTATTTTTCATATTGGGAGCCCTATCCACAAGAGAGTCGTCATCTGCTCTCTAGAGATCCATCAAGCAGGCCCATGTATCCGATAGCAAAAGAACAATTTTATACCCCGGTCCCGGCAGTTCTGCTGGAGCTGGCTAGATTACTGTCTACCTATCGGGTGAGGCTGTGACTGCATCATCCCCTTCCCTACCAGATGACTTCAGGCAATTCCAAGAGATTTTATGGAGAGTCGCTGGGGACTCCAGATCCCATTCGAAGAGATCCAAGACTTCCAGCATAAGCTTTTAGACATTCTTCAGAGCTCGGGACTGGCAAGAATAGCAATACCAATCAACAAAGCCATATTAGAGCCAGCCATGTACAGCCATCCCTAAAGGAGCAGAGATATGCCACTACGTCCCATCCAAAGGATCAGAATTCCTCTTCTCTCGTCCAGCTCCAAACTCATTGGTAGTTCAGGCTGCTGCACAGAGAGCTAAACAGAAACACCTCAATCAACACCTTCAGACAAGAAAGGAAAGTGTCCAGACCTTCTGGGAAGGAAAGTCTTCTCTTTCTCCAGTTTACAATTCTGAATAGCCAATTACAAGCATTATTGACCTAGTACGACTTCCTGAATTACACTAAATTTGAGGAATTTGCTAATACCCTCCCACAACAAGATCATGCCTGAAAGGAAAGGAAACTCATAGCCAGAACTGCCCTCCAGTCTGCAGCAGATGCAGCTGATAACTCCTCCAGGGCCATGACTATGGCTATCATGATGTGTAGGGAGTCCTGGCTTCATGCTTTTGGGTTTCCTAGAGAGATCCAGAACACCATTGAGGACCTCTGTTTTGACAAATCCCATTGCTTTAACCAGAAGACTGATGAGTCTTTGCATACACTGAAAGACTCCAGGGCTACCCTTTGCTTGTTAAGCATCTACACTCCTGCCCTGAAACAAAAGTTCCACCACCCGTCATCCACCCAGTGATACTGGTCTCCTCAATTTTATCAACAGAGACCTTATGAACCCCCACATAAACAACAAAAGATTCAGAGGTCTTGCTCCCTTGGGCCCCCCATGCTGGCTTGCACGTCTCAAACCCAACCACAAACAAAGTGGTATTTTTGACATGAGATTTAGAGCCGCCAACCACCAATCCTAACATCTCATGACCCTTCCACTCTCTTTGAAGGTCGTTTAGCACTCTTTTTCCCCCCACACTCTGAGTCTATAACAACAGACAAATGGGTGCTGAATGTCATCTATATGATCGAGTTTGTATTACTACCTCCTCCAAACCCCTCGCCCCCTTTCAGGGACCACTCTCACAACAGTATTCTCGTCCAAGAGGTGAACTCCTTATTACACCAGGGAGCAATAGAACACGTTCCTCTACAATATCAAGGAACAGGGTTCTACGCAACTTACTTCCTGATACCCAAGAAAAAAGGTGGTTCGAGACCAATCCTTGATCTCTGCCACCTCAATCGCTTTATCCATAAACTCAAGTTTTGTATGGTCACTTTGGCAGCGATAATACCATCCTTAGAGAAAGGCATGTGGTTCTTGACTCTCAATATGAAAGATGCTTACTTCCACGTAGATATTCACCCCGCCCACAGATGTTTTCTCAGATTGGGGTGGGCAACAACCATTTCCAAAACAGGGTACTTGCCTTTGGATTAGCTACCGCTCCCAGAGTCTTCACCAAAGTATTTTCCGTACTAGCAGCTCACATCAGGTGTTAGGGTCTCCTCGTTTTTCCATACCTCGACAACTGACTCTTGGCTGCCAGGTCTCGACAGGAAGCCTATGCATCAACCTCTCTGTTACTCAGCCACCTTTCTTCACTGGGAGTCAGCATCAACATCAAGAAGTGATCCTCAACGCATGCAATCGCTGGACTTCAATGGGGTACCATAAACCATGGCACGAGCATACCTGCCCACAGACAGGTTTCAGGCACTGAATATCATAGAATCATAGGGCTGGAAGGGACCTCAAGAGGTCTTCTAGTCCAATCCCCTGCAGTCAAGGTAGGACTAAGTATTATCTAGACCATCCCTGACAGGTGTTTGTCTAACCTGCTCTTAAAAATTTCCAATGACAGATTCCAAAACCTCCCTAGGGAGTTTATTCCAGTTTTTAACTACCCTGACAGGAAGTTTTTCCTGATGTCCAACCTAGACCGTCCTGGCTGCAATTTAAGCCCATTGCTTTTCTCTCTCCCTCCTTGTAACAACCTTTATGAACTTGAAAACTGTTATCATGTCTCCCCTCAGTCTTCTCTTCTCCAAACTAAACAAACCTAATGTTTTCAATCTTCCCTCATAGATCATGTTTTCTAGACCTTTTCTCTTCTCTGGACTTTCTCCAGTTTGTCCACATCTTTCCTGAAATGTGGCGTCCAGAATTGGACACAATACTCCAGTTGAGGCCTAATCAGCGCGGAGTAGAACAGAGGAATTACTTCGTGTCTTGTTTACAACACTCCTGATAATACATCCCAGAATGATGTTTGCTTTTTTTGCAACAGTGTTATACTGTTGACTCATATTTAGCTTGTGGTCCACTATTACCCCCAGATCCCTTTCCACAGTACTCCTTCCTAGGCAGTCATTTCCCATTTTGTATGTATGCAACTGATTGTTCCTTCCTAAGTGGAGTACTTTGCATTTGTCCTTATTGAATTTCATCCTATTTACTTCTGACCATTTCTCCAGATCATTTTGAATTTTGATCCTATCTGCCAAAGCACTTGCAACACCTCCCAGTTTGGTATTGCCCTCAAACTTTATAAATGTACTCTCTATGCCATTATCTAAATCATTGGTGAAGATATTGAACACAACCCGACCCAGAACTGATCTCTGCGGGACCCCACTCATTATGCCCTTACAGCATGACTGTGAACCACTGATAACTACTCTTTGGGAACGGTTTTCCAACCAGTTAGCACCCTCCTTATAGTAGCTCCATCTAGGTTGCATTTCCCTAGTTTGTTTATGAGAAGGTCATGCGAGACAGTGTCAAAAGCTTTACTAAAGTAAGATATACCAAGTCTACCATTTCCTCCCTAACCACATGGCTTGTTATCCTGTCAAATAAAGCTATTAGGTTGGTTTGACATAATTTGTTCTTGATAAATCCATGCTGACTGTTACTTATCACCTTATTATCTTCTAGGTGTCTGCAAATTGATTGCTTAATTATTTGCTCCATTATTTTTCTGGGTACCGAAGTCAAGCTGACAGGTCTGTAATTCCCCGGGTTGTCCTTATTTCCCTTTTTATATATATAGATTGGCACTATATTTCCCCTTTTCCAGTCTTCTGCAATCTCTCCTGTCTTCCATGACTTTTCAAATATAATCGCTAATGGCTCAAATATCTTCTCAGTCAGCTCCTTGAGTATTCTAGGATGCATTTCATCAGGCCCTGGTGAGTTGAAGACATCTAACTTGTCTAAGTCATTTTTAACTAGTTTTTTCCCCCTATTTTAGCCTCTGTTCCTATCTCATTTTCACTGGCATTCACTATGTTAAACGTCCAATCACCACCAACCTTCTTGGTGAAAACCGAAACAAAGAAGTTATTAAGCACCTCTGCCATTTCCACATTTTCTGTTATTGTTTTTCCCCCCTCATTGAGTAATGGGCCTACCCTGTCCTTGGTCTTCCTCTTGCTTCTAATGTATTTGTAGAATGTTTTCTTGTTACCCTTTATGTCTCTAGCTAGTTTGATCTTGTTTTGTGCCTTGGCCTTTCTAATTTTGTCCTTACATGCTTGTGTTGTTTGTTTATATTCATCCTTTGTAATTTGACCTAGTTTCCACTTTTTGTAAGACTCTTTTTTGATTTTTAGATCATTGAAGATCTCCTGGTTAAGCCAGGGTGGTCTCCCGCCATACTTCCTATCTTTCCTATGCATTGGCATAGTTTGCTTTTGTGCCCTTAATGTCTCTTTGAAAAACTGCCAACTGTCTTCAATTGTTTTTCTCCTTAGACTTGCTTCCTGTGGGATCTTACCTACCAACTCCCTGAGTTTGCTAAAGTTTGCCTTCTTGAAATCCATTTTCTTTATTTTGCTGTTCTCCCTCCTACCATTCCTTAGAATCATGAACTCTACCATTTCATGATTACTTTCACCCAAGCAGCTTTCCACTTTCAAATTCTCAACCAGTTCCTCCCTATTTGTCAAAATCAAATCTAAAACAGCCTCTCCCCTCATCCTCACATCCTCCTCCAAGTTAGGTTCTGCTTGTCAGTCACCCTGTGTGGAGTACAATGGGGATCATCACTCGAAGAAGAGGAGGTTACTTACCAGTAACTGGAGATTCTTTGGGGTGTATGGTCCCTATCTGTATTCCACTTTCCACCCTCCTTCCCCTCTGCTTTGGTCGGATCTGTCAAATTCACAGTGGAAAGGAACTGGAGACTTAGTTGGATTGCTCTGCACTTTATCACCTCGGATAGAAGCACAAGATGAGCCAGGGCACATACATGGACCAATGGACACTTCTTTCAAAATTCTCCGACTCCAGGCACGTGGTGCACATATGTAACCCTCAGTGGAATACAGAGAGGGAACACGCATCTCAAAGAACCTCCAGTTACAGGAAAGTAACCTCCTCTTCTCTGATTTCACTCTGAAGTCCACCATTTACCTGTGCATCATCAACACCTCTTCAGGACCTGAGCTCTCCTCATCAAATGGAAAGCAAGTGTGCTCTGTATTCAGCACTTCATCTGAGTTAGATGGTAACTCTGCATCATCTTTGCATCAGACTGCACTTCTTCCCTTTCAGATTTTAATCGCATATCTGGAGATGTTTACTTGAACAACTCTGGTGAAGCTATCTGGTACTTGAACCATTCCCTTTGAACCATTCCCTTTGCACTAAAGTCTATAATTTTCACCTGGTGCTCTGCTATATCAAAGCAATGAGCTCAAAGGGCTTCTTCAGCACCTGTTCTCCAGTGGTTCCTGACATTCTCTAGGTAATTATCTGGTTTGGGGCAAATGTTCAGCTAATCCACTCCTACAAAGCAAGTAGTAGGACCTGGGCTGCTTTTTAGTTTTCTTTTCTTTTGAATTCTTACCCTTGCTTACAAAGAGTGAAGGAAGGACATCAGCATTCAACTGATGAATGATGAGTCTCAAGCTTCAGTTCACTTGTAGATCTGCCTTACTGATAAGAGTTTTTAGAAGAGCAGATGATACGGAATTCAATTAATTTATTATCTATTAAGTCATTAGGAGTTTCATCATTGACTTTGGTGGGAGTAGCATTGGGGCCTTAAGGAGCTAATTCAATGCCTGGCATGGAATCTGAATATTCTGTTGTCTTTTATCCAGGAAAAATTCTATCAGCTGTTAAATAAACATACAGTTGCAACACAAAGGAACTTCTTATAACCTAGCACTTGAGGAATCCCCCTATGAATTTGTGGGCTCAACCAACTTGAGCTTGGAGGTTTGGCTACCTTTATTAAGTAACCAGAAATCAGATGATAATCCCTTGAATCCTATGATGAATATGGGTGGAAAGCCCTTCAGTTTTGCCTCATCATAATAAGTATGAACAGAAGCTGGACGAAAAGGACACGAAATCTTAATTAGCAGAAGTTCTAAACATGAACATAGAGAACTACTACGAAGTTGTAACCAGCTGTATTTATAATCTCTGGAGTAACATACTTTCTGCTCTTGACCAATTTCTAGAGGCTAACAAGTAGACCTTTTCATCCATAGTCCAAAAAGATATGGAGTTGGTAAAACGTACTTACAGCCACATATATTATATTTCAGACTTCAATTCAACAGGTGTTACATTAACATCAGTGATAGTGTTGCAGAAGCTGCACACCTGGGACCCCTCCCAAAAATACAGAGAAAATTGCTGGATTTTGTCTCTGAGTTCTGCTTGTTTAGCAACAACATAGATGACACACAGGTTATAATGGAAACCAATACCCCACAGAACATTCACTTGGACTCACCCAACTCTTTACTGCTACTCGGAATCAATCTGCCTCAATAGTAATTTTTTCAGTTCCAGCAGGAAACTTGAAAACTGTGATTGCAAAACTACAAAAAATGGCAGGGTTTTTGGACAGGAATAGCATTGAACAGAAGTTAAAGACCCTGTTCGCTAGTTTGTGCCATTAGGCACAGTCCTGTGTACAAAAACAATGCTGCTTCAAAAAAGAGCTAAGGGAAGAAACTGTGCCTTAGAGTTACCTGTTTGCCTCTTTGTGGATTGTTCTTTTCTTCAAATTGCAAAATTACAAGAATCTTTTCTTATGCAGAGTCACAATTCTTTTTCCTTCTCTCCCATGCTTCTCTCCTGGGAAGAAGTAATTTAGTACTATGTTTTATCAGTAGCAGATTATCTTCCCCTTTCCTACATACATGAGCTAAGCAATTGGAGTCAAAGATCTGCCCCTGTATGCCCACCTGTACAGGGGGAGAAGTAATGACCCCACAGAGCCACATCTCCCCACTATGCCAAGAGCAGTGACCCAGGGATGCCACACAGGAAAGTGAGGGGAGAATTTACTCCCCCTTATTCTCATGCATGATAGTGCCCAAATGGACCAGTATCTGTACCTATTTATTAAATCATCTTAGATCAAGAGCACAAAGAGTAGCTTTTCAAAAAAATAATTTCTCTTTAAGAAAAAGAGACACCATCAACTCAATGTCTAGTCAGTTTTTAAAACTTTAAAAGTAATTTTGAATTTCTAAAATTTTCAGGGTGATGAAGAAACAAGCCTTGGATTACCTATTAGCCCCTTCATGGACCGTTCTTCTCCTCAACTTGCAAAATTACAAGAATCTTTTATTACTCACATAGTTGGCCCCCTTTGTAATTCCTGTGATGCAGCTGGCTTGCTTCCAGGCCGGTGGCTTGATGAAGAGGAGGATGATATAGAAAGTGCGGAAGAAGAAAATGGAGAAGAAATGGAGAGTGAAGATGAAGAAATGGAAGATGATTTTGGTCAAAGTAAGATAAGATGCACATAGGGCTTTTTAATGGATTTGGATTTGGCAATACTTGGTTGAACTTATACATCATAATAATTATGTATTTTTGCCCTTTCACTTTGGCTACTTGTATGTAAGCAGGAATTATTATCTTCTGCAATTAATTTTGAATTAAAATGAGAGAGTTTTACAACCTGAGATAGAAGTTAGTCAATTCTTCCAATTTCCGTAGGGACTTGATATTAAAGATAGAATGTCAATATTTGCTGTGCTGGAGCATCCATTTCTTACTTGCTATGTTGAGTTCAAACCTACACCTGGTTTACAGAGTAGCATGTGGGTTTGATAAACCGAGAATATAATTACCCTATATTTGATTGTGGCTAGCATGTGAAAAAAGTATGTTTGTAATTTTACAGAACTACAAAGAAAAAAAGGCAGAAGGCGAATATTTTGCCAGCTAATGCACCATCTGAGTGAGAATCACAAAATATGGAAGAATGTGATTGAAGAAGAAGAAAAAAAAAATAAAGCTGAAGGGAGTAAACTGCAGCCAGATAACTCATCCTTACCTCAAACAGATGAAATTCAGGTTATTGAGGAAGCAGATGAAGAAGAGGAACGACAGCTAGGAGAGGAGAAATCATGTTGAGAAGACTTCAGACTGATGTACAATACAATAGCAGAAAGCATATATTCAGTTTTCACTGTGCTGACTATAGACTAACACAGTTAACATGCAGTTGAAAGGCCTTAATACTGTGAGAGGATTCTTGCTGCTCTAGCAGAATCCCACTCCTATGCACTTTCACCACATGGAATATAAAACTTTATTCAAAGATTGAATATCGTATACCATGATGCAAAGTTCTCCCTGCCCTTCTTGGTGTACAAATACCTTGATATAATGCTGCCTTGCTGAATTCAGAGCTCTTATTTTCCATGAGGTACCTCCAGTTCTAAAAAAATTCAGTGACTTCATTTACCAAAGTGGCCAGAACTTTTTGCTTATGTGGAAATGTTGGGTAGATCCTAATAATATTTTGAGATTTGTATTTCATGTTATTTTTGAACATGAATATAAAAAGGAAGTCTGTGCCTGTATGAAAACCAATATTAATGTTGCAGTACAAGCCTGATTGGGGGTCTTTACTCAGTGCAATGGTTTACCTAATGCAGTTATCTCAGATTGGTTTAACCTTTTGATGACTGTGAAACAAAAGCTAAATTCTAATTTTTGTGGTTTAAAAAAATCCCAGGTGCATCTATTTCTGATGCTTTTTACTGTTGTGCATAATCTGCCGTTTTATTTTTGCTGAAAATATTCAGGTTTGCAATGGGTATTCATGACAGTTGTTGAATACAAGGCTCTCATAATATATTGCCTTGCTGTTCTGTGGTAGAACATAAAAACTGTTCAATTATTTTAATTATGAAGGGATTTTATTTTTAGTCAATAATGCTATATGTTCCACTCTTACTCAGGATTCATGTTAAAAAAAACATGTTAATTTACCACACAGCAGATTTTATATAATTTAAAATCCTGCACCAATGTTAGATGTTAATTTTTTGAGGAAAATAAGATCATAATTCATTTATTCTTTGTATGTAAAACTTCAGGAGAATTAAAGTTTGGTTTAAAAAAAAAAAAAGCTATTGTTTCAAAATGGCAAGTGTACATTTTCCCTGCCCCTATAAATCATGCATAGATACATACCACAAAACATAGTGTAAACCACTCATGCTAGAGATAAACAACTTAAAAACTTTTTACTACTGTTTTGAAAGAACATGCATACATTGAATAAAGAATGTATTACAGTGTTGTCATTGGAATGTCACCATCTCTATATGTCCATATTTTAGTGCACTTTAATCTTTTTCATTTTCCATAATACACATATCATGTATTTCCTTTAATCAGATGTATATCCTGGCCAGTACATATAGAATGCAGAACATGACTACTATGTATTTGTAATACCCCACAGCAGTGTAAATACAGTTACTGTATTACAGAATACATAGGGGTTTAGGTTTTTTAAGTGAGAAGTCTAAACATTTCACAGAAATTATCAGGACAAGTATCATTGTAACGATAATTGCGAAGAAACTGCGTAAACTAGTTAGGCTGCAAATGTGTAATTTTCTTATGCAAACAGTAAACTACACTAATTTTAAATGAGTACCTTTTAATACCAAACAAGTCTTTACATTCTGCACAGTGAATAAATCCAGACATTTGTTTTTTGTTAATCTTGCAGACTGTATCAATTTATCTGTGTTTATACCTTCATCTCAATTGGGTAAAAAAATGTAATCTTCTTAAGATAAACTTAGTGTAAACCATTATGTTATACATTACATTATGTTATGATTTTTAATCTAATTTTGTACAATTGGCCAATCTAAATTACTAGATATGGGAGCTCTGAGTTGTTTTTGTCTCAGATGCTTGTGTTTATTTATTATAGAGAGTCAGTGCCAAATTCCCCTGCGACTGCCATCATTGCTACCACCACATCTTTTGTAACACCTAAGCGGTGTTCCCACCAAATATTTCTACCGGTAATAAAATTTAGAAAATGTAAGTTGACTGTGCATTTACATTGTACATTCTGTTCATAGATTTCAAAAAAAAATGTTGATTAATGTAGCAATTATGCTTCACTTGCATTATGCTTTATTAATTACTCAGTATCTGGTGTATTCAACATATACATGTGCATTTAAGAATTCACACTGTCTGCCTCACATAATATTTAATTTCAATTTTGTTTTACCTGATAAAGTGGTGAGAAATGCCTTAGCATGAATGTAATATTTTAATTTGTAACTTTCCTTTTAACTTCTCTAAATTAAGACCTTTATTAACAGAATACTGGAAAGATATTATAATAGGGTAAGAAAAAGCTATGTTTACCTGATACTAAGCATTGGCAACAATTTTCACTGGCAGATTTCTATGCAGTTAGAAATGTAGAAGCAGCCTTTAGAGTTAAACATGGAGAGGCTTCAGTGCTTGGTAAATTACCCCTTTAGTACATGCTCAGATTAAGTCTTTCCAAGCTATAATAACTCGTCACACAGACAAGATTAATCATAAAATAAAATAAAACCAACTTGGAATGTACATAATGTGCATGTGTATAATATGTGACTAATCCCAGTCTGAGATCAGGAAACAAATGGAGGTAATGACATCATTACTAAAGGCCAGATCAAGTCATATTTGCAACCATGGCTATAATAAAAAGTGAAGGACATGGTTTTACTCACCCAACAAAAGGTGGAGTCAGAATACTGGCTATGCTGCCATCAGCAATAATAAATGATCAGGTAAGGCAGGCCAGGCTAGTATGAGTATAGCATTCTCGCAGTTCATTCCATCCCTTAGCTCCCAATCCACTTCTGGTGTCAGTTCAAGGCCATCAATTAATTAAAACCCAGTTACATTTTCATTCATGACCACCAAGACAGCTGTGCTGCTCGGATACAATGCAGCTCACAAAACCCAGTACAAAGCACATAATAGCTAGAGTCTCATTTGAGGGAATCCTAATTATGAAGTCAGTCCCCACAGGAACTTGGACCAAGGTGGAAGTTAATCACCTTTAGGGAACTCTGCAGATTCTTTTTCTTTGAGAAAGCTTCCCCATCATAATTGCATAGATGTAAAACAAACAATCAAACCTTTAAAAATACCAAAAAGACATTAAAACAACTCTCCCCAAATATTTATTTAATCAAACCAGAGTCTGCTCCAACCTTCCAAGAGGAAAGTGCAGATATTTCCATGAAGCTAACTAGGATCCTCACTATGTAAATCTTATTTACCTGGGAATCACTTAGCCACTATAGTGCTGGATGTTGTACAAAATGTAAGATAGTTAACACTATAAAATGTTCTTCTTGTTTAGCAAAGCCTTCATTTTGGACAAATGGGTTATCTCTCAGTTTGAAAACAGGTATTCTAACCAAACAAATTAACAAGACTCTTTCCTGCCAAGTGGTTTCCCATAGTCTCTCTCTTCACTGGGTTCTCCCTTTTCCTCACTGCCTGCCTTGCATTATGGATGGAACCAGGTTGTAAACTCTGCTCCCCCGTGTACCCGTTTCTTCCTTTGACTGTGGGAGACATCAGGGTATTATGTTGGGGCATCAGACCTAGTCAAAAACAACTAGTGGCATCCTCCTTCAAGCTCCCTTTCCACAGCAAAGCTAGACAGATGAGTCCAGGACTTACGATGGCAAGAGCAATGCCGCACTCCTTGAGGTAAGTGCCCACTCAACAAAGCTGCTCCCAGAAATAATTGTTTGCCTGGGTAAAACCCTATTTGAGAAGTTTATTTATGTTCCTTGTATTCAACCTTCCTTCTTTAAGAAAATGGATATAAAGGAGATCTCTTACTCTGTCACTTCATCTGAGAAATTGGCAGCCAGGTCCACCAAAAGCAAATAATAAATTGAGGAAAAATCTTGAGAGGATTGAAACATTTTTGAATTCCTCCTCCAAAGAAGGGGCAATTTCTATTTCTTCCCCTTTGGAAGATGAGAAAGAGGATGTGCCTTCTCGCAGGCATTGCAATCCATAAGGACAAGTTTAGACACAATACTTTAGCCCTTTCCAAAACAAACATAAAAGGATTTGGGTGGTGGTGGAGATTGATTAGCAGATTCTTCCCTTAATACCGCTATTACTACTGTTGGAGTGATGTCTGGGCCCTGCTTATTGGCTCTGCTACTGAAGTGATTTCAGGATCTACTAGCAATACCCAAAAAGTTTTAGGTAATATGGAAACTTTCATATATCATTTTCTATCAGAGTCTTCCTTATTTTCTGTGACCTTCGAGGCTACACAACTTCCAGAAGAAGTATATTCTACTGAACAAACTAATTCTCCTTCCACAATTACATTGGCTTTTGTGGGCATGGACTGTCATTTACAATATGCTTGCCCAGTGCCTAGTATAATGGGCTTCAAGCTGTTGGCCACTAGTGCCACCACAATATAAGTGTTTAATAAGTTGTTATTTGGGGGCAATTCAAGACTTAAATTATACTTTTAAAATTAGGTTAGATTTCATGTCATCAAAGTTAATTGGTTTTAAAAAAACAGATTGTGCAGAACGCAATATTAATTAACCAAAGGAAAAGATAGGAAGGAACCTTTGAAACTGGTTGAGTTTTCAATAAATGTTTTTTAGAATAGAAATAATTCTCAGAAAATATTACTAAAAATGCGGAAATCCAAGATCTAAATTTTGCTAAAGGATTTATCTTGGGTTTGTCTGAAAGACTATGTAGTTCTATGTCACCATGTTTGAATTTAATTGATAGTTTTAATCCCCCTCTTCAGATCTCTCAAAACCTGAATCCCTAATAAAGACTCCTTTTCCACTTCTTTTGCTAAACCTGTTTCCATACACAATTACTGTCACCTTTAATATCTCCTGTTGACTGAAAGAGACTAATTTTCTCTGGAAAAAGAAGGGTAACATAGTTAACATCAGCAGCCCTGTTCCCCTATATGGGGTTGACATAACTAGCTACATCAAAGTAAAAACAGTGCTTTGTCTCCACTAGGATTGTACATTGAGATAGCTTATCTTCATGTAAAATCACAGCTATTTTAAATGAAGACATAGCCTTAGATACTCTATTTTTCCAAATTTGTGTACATCTGGCATAGTTTGCTTGAAATTCAGTGTTTTTAACCATATGTAAATCCTACTGGGAACATGTTACTTTGGGTATGTCTTTACTATCGGCGGGCAGCAATCGATCCAGCAGGGATCGATTTATCGCGTCTAGTCTAGATGCGATAAATCGATCCCCAAGTGCTCTCCCGTCGACTCCTGTACTCCAGCTTGGCAAGAGGCGCAGGCAGAGTCGACGGGGGAGCGGCAGCAGTCGACTCACCGTAGTAAAGACACCGCGGTAAGTAGATCTAAGTACGTCGACTTCAGCTATGTTATTCACGTAGCTGAAGTTGCGTATCTTAGATGAATTCTTCCCCCCTCTCCTCCCCCAGTGTAGACCAGGCCTTAGATTCAGCTGACTCACTGGGCTAGGTGACCTGCAATCCTGAAATCCTTAGGAGTAGACAACCTTGGGGAGAAGTCTTGAGTTGAACATTGTTGTTGTTAATAAACCTAAATCCCAGGAAGTGGATGAGTTTTTGACTCTACATAGCATTTTAGAGCACATTGGGAAAGGAAACTTCTTACAGTTGCATTTCACCAAAGATCAAAAGAATTACTTTGAGGCAAATTTTCTTGTTTTAAATCTTACATGACAACAGATATAGACAGCACATTGTTGTACATGTAATTTGAAAACTGGACCTTTCCTTATAATGTCTAACACATTCCTGAAGACCTAGGAAAATAAGGGAAAACATTTCAGTATGCCACAAAAGCAGCTGCCTAATCTGTGACATAGACAAGAATCTAGTTTACAGATAATGGTATTAATTGTGGTCATTATATTATCTGTGTGGCTTTTCTCGTTGACAGGAGACTCTTCCTCAAAACTAAGGCTCTTGGGCCCTCTCTTTTGCAGGCTATTTTTGGAGCTTATTGTAAATGAGGTAGCTGGCCCTAAAGCTAAAGCAGTATCACCTTCCAACATTTGTGAGAGGAAAAAAAAGTAGAAAAGTCGGTTCATATAAATGAAAAGTACAAAAGTATTCTTTTCCTACCCTCTAAAGCTTCAAGTCCAGAGGGTGCTTTTTCTGCAGGACACAACAGAAGCCAGGGTTCAAATCAACTTTCCAAGAGCAATATGTGACACTTTTCCACAAACTCTTTGCCGCCTTCCAAGGGGAAGAATATCTGCATTTAGGAAGAAGTAGGAGGATGCAACATCAGACCATAGATTTTTCAAATAATAGTGCAAAGGCACAAGGTATAACAATTTCTCAAATTACCCCAGCCCTCATCTTGTGATTTCCCCATGTTCTAGATATCCTGCCAAAAAACAGTGACTCAGACCCTTGACTCATCTCTCCAGATCAGCCCTATCCTCAGAATCCCTTGCCACCTTTGATGAGCTCAGACAGAAAATCTATTCATTCTACTTCATTATCACAAAAGAGGGGTTTGAAATGTATGTGTTTATATAAAAAATTCAAACTGGGATAACTGAGATCAACAATAGCAGATGTGGAATCAGGCTGCTTTCTAGCTTTCATGGATCTGAAAGACAAGTATTTGTGAAAACCAATTCAGATAAAATATCAGAAATTCCTCCAGTTTGTGATTGATCAATCAAGGAATTGCATTGCTCCTCCTTATACAATGGATTGTCTGTACTGACATTTAGTAAAGTTCTAGTTATAGAACAGCCTCACTGACTCGCCACATGGATGACTGACTCATAAATTCACCAAAACTCCTCACAATCAAGGATGTGAGCAGAGAAACAACCTAGTTATTTTTGAGAGTGGGGATCGTGGTAAACCAAGATCAAGAAACTACCCCGGAGAGAAAACTTGGATGAGGGCGTAGGTACACTTTATCTTTAAATAATATGGTATATGGTGGATCAGATGTGAGGGTGTGCAGCTTGGAGACCCTTCTGGCAGAAGTGATAGCAGTTAGAAAAATCAAGTTCCATGAAAGGTATAATAAGGAGCACATTGCTGAAGGCTCAAATGGTGGTCCCATAAGATTGGACAAAACCAAGTTCAAATCCCAAAGGGGAATGGGCTCCCTTAATTCAGAGTACAATCTTTCCAGGCCTTTACAGAATCTAATTGTTATGTTGTTAGAAAAAACATACCGGTTATCTGCACAAGGGTGGAAAGCTAATATTGCTGCCCAGTGAACCTTGATAGAGGAAATTGCTAAATCTTCCTGTTTCAGGTTTAGCAGATAGTTGCGTATTTGTTGGCTGGACGAATGCATCGGCGAGACTCTGGTTTGACAAGCCCAGATGGACAACTGCTGAGTTGTCTGAGTCATCAGTGGTTGAGGGCAGAGGAAGGGAACACTCAGACAGACATTGAGAGGATCCAACCACCAATTCAGTGAAATTAGAACCCACAAAGATACCATGAGCAATGTCCAGAAGAAGATGGCTTGGCAAGTACATTGAGGCCTGCCTCATCTGGAGGGGTTTGAGGTGCAGCCTTGCATGTTGTATTACATATGTGCACATTGCCATGTGCCCTAGGTGCTTCATACAGTTTTGGGCTGTGATTGGATGAATCTTGAGGTCTGTCACAAGAGATCAAATAGATTGAAATCTTGACTTTGGGAGAAATGCTCTCACCTGGGTAGAGTCCAACACAGCCCCTATCAACTCTATCGTCTGTACTGGGCAAAGGATAGATTTGTCTGCATTGATCAGGAGGCCTAAGGCCTTGAAGGCTGACTGAATGAGTTGAACGCTGAATATAACCTGAGCTCTGGACTAGCCCTTGACCAGCCAGTCATCCAAATAAGGGTAAACATGCACTCCTAGTCTCCTGAGGAATGCTGCTACCATGGTCATACATATTGTGAACATCCAAAGAACTGCAGGCAGGCAGGCCAAATGGAAGCACCATTAACTGGTAATGCGAGTGCTTCAGTAGGAATCTGAGGAACTTTCTGTGCTGTTGGTATATCAACACATGAAAGTAGACATCTCTTAAATTGAGGGTCTCCTGTATCCATGTAGGGAATAATGGATGCCAGGGTGACCATGCTAAACTTTATTTTTTGAGATAGTTGTTGAGCTGACGCATGTCTAAAATAGGTCTGAGACCTCCCTTGGCTTTTAAAATTAGGAAATAACCAGAGTAAAAACCCTTCCATCTTAAATTCTGCAGATCATCACCTATGGCTCCCATCTGAAGGAGAGATTGAACCTCCAGGACCAAAGTTCTTTGTGAGAGGGGTCCCTGACGAGGGATGTGGAGGGAGAGTGGGAAGAAGGGGTACAAATAAACTGGATGGTGCATCCTATTTCTACAGTGCTCAACCCCAATGGTCCATGGTGATATGGGACAAAGCACTACAGACATGGGAAAGGTGGTTTGCAAACAAAGGAGAGTCTGAACTGAGCTCAGGCACTGTCCCTGTCTTGGGGTCCTAAGCACACTCTTGGGATGCAGACCTTATATCTAGCACCCTCTCTAGAGTTGCAACTACATTATCCAATTGCCCAGCCCCTAGAACAAGTGCTGAGCTCTCCCATACCTCAAACACAACCTCTTCTAGAACTCCACCCAAAGATGTGAGCCTTGTGGTTCACTTCCTCAAGGGGCCATGTGGTTGGCGCAATTTATAAAACACAGATTCTTTGCACAGGGTTCTTACCCATTAATTTTTCTTTACTAGCACAAGAAATACACAGATCTATACAAAAATGATAAACCCTATGTGCATTTCCCTACCTCAGTTTCCTCACCACTCCAGAGCATTCTTTGAGCTAGGGTCAAGGTCATCTGTGTCCTTTTGTTGCAGAGCATGTTTTGGTTCTGAAACATGGAGCCTTCTCCCCCCACCTCACCTTGCTTGACTTCACTGATTCATCCCCTTCCTCTCTCCTGCCCAAACTTCCTATGTGTTACCCTAAGCTGTCCCTCCTGCTTTGTCATTTCTGTCTCTTTGCCTTTCTTGAGGAACTTCCACTGTCTCCACTTCCGCCACCCTATTTAGGCAGGTGAAGGAAATACCTTCTCCCAGGCTCCAGCAAATCCATTGTCCCAAGGTACTTCACCCTGAATTGTTTTGTAGTAACCCACCAATATACCTGTCTGGGAGATGCTTAAAACTTGTCAATATTGGTGGATACACATAGATAGAGGGGCATTCATGATACAGCAATTTTCATAATAACTTCATGATATCAACTAGAATTCATAAGTTGTACATCTGTTCCCCAAATCATCACACAGAAACAGTAGGTGTATCTGGAGGCCTTATATTTGAAGGCTTCCGAGGTACCAATGACTTTAACATTCTGAGGCCAGCCCCAAGGCCATCATCTGATGGGCCAGTATAGGAGACTCCAGTACCGATATGTAGTCTCTGGTTACCATAAATGCTTGGGGAGTTGATTTCAAGAGTATTGATGTCGCAGTTATTAGCACCAGGCGTGAAGATGTCGATAGAATTGATGCCAAGGTTACTGATATCGAAGGAATGGCAATGTGTACCAGCTTCATTAGTACCAAAGTTGGTTCTTGAGCTACCTATGAACACTAGTTTTGAGCTACCTATGAACACTACAGAGCTGGAAGTCTTAGGATCTTTTGACTGGCCTCGACATGGAGAACTGTTCCTCTTTTCCCTGGGAGTCATATGAAGTTTTCTGCCCTCTATTTCAGGTTGAGGATCTCAGTGACAGAACAGCTGAAATTCTAGCTGATGAAGTACTTCTTGCAGAGCTGTATTCTGCTTAATCAGTCCCAGGCTGGCCTGGATCAGAGGCTGGACACAGACTCTGAGGTAATCTCTCAGAAGGGCTTCTCTGGATTTTTGCATTGTCTTAGAGAAGAACTTGCAAATAGTGCGTTTGTCCCTAACATGGCCTTCACCTAAACAGATTCGGCATCCAATAATGCCCATTGTTAACAGGCATGAGGGCCTCACAGTTTTTAAAACCTGGGGACTAAGTATTGCTTCCTCTTCCCCTGCAAGGAGTGGCTGGGGCTGTGTCAGACCCATCCCCATAAACTCCCCCAGCTGCACGAAACTCAGCATCCTCCCCTGCTTCCTGCCCCCATCGCTCCTCAGCTTTGGGGGGGAGGGGTCACTGTACGAGGAGCTGCTCCCCCATCCACCCAACCCCTGTGCATCTGGACCTCCCATACCCAGATACCCCCGCCAAGCCTCACCCCGTACACCCAGAGTCCCCCTAGCCCTCCATACCTGAACCCCACCCAACTGAACCTCAACCCCTGCATCTGGAGCCCCCTGCACCCAGACACCCTGCCTCCAGACCCCCACCCCTGCACCCAGACCACCCCCCACTGAGCCCCCTGCACTCAAACCCCCACCCCCTGCACCACCCTGAGCCCCCACATCTAGACCCCCACACCACTGACCCCTAACTAGCTGCACCCAGACTCCCACCCCACCAAGCCCCACTCCTTCAGCACCCAGACCCCCCTGCTGAGACCCCCACACCCAGACTTCTCTGCTGAGCCCCAACCACTTTCACCTGGAAGCCCCTGCAGTGTCCCCATTACCCCTGCACCTGGAACCCTCCCACCCCTGCAAACGAGCCTCTGTGCATCCAAATCCCCCCACACCTAGACCCCCCCTACTGAGCTGCTTGCACCCAGATTGTCCCACACAAAATCATCTCACCCCACACCTGGATCTCCCCACACACACACTGAGCCCCTCCACACTTGGATTCTGCCTGGTGGAGCCTGCCTGCCTGCCCCACACCTTGTACGTGTGATGCAGAGGGGCAGGGCCTCTGGGTGTTTCTGGGGCAGGCCCAGGCCCTGTGCTGTGTCAGGGTCGGGTGCAGCCTCACTATTGAGTCCGTGTCGCGGGGTGTTCGGGGCTGCAGGGAGATCTCCCACCTTTGTGCAGCCACTGGCCTGTGCTCCCTACTGCCATGCTGGAGCCTCTGCATTTATTTATTGACAAATAAAACTTGCAGAATTTTAAAATATTGTGCGCAGAAATTTTAATTTTTTGGCGTAGAATGCCCTGTAATAAGAAGTATGTAAGTTTAAGATAGAAATGTGATTTTTTTCAAGTTGACAAATGTCCCTTTAAACAATAAACAGCTGTTACTGAGGCTGAATGCCCATCTCAGATTATGGAACATCCTCTGTTTCTGTGGTAGCCTGTGATGCTCAAAAGGTGAAATTTTGTCCCCACTTAAGTTGATGGCAAAAACTCTCATTGACTTCAGTGGCATCAGGATTTTACCCAGAGTCTCCATTGAGGATGCTTTCTGATGGACGGGGATCTTAAATAGCAGTACACTTTCATTATCTATACAAAAGATTTAACATCTCATTCCAAAAACTGCAAACCAAATTGTCTTACATTTTAAGTCTATGGTTTGAAACGCAGTAATCTAATACAACCCCCCCCCCCCCCCCCCCCCCCCCCAAAAGGCATCCAGCCTTTTTAATTAAAAAAAAATTTAAACTTTGGACAATTTTAGAGTGAAACTGGCAGGCTCTTCAGAAATTGCACTCTGACTAATGTTATCTGTTTTTACTGCAGATTCAACAGTTTTTATCTATGGCTCAGTCAGCACTTAGTCAGTTTTAGAAATTCTGCATGGACTCTTCAGGGAGTAAATTGTAACAACCCAATTTTTAATGTGATCATTTCCCCATATATTTTAACCCTATTCAGCAAAGATAAAAATAAAATAAATTGCACATAGGCAGGCTGCTTGCCTTACTCTTGGGGCTTCTCTGTACTAGAGAACTTGACTGTTTATAACTGAACCAGTTGTATTACATAAATTTAAGCACAAAATGTTCAGTGTGTCTGCACTAGCAATGTTCAAAATGATGGTTGCGATGTTTTCTGGGTACCCATCCCTAAATTCCCAGCACAACTCCCAGAAGCAACAGACCACTATCCTGGGAAGGACGGGAATGCTTCAAGGGAATACTTCACACAGACCAGTAAAGACTTATGAATCTGAAGAGATGACTGTCCACTGGGATGAAAATGAACTCTCCAGAGGACAGCCTGCAGAAGGTAAGGACAAATAGCTACAAACCTTTATGCCCCTGCCTGGGAGCTCAGAGAGAAGATTCGTTTCATGTCAGGATTATTGGTGGGCAGGTGGTTGGGGGAAGATTTCAGTTATCTGTGCTTTGAACTCTGGGAGCAGATTTACTAAAGATTTTATAAAGAAGTAACTTTTCCCTGAGGAAAGAGAATTTAGGTCTCCTTCTCTGGGAGGCTGGCACAGGAAGAGAGGCGCTTTGGTATGTGACAAATCACATCAGTGTGACATCTTGCATTTCCCTACAGAACCTATCCCTTTTGAAGGCAAAGGCTATCTTCTAAATTATGACAAGATATCCTCCACTCCATCTATGGCCTAATGCATATGCTCTGTGTGCCCCTGAGTAAACTGGAAGTTAACTTGAGGGAACCTTGGGCAATTATACTAATCCAAAAGGATTCTGGGTAGGTTTTTCCTTAACTTTTAGAGACGGAATAAATGAAAAACCTCATCCTGCTATAACTAACAGCATCTGACAAACCTGGACATACAGGAAAGAGTGCTGCAGAAAATTGTGTGGTATGCAGGTCAAAAGAAAAAAAATCTAGTGACTGCCTCCACTTCCCTATCCACTGGGTCCTTTTAGGCTGACATTGGATCCATAAAGATCTCTCTGTGTATGACATTGAATTAGTTGTACGCATAGTAATATAGAGAGAGGGATGAACTAGTTGCCTTGCTTTATTATGCTGAATTTGCAAATCTTATTGAAATTTTTGGCCCAGTCTTGCTCCAATGAAGTCAGCGGCAAAACTCCAATTGATTTAAATAAAAACTGGTTCAATGCCCAGATAGTAGGCACTACTTATAATAGCTGCATTTATCTTACATTCTAGTAAGTAATCCTACATGCTGCTCTAGAAAAAACCCGCAGTACCCCATCCACACTCAACTACACTTCATAGTCACTGCCACAAACAATTCTCAGATATCATCTTTCAGCTTTTTAAAAGATAAATAAAATATTGTGAGGGAAAAACAAATTTGATTAAAAGCTGAGGAAAACTTGTCAGCTTTTCAAAGTAGTACATACTTTTCATGAATAGTGTGTTAAAAGTATGCCTAAAATGCAGGATTTTATGTCAGTTTGTGTTCTGTCTCAAGTACAGAATTAAGTAAATTTGATATAAACAGCACAGCTATAGCTGTACAAACTTGTCCAGATGAAATATTTGTACTACAGAATGTTTAGTGGTTACTAACCTATGAAAATTAAAGCAATTCCTATGAGTTTTATTTCCATTTACTGTATTTCTTCACCTTTTCAATGTTTCCTATTTTAATTATCTTTGCTTTACATTGAAGATGATGTTTGATCCTTTGAATAATTATTATCTCCCCATAAGGCTGGAGGAGATAACTGAAGGATTATCTGTAAAACACCATACCATTTCAAGTTAGAATAAGGAATATTTTCAAAAGAAGACAGTAGTTTTCACCCCATCTTAGCCCTATTTTATCCTTATTAATAACATTTGACTACAGTCAGTTTCTCTGTCTTCTCTGTACATTGTTGAATGAAAGATGGCTTAACTGTGGTATCTGGCAGGAATTTAATCACTACTAGCGTATATTGCAAATTACAGAAATTGATTATACATTTGTAACATTTTGGGGTGCAATCCAGACCAGTAAGAGGTTATGTCACTACCTGCCCTATAACCCTGGGTGCCTTAAATGCTGTGGCTCACAGCCCAGACACCAACAGCCAGCAGACAAGCAGGCAGTTTCTTGAGTGTCTGGGTGCTCCGCAGCCCCATTGTTCAGCTGCCTGCTGAAAACATAACATCCCCACCCTGGTCTCAACCAGCCTTGCAAGGTGACCCCCAACACACTTCCAGTCCCGCATTTCCCCCAAACCATCTGTCCTGAAGTGCCCAGCCCTCTCCTGGAACACTCAGAGGAGTAATAAAATTCGTGGCTCCTTTTAAAGAGAACAAAAGCAGAGTTTATTCCTTTAACTGGAATTAACAATCACTTCAGTTCACACACAGCACTGGGGTGGTTTAGATTAAAAGTAAAACAAGTTCATTAACAAAAAGAGAGGTTTTAAGTGAGTTCAAGCAGGGCTGTAACTAGGGCGGGGTAAGAAGGGCAGTCGCTTAGGGTGCAGAGCCGGAGGGGGCGCAAAAATTGGACAGTGCAGGAACATTTCTGAATATAGCTCTGTAGCGGGATCAACATGTTCCCTCAGTGCCTTCAGAGAGTGTCTTGTATTAAGATAGAATAAATAGACCAAAGATGTTAACATAACCCAGTCACTTTCCAATGTTACACAAAGTTTGGAGTTTCATATTGTGACAAAGTTCCTCCTCTATCTTGGTGGGTCCTGCGCTTATTGGCGGATTTTCTTGCTTCAGAGATTCACCATGTGGGTTGGGGAACAGCCCAGAGACCTTCCCCTCTGGGAGAACCCACAGTCCAGGTCAATTGGGAGGTTTGGGGGGAATCAGGGCCCGCCCTCTACTCCGGATTCCAGCCCAGGGCCCTGTGGACTGCTGCTGTCTATAGTGCCTCCTGTAACAGCTGCATGACAGCTACAACTCCCTGGGCTACTTCCCCATGGCCTCCTCCAAACACCTTCCTTATTCTCACCACAGGACCTTCCGCCTGGTGTCTGATAACGCTTGTGCTCCTCAGTCCTCCAGCAGCACACCCTCTCACTCTCGGCTCCTTGCGCCTCTTGCTCCCAGCTCCTCACACTCACACCACAAATTGAAGGGAGCTCCTTTTTAAAACCCAGGTGCCCTGATTAGCCTGCCTTAATTGATTCTAGCAGCTTCTTCTTAATTGGCTCCAGGTGTCCTAATTAG
>NW_020664447.1:2022743-2064028 GCF_002925995.2 Terrapene triunguis | reverse complement strand
ATCCAGTGACCAGTATATTTGCCCTCTACCAGACTCCTGTACCCCACCGGTCTGGGTCTGTCACAATATACGAACACTCCATAAAAAATCCTTTTAACCTTTTATTAAAGATAAAGAGTAGGGAAAACAGTTTACATTTAAAATGCTGTGAGTATTAAATAATGTTTTTAGTTATCATCATCCATTGCCCACTCTCCTTTTAGTGGAAGAGAATTTTTAGAAGGAAAACCCCCTTTGTTTGGCAGTCTCTTAGGTGGTATCAAGGTGATAATAACTGTTGTGGTAGAACTCCGACCTTGTCCCCGTGGGTCCCGCGCTTCCAGGCGGTTTATGTAGCTTCAGAGGCTCACTGCAACCCTCCACATAACCCTTTTCTCTCTAGGGCCAGGGATATAGTCTACTGAGCCCTTTTCATCATAAGCCAACAAGGAGGTTGGTGAGAGAACTCCCACAGGCTCTGTTGCTCCTACGGCCTCATACCAAAACAGTTTAGCCTCCTGTCCTTACAGGGGCCTGTCTTCCCCTCCTAGGAGATGTTTCTGTAGTGGTGGGTTGGGGGGAACCCGGGCCTGCCCTCTACTCCGGGTTCCGGCCCAGGGACCCTAATGGTAGCAGCTGTTGGCAGCCAACCTTTCACTGCCAGAGTTGCTACATTTCCCTGGGCCACTTCCCCACAGCTCTCTTCCTTCTCCCTTCTTCACCCTTACTTTAGGGCTCCCTTACCAATGACTTGAGGGTACCTTCATTAACCAGCCCTTCAGCCACACTTTCTCTCCTCTGGCTCCCTGGCTCTCTTCTGCCTGACTGGAGTGAGCCCTTTTATAGTATCAGAGGGGCCTTAATTAGAATTAGGTGGTCACATTAGCTTAATGGCCTCACCTAACTCTTTGCAGGTTAATTGGAGTCAGGTGTTCTCATTAGCCTGGAGCAGCTCCTGCTCTGGTCAGTCAGGGAACAGAAAACTGTTAATCCAGTTGCCAGTATATCTGCCTTCTGCTACTCTGCTGTACCCAACTGGCATGGGTCTATCACATTGTCCTTTTGGGAAAAGAGAAGTTGAGATGGGCTGGAACTATTGTTGCTGCTAAATTCCAATCTCATTTCATCCCAGGTGGTGGTTGGTATTCAGTTGGTCCCAGTAGAGGTGGCGATGTCACCTGGGTCCTTCTCTCTGGCCCAATCTACTCAGGACATCCCTCAGGATCAGGATGACAAAGGCTCAGAGTCCCAGGAGACAGTAGGGGTGGCAGCTATAATGAAGCTCGCTCCAGTAGCCAATTTTTCTCCCAGAGTCTCTTTCTTTGAAGACTTCAAAAGGGAGTGGTGGGCAGCCAATCCCCTCATTCTGCCCACCTATTAGACCTTGTTTCCAACACACCAGTTTTGGTTCATTGATTTCTGGTTCCATATTTTCCTTGTTTACCACAGTCCTTACCTAACACAGTCCTTGAGTTATATGAGCAGGCCTTTTTTGTTTGGACTAATTCTTTTAGTCTTGCTTTTGCACCTTTTCCCATCAACATTTGTTGTTGTAGGTTATTGTGACATCTTATGAACTTACATTCACTTTTTACAGGTGAGCTCACAATTGGAGTAAATTTATAGGCCCAATTATCACAACATAAGCTCTCTTATCAATCAATTCTGCCACGATCGGACCTTTGTTCACAAAACCACAATATAAAAAACTATTATAATTTTAAGCATATAGAAAAAGGAAAAGAAAAAGATACTTTGTTATATTTTACAATTTTCAAATTTCTTATCCCAAAATTGGGATTTAATCAAATATTACAAAAATGACTGTTAAACCTTTCAGATGTTAACGGAGCTTAAGAACTTACAACTCACTTCACCTATAGCTAAAACAAAATTCAAAACTGCTGCTGTTATGTTGTCCAGCTATACTGAAAGACAGACAACACTTGGTATGGTTTTAATCAGGCCGCAACTTTATTATTAGGTGTCTGGGTCTACCCAGAAGATACAAGTGTACAGTGCAGGTAACCCCGTGTTCATTCAATAATTATCTGGGGGCTTCCATCAACTCCCCCTCTTTTTTCATCCACGTCCCCCAGCCAACCCATTGATGGGACCTTACCATCCTCCTCCCCACTCCTCCCGGAGGGTTAAGGTGTGCTATAAGAAAGGGGGGTTGTCTCCCTGCTGTACCATTCATAGGAGCCCCAATCACTCCCACCATCCCCAATCCGTTCCTTCAACCAACACCTCCTTTTAAGTCCTTTTCCAAGGCATTATCTGGTCACTGTATCCCTTCCCTATGGAGTACCTGCACTGGACATCCATCCCACACTTACATAAAGAGTTGTGACATATAGCCTAACCCCTTCATGCCACACATCAACAAAGCCCTCCCTGAACTCGCTGTGCGGAAGGTGGGGGGAAAAAAACCCACTCCACCAGGCCAATCTGGTGGTGAGAGAAAAATTCCTTCTCAGCCCCCGTGAAAAGGGGCAGCTAGTGCAGTGCCCACACAGGTCTTGACCAAACCTGGTATTTTATCAGCTAAGAGGGAGGGAGGGTGGGTGCAGCCTTAGCCTGCTCCGTGTAAAAGGGGCTTCACTGCTTGAGGCTGCCCCCTTTTACTCCCTTCTGTCCTTCCAGCTCCCAGGGGATGAGTCAGTGACCATGCTAACCCCTCCTCCCCTTTTGCAGCAGTTTCTGATATCTTTCCCCCCCTCCCCAGCAGTAAAGCACTATTCCCTTCTTTTGGCCAGCCAGATGAAATCCACCCCACTTGAAGGTGCAATGTGGTCATTTGTAAGATGTTTAAAAACAAACTAGTTCTTATCACTTCTTTAGCTGTATGCCCAAAAATAAATATGGGGGGAGGGGAGACCCTGTTTTTGCCTCTTACACAGTAAACGCTGCACATTTACACAAACCATGAAAATTGTATATGTGACGGGTTGGATCACAGAAACCCCCTTGGGAACTGCCAACTGATGTTCGAAGACTACTTCTGCCCCTGCTTTCCCTGCCAGTTTGGGACTCCAGCGTCCTGTCTTGTTGAGCCAGACACGCCAGTCTGCTCCAACACAGACCCAGGGTCTGAACCACGTGACCCAAAGCTACAGACTTAACTGAAAGCAGCTTACAGAAGTGTTCCTGTCTTTAACACACAGATGCCCAACTCCCAATGGGGTCTAAACCCCAAATAAATCCTTTTACCCTGTATAAAGCTTATACAGGGTAAACTCAAATTGTTCGCCCTCTATAACACTGATAGAGATGCACAGCTGTTCTCCCCCCCCCCCCACCAGGTATTAATACATACTCTGGGTTAATTAATAAGTAAAAAGTGATTTTATTAAATGCAGAAAGTAGGATTTAAGTGGTTCCAAGTAGTAACAGACAGAACAAAGTGAATTACCAAGTAAAATAAAATAAAACATGCAAATCTAAATCTAATACAGTAATAAAACTGAATACAGATAAAATCTCACCCTCAGAGATGTTTCAATAAGTTTCTTTCACAGACTGGACACAATCCTTTCCCCTGGTACAGCCCTTGTTCCAGGTCAGGTGGTAGCTAGGGGATTTCTCATGATGGCCACCCCCTTTTCTCTGTTCCACCCACTTATATATCTTTTGCATAAGGCGGGAATACTTTGTCCCTCTGGGTTCCCACCCCCCACTTCTCAATGGAAAAGCACCAGGTTAAAGATGGATTCCAGTTCAGGCGACATGATCATATGTCACTGTAAGACTTCATTACCCACTTGCCAACACACACACATACAGGAAGACTTACAAGTAAAACAGAGCCATCTACAGACAATTGTCCTGGTTAATGGGATCCATCAAGATTCCAAGCCACCATTAATGGCCCACACTTTGCATAATTACAATAGGCCCTCAGAGTTATATTTTATATTTCTAGTTTCAGATACAAGAGTGGTACACTTATACAAATAGGATGACCACACTCAGTAGACTATAAGCTTTGTAATGATACCTTACAAGAGACCTTTTGCATGAAGCATATTCCAGTTACAATATATTCATACTCATCAGCATACTTTCATAAAATCATATAGAATGCACTGTCACAGTATACATTAGTGGTTAAGCTTGCGCTCTTGAAGAAAAACTTTAGCCCTGATGGCATTCTTATCCAAGTGTGTTGCCTTATTTAAAAGAAGCAATAAAACGATGGTTTTTTTGAATCACTTTTGCATTCATGAACAATTTGCAACACCCAAAGGCAGTAAAAATTCACGGGCATTTGTAGTTCATGACAGACTTAGCCCACCTGTTTTGCCACCAACATTTGTGATGACAGTATGACCATTGTGGCAACATAGTCAATCACAAGGATCTAACCTGCACTACTAGCACTAACCGGTCTCTCATGCACAGAACAGCAAACAAACAAAAAAATAAAAAACCATAAACTGGAATGAAAAAAAAAGAACAAGAAGAAAAATCACATTGTAAAATCAAAAAGGAAAAAATTGCAAAAACAAAACAATCACCAAAAAAAATCACAAAAATTTTGGTGGTGCAAAAGCTGTTCATTCTGTTTTTTTGAGATTTAATTCATATTTAATGCAGTAACAGCCCTGAATTAAGATGGCATTTTGTTAACAAGAGGGTTACCCAAATATTTTGATAAAGTCTGCATTAGTAACTTAACCTTCAACTATTTAAATGACTTCATTTTTACCACTTTTTCTTAAAATATCTTTTCAATAAACCTTCAAAATTATTACCAATCACAGAAACTATAAACCTCAAAAAAGCATTGAAGATTTTTTAAAAATGTAATTTTCAAACAATTGTCAAACCTTTTTTTTAAAAAGCAAAATAATTAACAATTTACTTTGCATGCTTATCTCAAACAAGTTCAACACATTTAAGAATTTTAAAACAAACTTTTGTTTTAAACTAACTTTGTAAACAATTGCTTGTTTTCCAAGGTGCCAGCTTCTCAGTATGTATTTAGGCCCCATGTTGGGATGCCAAAAATGTTCTTTGGACTAATTAAGTCTCTCACTTTTGCACCTTTTTCCTGTCAACATTTGTTGCTATACGTTACTGTGACATCCTATGAACTTGCACCAAGTTTTTACAGTTGAGCTTACAATTAGGGTAAATTTGCACCCAATTATCACAACTGTGCACAAAAGGAGGAATGGCAGCTGGCCCCTACAAGTGGATGTTGTGGCACAGGCAGCAGCTCGAGCTCGCTACCTGAGCTCGGACCCAGGGAATCAGGGGGGCTTGGACTAGGGTAGCTAGCCTGAGCAGCTGTTCCTTACTGCAATGTCCACACTTCTATTTTTAGCACGCTAGCACTCTAGAGCTAGCATGAGTATGTCTACCAACACTGAGAATATCGCCTCCCATCTGCAGGGTAGACACACCCTTGGAAGAAAAAAGGACTTTGGGGAGAGACCATTGAGATAGTAGCCAGAAGAAGTTCACAACTTTAAAGGGGACAGGGAATGAGTAGGGCTGCTAGATCAGTATTCTTAATGCACAACCTTGCATTTCAAAGCTGGAGGGGATAAGGGCTGGTTGTGTGCACCAAAGCTGGGAGGCTACCAGTAGTGCTCAGATTCTCTGTACCAAGTGGAAGAAGAGTTCATACGGTCAGGAAAAATCACAGTGAAGGAAGAGAAAAAAACAAAAAGAGAAACCCCCCACTGCACTTGCAGCCCTAGATAAACAGTGGGGGGGGGGAGGGAGTTCAGGATTAAGGGCATTCCCAAGTGCTCCCTTTTTGACGAAGAGATGGAGGTAACAGTGAATGAGTCAAGGTGAAAAAGTAGAAGAGGAGAATAGGTGTAGCAGACAAAAGAAAGCTGTTATATCAAGGCAACAGGAACGACTTGCCCACTAGAAAGGACCTGCCCTTTAGGGTTCAGTTGAGAAGTTATTGCCCACAACAAGAAAGTACCTGCCATTTGTCACCCATGGTGGTGGTGGTGACAAATTGGGGCTGGTAAGCTGTCAACCATCAGAAAGAGAACCTGTCATGAGTGAGACGGAAGAGGGAGAGCCCAGAAATCTGAAAGATTGTACTAAAACCTCTTACTCTGAGAGCCTGCACTTGAAACAAAGTGTTTTTCTTTGTTTTCAGGTGTTCTACTTCTATGACTCATTTTCCTAGTTGTCATTGTTCTCTTTCTTGGCTTCTTTTTTCTTGGGCCAGAGAACTGGAATGAAAGACGGAACATTGCTAACAAGGGACTGCAGGGTTTCCATGCGTCCAATGAAGAGGAAAAGAAGACTGCCTGGGTAAGGTTAAGCTTGGGTTTATATACTCCCTGGGAGATATAACTTCACTTCTTTACCTCCTTGCTTTCAGAGGCTAGGTCTACACTACAGCGGGGGTCCGACCTAAGATACGCAACTTCAGCTACGTGAATACCGTAGCTGAAGTTGCGTATTTTAGGTCGGCTTACCTGGTGGTGAGGACGGGGGAAAGTCGACCGCTGCCGCCGACTCCGCTGCCGCCTCTTGCCGCGGTGGATTTCCGGAGTCGACGGCAGAGCGATCAGGGATCGATTTTATCACGTCTTCACTAGACGCGATAAGTCGATCCCAGAAAACCGATTGCCTGCCGCCGGACCCTCCGGTAAGTGTAGACAAGCCCAGAGATGCAGTGATAATCCTGCTTACAGAAAGGAAAAGGGACCATACAATGTAGTGGTATTGCTTGGTACAAATACATCTACCAGAGGAGATTAAGCACAATAATGTATCTTTCCACAATGATAAGGTGGCACAGAAAAAGGCACAATCATAATCAAATAATATACTCATGTTCACAGATCACAAAGCATAATCCTCCCATCCTTCTGTCCAAACTCCAGGTATGCCAAGGAGAGGGAGTGGCAGGTTAGCATCTCTACAGTTTACTAAGAAATTACTTCAAGAAAACAGAAAACTTTAGAAAAAAGAAACTCATGGGCCACCTTTTATCTTTCAAAGGTACAAAAAGCAAGTCTGTTATCTTTAATAGCAGCATAGACCAAGACATGTACGCTGGGAGTATGCAAAACCAATCTTCCTCCCTGAGATATTACAGCATACTAGACTAAGTTTGTGGATACAATGTAAGAAACCCTATGTCTCACGAAAAGACAGATCTCCTCGTCCATGAATGAAGCATTCAGGAGAACAGCATTGTAATCTGTAGTGTTTTAATAATGCAAATTTCTTCTAAAATATTTTTCAGTCAAAATGGCTCCCATGTCTGTGATATTTCCAGAGTTTGTATCACACAGTAAGGACTAATACATGCGGAAACAAAGAGCAAACACATTTTTTGGTCTAATTTCTGTTCTCCTGATTTCTGTATTTTCTAATTCCATATTCAAGACATAATACTGATTTGGTTTGTCATAAGCTATTTCTCCCTTCTACTGCAAGGTTAATAATTTAAAGAAAATTGCCAAATTTTAGTTAGTAGGTTTAATATTTAGTAATTTTTCTTGATACTGTTATAGCTTTGGGAATACAACCACCTGGTGGTTTAAGTGGAAGGGTCCATCCCAAATATAGGAATGACAAATTGGGTTGTGCCCCCTAGTTTAAAGGAGATGGATAACCCACAAAAACAGAATTTGCAATTTAGTTTTCCCAAAGCTATTTTTAATTGCATATGCTGGGGCAGCACGTTACAAGTGAAAAAGGTAATAGTTCTCTTCTCTCCGATTCTAATGCAACTCTATCTGGAAACACTGCCTTCAGTTCTGGATAACTCATGACCAGAAAGATATTAATACATTGGAGAGAGTTCAGAAAAGAGCAACAAGTGATCTGGGTGCTGGAGGGATGGATTTTGAGGACAGATTAAAAAAGCTAACTATATATAAATTTAGCACAAGGATGAGGAGCATAAATTTACAAATATTTGAAGAGAGACAACATCAAAGGGGAATAGGAATTGTTTATTGTGGTATAACGGAGGCGTAGCTAAGGGGTGTTTAGCTAAGATTAATGTGCTGAAATTAAGGAAGGTAAAATTTAGGATTAATCTAAGAAAGCTTCCCTACAAAGACATCTAAGGCTTCATAATAGTCTCCCCTGGGACACTTAAAACTAGTCTGGGCAAACATTAACAAATTCACCATAGAAAACAATTTTACATTGACAGAGGGATTAAAAAATTTTTATCATTACATTCTGTGATGAGAAGAAAAAGCTATCCTGGCTTAAAGGGGAAGTGAGGGCACTTACATTTTATTAATGGAAAAATGGGGAAGCTGACAGGGATGAATTTATTTTAGAAGCTAGGAATTGCAGAAAACTAATAAGGGAAGCAAAAGGACATAGGAAGAAATCTATGGCCAGCAGGGTTAAGAGCAACCAGGAGTTTAAGTATATTAAGACTACAAAGAATCCTAGAGTTGGTCCATTACAAGATGAAAATGATAGAACTGTCAATAATATAATGCAGAAGCTGTCAAATATTTCTGTTCTGTATTTGGGAAAAAGCCAGATGATGTATTCCTATTGCATGATGATGACATAAATACTTTCCGTTCTAACAGTAACTCAGGAGGATGTTAAACAGCAACTATTGAAGTTACACATTTTGATATCTGCAGGTCTGACTAAAACGCATCCAAGGGTTTTAAAAGTGCTGGCCCAGAAGCAATCTGGATCAGTAATGTCCAGTACTTGATTTTCAGTAACTCTTGGAACACTGGCGTATTTCCAGAAGATTGGAAGAAAGATAATGTTGTGACAGTATGTTAAAATGGTAAATTGGATGACCCAGGTAATTACAAGACTTTACAGAGTGACAATGATCCTGGCCAAAATTTTGGAACAGCTGATACAGGACTCAATTAAGAATTAAAGGAGGGTAATATAATTAATCCTGATCAAAATGGCATCTGCCATGCTGTCTGGGGTCCCAGAAGGAAATAATTTATTAAAATGGGGTTGTGCTGGCAAAAAGTCTAAGAACTACTGGGCTAATGTGATTCTTGGATGTATAAACAGAAGAATATGGAGTTAAGAGTAGAGAGTTAATATAAACTCTGTATTTGGCACTGATCGATCACTATTGGGATATTGCATCCAGTTCTGATGTTCACAATTCAAGAAAGATGTTGAAAAACTGGAAGGGGTTCAGAGAAGAGCCACAAGAATGATTAAACTAATGAAAAAAACATACTTTCCAGCGAAAGACTCAAAAACTCAATCTTACCAAAGTTACAATTTAGGGGCACCTTGATCACAGTCTATAAGTACTTACTTACTTGGGGACCAGAAAGTGATAATATAGGGCTCTTCAGTCTAGCAGAAAAATGTATAACAAATCCAATAGCTGGAAATTAAAGGTACGCCAGGTTAAACTAGAAATAAGTAACAAATTTTTAACAGTAGATAGGATGGCATGGGGAGCAAAAGACGGTTACTCACCCTTGTAACTGTTGTTCTTCAAGATGTGTTGCTCATATCCATTCCAGTTAGGTGTGCGCGCGCCATGTGCACAATCATCGGAAGATTTTTACCCTAGCAACACTTGGTGGGTTGTCTGAGTGGAGTGGCGCCTTTATGGTGCCGGATATATGCCCCAGCCGACCCAGCGCCCCCTCAGTTCCTTCTTGCCAGCTACTCCAACAGAGGGGAAGGAGGGCGTGTTTGGAATGGATATGAGCAACACATCTCGAAGAACAACAGTTACAAAGGTGAGTAACCGTCTTTTCTTCTTCGAGTGCTTGCTCATATCGATTCCAATTAGGTGACTCCCAAGCCTTACCTAGGCGGTGGGGTCGGAGTGAGATGTTGCAGGAAGGACCGCTGAACTAAATGCAGCATCACCCTTGGACTGCTGCACTATCGCATAGTGGGCGGCGAAGGTATGCACGGATGACCAAGTCGCTGCCCTACATATCTCCTGAATGGGCACATGCGCCAGGAAAGCAGAGGATGAAGCCTGAGCCCTTGTGGAGTGGGCAGTAAGGTGCGTAGATGGGACACCCGCCAAGTCATAGCACGCACAGATGCATGATGTGATCCAGGACGAGATGCGCTGGGAAGAGACTGGAAGGCCCTTCATCCGGTCTGCCACAGCAACAAACAGCTGTGACGTTTTCCTGAAGGGTTTCGTTCGCTTGATGTAGAAGGCCAGGGCCCTGCAAACGTCTAGGGAGTGCAGTTGTTGCTCCCGTCGAGAGGCGTGCGGCCTCGGGTAGAAGACAAGGAGGAATATGTCCTGGTTGACATGGAAGGCAGACACCACCTTAGGGAGGAAGGCCGGGTGGGATTGCAGCTGTACCTTGTCCTTGTGGAACACCGTATATGGTGGTTCCGATGTGAGTGCCCTGAGCTCAGACACACGCCTTCCCGAGGTGATAGCTACGAGGAAGACTGTCTTCCAGGAAAGGTATAGGAGCGAGCAGGTGGCCATCGGCTCGAATGGGGCACCCATGAGTCTGGATGGGACCAGGTTAAGATCCCACGTAGGGACTGGTTGTCGAATTGGTGGGAACAGGCGCTCCAACCCCTTGAGAAATCTGCTGACCATGGGATTGGAGAAGACCGAGCGCCCGTTTGCACCCGGGTGAAAAGCCGAAATAGCTGCCAGGTGCACCCTGATGGAAGATATTGCCAAGCCCTGCTGCTTTAAGGACAGGAGGTAGTCCAAGATGATAGGTACTGACGCCTGTAGGGGGGGTCGTATGATTCCAGGTGCACCAGCAGGAAAACCGCTTCCACTTGGCTAAGTATGTGGACCTGGTAGAGGGCTTCCTGCTACACAAAAGGATCTGCTGGACCGAGTGAGAACAGCACAGCTCAGACTGATTTAGCCACGCTGTGAGGTGGAGAGATTGCAGGTCAGGATGACAGAGTCGACCATGATCCTGAGTGATCAGGTCTGGCCACAGTGGGAGTGGAATCGGGGTGTCCACCGACAGCTCTAGGAGAGTGGTATACCAGGGCTGTCTGGGCCACGCCGGGGCGACCAGAATCAGACGGGCTCTGTCCCTGCGCAGCTTGATTAGGACTCTGTGGACTAGTGGGAATGGAGGAAGGGCATAGCACAGGTGATCCTTCCACTGAATTAGGAAGGCGTCCAACAGGGAACCCAGAGAGCACCCGTGGAGAGAGCAGAACACCTGGCATTTCTGATTCTCGCGAGAGGTGAATAGGTCTATCAGGGGAAAGCCCCACTTCAGGAAGACAGAGTGGATGACGTCCGGGAGAACTGACCACTTGTGAGCCTGGAATGATCTGCTGACGTGGTCCGCTAAGGTGTTCTGGATCCCTGGGAGAAACGACGCCACCAGGTGGATCGAGTGGGGTATGCAGAATTCCCACAGACGAGTGGCTTCCTGACAGAAGGGGGATGACTGGGCTCTCCCTTGCTTGTTGATGTAAAACATGGCCGTAGTGTTGTCTGTGAGGACTGCAACACAACGGCCTTGAATGCGCTCTCTGAATGCTTGACACGCCAGGCGCACTGCTCTGAGTTCCCATACTTTGATGTGCAGGGATAACTCTCCTGCCAACCATAGCCCCTGTGTACAGAGGTTCCCGAGGTGGGCTCCCCATCCCAGGGATGACGCATCCGTGACTAGGGACACCGGAGGGCTGCGGGGCGTGAAATGACAACCCTTCACACACTGATTTGGGGTCCAGCCACCAGCCTAGAGAGGCTAATACCCCTGGCGGGATGGTAACCACCATGCTCAAGCTGTCCGGACCTGAGCGGTATACTGTTGATAGCCAGGATTGGAGTGGACATAGTCGCAGCCTGGCATGCCTGGTCACAAACGTGCAAGAGGTCATGTGTCCCAGGAGGCACAGGCATGTTTTCATGGTCAAGGTCGGGAAGCTTTGCAGGCTGTGGACAATGTTCACCAGGGATTGGAAGCATGCTTCCAGCAGAATTGCCCGGGCTAGGCCTGAGTCTAATACTGCTCCTATGAATTCTATCCTCTGGGTTGGTACCAGAGTGGATTTCGCGACATTGAGCAGGAGGCCCAGCCAACTGAACATGTTCATGGTGAGCTGAACATGAGACCACCTGATCCCTGGAGCGACCCCGAATAAGCCAGTCGTCGAGATATGGGAACACTTAGACCCGTTGTCGACAAAGGGAGGCAGCCACCACAGCCATGCATTTGGTAAACACCTCGGGGGCCGTAGATAGGCCGAAAGGAAGGACGATGAATTGAAAGTGCTGTTGATTGACCACAAAGCGAAGGAAGTGTCTGTGCACTGGGTAGATCGCAATGTGGAAGTACGCGTCCTTCATATCGAGGGCGGCGTACCAGTCTCCAGGATCTAAGGAAGGAATAATGGTCCCTAGTGAGACCATGCGGAACTTCAACTTTACCATAAATTTGTTGAGTCCACGTAGGTCCAGGATGGGCCGAAGCCCGCCCTTGGCCTTGGGGATTAGGAAGTAGCGGGAATAAAAGCCTTTGCCCCTTGACTCTCCTGGAACCTCCTCTATCGCTCCCAAAGCCAGGAGTGATTGGACCTCCTGTAGAAGGAGGTGCTCGTGAGAAGGGTCCCTGAAGAGGGACGGGGAAGGAGGGGGGGGGAAGCAAATTGGAGGGAGTATCCCCTTTCCACCATGCGTAGGACCCAACGCTCTGATGTTATGTAGGACCATGCACGGAGGAAATGGGAGAGACGATTTTGGAAAGGCGGGGAAGGCTCCTGAATGGAGACTGGTGCTCCGTCCTCGGGCGCACCTTCAAAAGTTCTGCTTAGGCCCTGCCGATGGCTAGGGAGGGCCCTGGCCTTAGCTGGCTTGGTGTCCAGTTTGTTTCCTTTTACCACCTCGGCCGCGTCTTCTAAAGAAGTCCTGTCTCGGCCAAGGGGGAGGATATGACCTCTGAGGATGTGGTCTGAAGGGTCTTCTCTGCGTTACTGGGGTATGCATTCCCAGAGAGCGCATGATAATTCTTGAGTCCTTCAGACGCTGCTGCCTTGAGTCTGTCTTCTCAGAGAATAGGCCCTGGCCATCAAAGGGCAGGTCCTGGAGGGTCTGCTGTAACTCTGGTGGTAAGCCAGAGACCTGCAGCCACGAGATGCAGTGCATGGCTATGCCCGAGGCCAGCGTCCTAGCTGCCAAGTCTGCCGCGTCCAGAGAAGCTTGAAGAGAGGTTCTGGACACCTTCTTGCCCTCCTCTACTATAGCCCCAAGTTCCTCTCTGGACTCCTGTGGAACCAACTCCTTGAATTTCTCCATAGAGTGCCACGAATTATAGTCATATGGGCTCAGGAGTGCCAGCTGGTTGGTCACCCTGAGCTGCAAGCCTCCGGCCGAGTACACCTTGCGCCCAAACAAGTCTAGGCGTCTAGCGTCCTTTGATTTAGGCGCCAGGGCCTGCTGACCGTGCCGCTCCTTCTCGTTGACCGAAGCCACGACAAGGGAGCACGGTTGGGGGTGTGTATAGAGGTACTCGTAGTCCTTTGAAGGGACAAAGTACTTCCTTTCCACCCCTTTGGCCATAGGTGGAATAGAGGCTGGCGATTGCCAGATTGTCTTGGCATTGGCCTGTATGGTTCATATGACGGGGAGGGCAACTCTGGACAGTGTCTACTACAGGCTCCTCTACCTCCACCACCTCCTCTACCTGGAGGTTCATATTGTGCGCCACTCTGCGGAGCAGTTCCTGGTGGGCGCAGAGGTCCATAGGAGTAGGGCCCGAAACCGTAGTCCCCGCCACTGCCTCATCAGGCGAGGACAAGGAAGATACACCCGGGGCTAAGGGATCCTGCGCGAGGTCCTCTTGTGGAGGATCTTGTTGCTCAAGGTCCATCACGCTAGGAGTGTGGGCCTGCACTGGCACTGGAGCAGTCGTCTCAGAGCCTCCTGGGGGGGGCCGAGACACAGTGGCCTCCAGTACTTGGGGCTCCGAAGGGGCGGAACGGGAAGCCCCCGAAGGAGCCCCCTGGGCCTGATGGTATGCCCAGGGGGTCCAAAAAGGACCACTGTGGGGGTTCATGGCCCGGGTCCTGGCTTTCTTCTAGCCACGGGCCTGTACCGCCCTCGCCCTGGTCCTGGTAGCTACCTTGCTAGCGTGACGACGCACAGGCGGAGTAAGATGGCCAAGGCGGTGCTGTACGTGCTGGTGCCGAGTACCGCGGTGCTGTACGGTGCCATGGTGCTGGGCACCAGTGCCGTGAGGCAGAAAGGTACCGAGAAGTCGATCAGTGCCTGCGGTTGTATCGGTACCGGGAGCCTGATCTGGATCTCGATGGCGACCTCCGGTGAGATCGGCATCGGGATCAGCTCCAGGTCGAGTGCCGCTCTGACTAGTACTGGGAGCGGTGCCAGGAGTCCGATCGGTACCGGCCATAATGCTATTCGGATCTCCACGAGCTGGAGCGGCGTTGCGAGTAAGACCGGCGCTGAGAATGAGACTGGTGCTGGGACTGTGAGCGACGCCGTGATGGGTGCCAGGAAGATCGGGACCGGTGTCGTCCTTCACTTGGCGAAAGTGGTCGCATGAGGGACGGCTTTCCCTTCGACAGCACCGTCCGTGCCGGAGGTGCTGCCGGCTGCAGAGGAGTCGGCTCTGTGAGTACGATCAAGTCCCGTGCCGTTGAAAAGGTCTCCGGTGTGGAGGGTAGTCTCAGCTCGACCCCGGTGTGCCCCGGGGAGCTTACGTGCACCGGACTTGACGGCCCTTGCAGCGCCGGAGTCAACGGTGCAGGAGCCCATATTTGTCCTATGCGCTCCGGCAATGGACGTGGCTCCAACTGCGGTGCGGGAAGCATCGGTGGCTGTCACACCGACAAACAATAAGTGGCCTACACCAGCTTGGGCTGCTTCCTCGTCGGAGATAGAGACCTGCGCCGTGGTGGTAGAGGTGCCGGGAAGATCTGGCGCCGCGAGTCTTTGGTAGAGTCCGAACGCGGTGCTGGACCAGTCGGTGCCGCAGGGGCACTCCGTACCGAGGATGCGGTGCCGAGTCTCGGAGCGTGGAGGAAGGGACTGGGCTAAGTGCCGCCTCCATAAGGAGCTGCTTCAGTCTAAGGTCCCGCTCCTTCCTGGTCCTCGGCTTGAAGGCTTTGCAAATGCGGCACTTGTCTGTGTGGTGGGATTCCCCCAGACACCTTAGGCAAGAGTCGTGGGGGTCTCCCATTGGCATCGGCCTCTGGCAAGTCGAGCAGGGTTTGAAGCCTGGAGACCCAGGCATGGACCTAGGTACCAGGATAGGGAAGAGGGGAGAAGACCCCGTTCCCCCCCACTAATTAAACTAATTCTAACTATACTAAGTAATTCACAACTATTAACAACTATAACCAACTATTAACAACTAATCAGAAACTATTAACAGGTACTAAAGCGAATGCTAGGGAGAGTGGAGATCAGCTAAGCTGCGCTCCACAGTTCCAACGATCGTCACGGGAGGTAAGAAGGAACTGAGGGGGCGCTGGGTCAGCCGGGGCATATAACCAGCGCCATAAAGGCGCCACTCCAGGGGGAGCCTCAGCCGACCCACCGAGTGTTGCTAGGGTAAAAATCTTCCGACGATCATGCACGTGGCGCGCGCACACCTACTTGGAATCGATATGAGCAAGAACTCGAAGAAGAACAAGAAGGTGCTTGTTTGAAAATGTAACAAATGGGCAATGAAGGCTGCCATAACTGTCAGAGCAGAGGCATGATTCAACATCCTGATAGCATATAAAGCATGCTAGATAGGGTGGGTATAGGCCATGAAGTGCCTTAAAAGTGAAGACATGTAGTTATTATTTGATGCAGTAGCGAATGTGGAATAACCGGAAGGATGTAGAAAGAGAGGTGATATACTTGAAGTGTCATGCCAGAAAAATGATCTTTGCAGCAGCATTGTGAATGGATACAAGTGGGCTAGAGGGGATTTGTCAAGGAAGAATATACAGATAGATATATGATTTATTACAACATATTTCAAAAAGGGTTTTTAATGAAAAATGGGGTTTATATATTTTTAATGAAGTACTCTAAAAATAAGTTTGTTTGGGGCAGTTTTTTATTATTTGAGATTTCATGGGAGGAGTCTGACTGCAACAGGTTTCATCCAAGCTCTCCAAATTTATCAGAACATTTTCCCAAACTAAAAACAGTTTTCTGCTTATGTTAAAAATTTTAAAAACTATTTTTCTCAACTTTATTTAAATATCATGTATAATAGAAAATATTATGTGTCAGTAGCTGAATTTTTTATTAATCTTTAAATCGGGTAATTCAATGAAATTTTGAAAAGTTTAAATGAGAAATGGAACCTGATCTAGATTTTTGAAGTGAGAACAGAATCTATAAACACATGAAGAGTATTAATGTCTTTTTTGTGAAAATTACATACAAATACATGAAATACCTAAAAGGCTATGCATAAGACAAAATTGGTGTGTAAGTCCTTTAACAGAGAGTGTTTACAATTCTTGTTCTTTTGGCAAGACTATGAACAAGATAGTTGTAAATAAAAGATGGGGCCAGATACTCAGTTGCTGTAAATTGGTGCAGCTCCATTTATTCAGTGGAGCTATTCCAATTTACACCAGCTGAGAGTTTGGCACATATGCTTTAACGTCTTTCAGCACAGATGAGATATGGCTGTGGTTGTAATGTCATGCCTAATTTTGGCTTCAGATTTGGAATCAAAGCATGTGGAAAATGCAGGTGAAACCGCTGAAGTAATGAAGTAAAAAACAAGAACATTTCCATCCTGGCCAGTTGTTCTCCAAGACAATGTCTTCTTCCTGAATAGAAAAAAAATTATATTTTTAAAATTACAATAATCATGTTTGCACTTACATTTAAAAAAAGAATAGTTATTTCTGCTTCTACTCTAAATGGAGCTGTTTGGACATAATACTGGGTCTGATTCATAGGAAAGGATATGTGCAAATTATATTAAGGGTCATATTTTAAAAACATTTGTAGTTTTGACAACACAAGTACCACTGGATCGAATCCTGCAGTCTTAATTTAGGCAAAACTGCTAATGATATCAATGGGATTTTTGCAAAAGACAACAAAATTGTGCCCACTGTCTATTGCCAATCATCAGTTGGTAATTACTCCTAAATATCACAGTAAAAGTGGGACTTTTGAACAGATCTAAAGTAGGATAGTGTAGTGGCTTTATACACTAATTCTCATTCCATGCATAATAGGCAGCCTGGAAGCTTAAAGGTGCTTGTGGGAGAAGCAGATAAATAGACAGTCAAGGCTAGCAGAGTTGATGAAGTACAAGAGGCAAGAAGCAATGTGATAAGATACAAGAGCAGATAAATAGGAACAGGTTAAATTGTTAGTAAGACATTTAATTTATTTTGTTCTAAAGCTTGAAAACACTCTCCAGATTCTGTAAGATGAAAGCTTTAGTCTGAAGGGTTTGGGGGTTTTGGTATTTGCTCAATTGATTTAATAAAAAAACCACATGCTATATGATCACTTGAATAATTAGAACACTGTATTCCGTAAATGCATCTGCAGCATCAATCAAGTAGTTCTAGATACTCTAGATTTCTGCTTCAAATCAATTGTATTTATTTTCCCAAAAAATGATCAATAGGAAAAACAAAATTAGCTGACATCCTAAATCCAAATTTAAAATAAGGTATTCATATTTTGCAATTTCAAGTGCTCAGAGATGGAAACTGGATTATGAAAATTGAGCAGACACAAAAATCTGCTGCATCAATTTCCAACAAACAAAACTCAGTTAGAAACCACAATGACAGAGGCTGTGTAAAATCCTCAGATAAAACAGACTTATAAAACATTAAGATGACATGATCAGTTTTTGTATCAAAATGTCCTTTAATTTATATAGGAGACACCATTACACAACATTGCCAGGGTTGCTGGAACAATTTATATAGTGGGAGTGCTGAGAGCCATTGAAGCAAACTGTAAACCCTGTATATGATGGAAACCACTTCAAGCCAGGGGGTGCGACAGCAGCCTTAGTTCCAGCACCTATGGACATTACCAAGCCTCTGATGCACTGTATTAAATATAACTTTACAAACAGTTGTTTTATCATAAGTGTAGCTTTTTTACATCATGCTGTCTATTGTGGATTAGTTAACACTGTTGAATATAGATGTATGAGTAGGCATGAGCTCTTACCTAGTGAAAAAGGAACAAATGCATCTTTCTTGATGAACTGCCCACTACTGTCCAAAAACCGTTCAGGATAAAACACTTCTGGGTTACTCCAGTACTTTTCATCAAAGTGTACAGAATAGAGGTTTGTAATTATTGTAGTGCCTTCAGGGATAGAATAACCACGCACGACTGTATCTTTAGAAGTTGCATGGAAAATACCTAACGGAGCTACATTACAGAACCTTAAAATTTCATGTAGAACTGCTTCAGTGTAAGGCATTTTGCATTTCTCTTCTAAAGAAGGTGTTTTGTTTGGGCCCACGACTAAATCAATTTCTTTATGAACTTGCCCTGTTAGAGAAAAAACCTTTAGTTTATTGTGCAATACTTTAAAATTTAAAGATAAGGAGTAAATACATAAATATTTTGTGTTAAGACTAGAAATGCCTTAGTACTTAATGCAGCACCTAACAGGCTGGTATGATAGCTACACCTCTACCTTGATATAACGCTGTTCTCGGGAGCCAAAAAATCTTACCGTGTTATAGGTGAAACCGCGTTATATCGAACTTGCTTTGATCCACCGGAGTGCGCAGCCCCGCCTGCCCCGGAGCACTGCTTTACCGTGTTACATCTGAATTCGTGTTATATCGGGTCACATTATATCGGGGTAGAGGTGTATTTTCAATTTTTAATTTCCTCTCATACTCTCATTCCGCTGCTAACAGTTTTTTCAAGCCCCAAAGAAATAGTAATTTCACAACAAACTGGAGCTATAATCTTGATTCTTATGTTTTTCTTTACTCAATAAATTTCCCCTTTCAAGGAGCTCATGAGAATTGGGATAACTAACATCACATTCTAGATAGGTAAGATGAAGTATATTAAATGCAAAAAGAAAAAAATCAAACACAAGAGAAGACCATGTATAGAATATTCAGAATTAAGAGATACTTAATTTTTTATCTATCTAATTATCCCAAGTTAGTACATCACACATGTTGTGTAAAATCATCCACCATTTTAAGAATCTTGAAATAGTTAGGCACACTATGGTAAAAGTAAGAGGAACAACTCTAGCTGGATTCTGGATTTTTTTAACTTTTTGGGATATAAATTAAATTATTTCTCTTTCAAGCTCTTTTTTAAAAATGAAAAAATATAAAACTGGATCCTTTAAATCAACTCCACATTGAAAAATCACATAATAGTTTGCTCAACAAGGCAACAGTTC
Source organism: Terrapene triunguis (assembly GCF_002925995.2). NCBI lineage: Eukaryota > Metazoa > Chordata > Testudines > Emydidae > Terrapene > Terrapene triunguis. The sequence goes on along the minus strand of NW_020664447.1, from coordinate 2,044,736 downwards.
GTTTACTCTTTTTTTTCTGATGTACTTTATCAATGTGTTTGCTAATGCCATTAGACAGCCCCTAAATCACATAAAATAGCAGTGATACAGCTTGACTGGCATCAACACAATATATCTAGACAATGAAGAACTATTACCAAGTTCTTAAAATGAAACTAACCTCTCCAATCCCAAAGAAAGTGCATGAGATAGATCAGACCAGAACCTTAGTGCATCTTGTAGCTAACTGTTATTTTTGATACATGTTGAGATCCTCATGTGGAAAATGTGTACATAAATGCAGGGTATTAATATTATTTACTGCTATGTAAAGAATCTGAACTTGAATCCTGAGCTTATTTTTCTCCCAAGGGCTAACAGAAGTTGAGATCACAGGAGAATTTTAGAGGAGAGGGATTGCTTTGTGTTTTAACAATACAGTGCCTCTTAAATGATCTGGCTGAGACACAAAACTCCAAGAAGTGCCTAGTTTCTGTCCCCTGTTGGAAGATGATGTTTTGGGGATGATCTAATACAGAAGGGAATAAGGCCGTATGCTGCCAGCGTTGCCAACTTAGCGACTTTGTCACTAGATATAGTGACTTTTGGGTTTCCCTAGTGAGAAAATAAGTGTCAAAGTGACCAGTGACAAATCTAGCGACTTTCACTGCCAATTATAGTGACATTCAGAGAAAGAAGTCACCAATATCTAGTCACAAAATCATTCACAAGCAGCACAACAGTGTTAATAAAATCCATTCCATGATCTTTTTACTACATTCTGTTGCACACCAAGTCAATGTCATTACATCTCAATTGAGCATGTCCTCAGAAGGAATCACATCCCAGGATTTCTTGGGCTGAGATCACTATAATCTGCAGAAAATAAGTTTGTGGAGGCTAATTAAATACTTTACTAAAGCCAGGCGCACTTTGGAGAGAGCAGCACATTAGCCAGGGTTTGTTTTTACCCAAATGTTTTGCCACTCCATAGTAGGTATCACACCCTGTGACGAAGGGAAAGATGGCTAATGAAGTGGGTAGGGTGGGGGAGGCAGGTTAGCCAGCGAGGAGAGCCGCACGGAGGGAAGGTGGGGTGGAATGACACAGGGGCACCGTGCCTCCAGGAATGAAGCCCTTACTACAGGATCAAAGGTGGAGCTAGCTTGATTTCAGTTCCCCTTTACTCCTTCCCCTGGCTTGGCCTGGGGTTAGCTGCCCAGCTGTTTTCAGAAATGAAACCCTGGAAGCAGGGGGAAAGGGGTCCAGCTAACGGATTTTTGTTTTTAAATCTACTTTCTTGGCTCCCTGCAGCGCCGAGCTCAGGTCAGGTGAATGCCTCTTCCCCCTGGTTCTGGGCACTCCCTTTCACTAACCTGCCAGCTCTAATCCAGGCTGGCAAGAAAGGAAGTACCCTTCCCAATGAGCAGAGGGCACTCTCCTTATGAGTGTACTGTTGTAGTTGCTTCCAGTATGCAACAGAATGTAGTAAGAGCATGGGATGGACTATATTAACACTATTGAGCTGCTTGTGAATGATTGTGACTGTACTCGGTTGTGTGTGTGTATTCAACAGAGAATTTTATATATACACACACACATATAAAATTCTCAATTGAATTCTCTGGAAATTTTGTTCGGTGACATTTTGGACTCCTTTTGAGTGTTTAAACAGCTACATCTAGCGACTTTTCAGGGTTTGCCTGGTGACTTCCTGCTATGTAGAGTTGGCAACGCTGTATGCTGCTTTTAAGGTAAGAATGATCCTGTATTATGAGGAAATTAAAAGAGAGTAAATATAGCTAGTTATGAAGGTAATTAGTAGCCTTCAATTTTTTCCCTTCCATCTCATGCCATATACATACATACAAACATATATTGCTATCCCCTGGATCTTAGCTGCTGACAAGGTGTAGACATATAAATTTGGAGTTTAGGAAATCCTTTTGATGAAATAGAGGCCCTCCAAAATGTATAAGATATTTTAAGTGATGGCCCCCATGCAATTACAATCACAGTTTCTGTGGAATCGCCAAGATGTACAGGAGAGCACGGTTAAACCAGTTAAACAAATGTATGAAAATTAAACACTGAGCAGAATTCTCTGCAGGTGTTTGTTAGTGAGTACAGCTTCATTGAGGTCAAGGCAGCAGCATCCATTTACATGAGCAGAAAATTTGGCCCATCATATATAAAATAGCTACTTTTCACACAATAATATTTGAGCCACTTAACTGGCCTCTTCCCCTAAGTATTAAAAAGTCTTAGTTCAAACTAAGCACTTACAAGGTTGTGATATGAAAAAAACAACTTTTCTCAGAAGGTGTGTGAACTCAGAAAGGAAGCTAACTAATGACATTTAATGTCCAAGTTTCTACACTAAAACTTCAATGTGGTCCTCTTCAAGAATACCTTAGTATTGTACTTCAGAACAATGCTAACACTGGTTATGTTTTAAAATGCTCATATTGTCTTTTTCCCCTCCCTAACAATCAATGTAAATACATATAAGTGCATAGTACATAAACCTGTTATGGATTGATGCACTTAAGGATTAAAAAATGGTCAAAGAGTTAACCAAAATCTGATTTACACTTTTTTGCTGATTCTTGTGTTCTTTTGCCAGCCAGTATTCTGAGTCATCATATTGTTCAACCTACACATAATAAAAGTAAATCTCTCCTTATTTTAAAAAAAAGTTCACGGAAGTGTTTACAAAAAAAAAAAAACCTTAAAATATTATCCTAATGGTAACTAGATACCCATTTTAGCTGCAAATAAAATAGCATTGACATGTCTGTCTGCAATACATTAAGAAAGGGACATAATGGAGTAATGCGCACAAATTTTTATTTTTACTAAGGATTAGTATTGGCAATTCCAACACACCACGTTGAAAATGCACTCTAAATTCTCACCATAAAGACTACAATATCAGTTCCTCAAAAATGACAAAAATTCTTACCTTGAATGTTCGGATAAAGAGCCATAAACAATACTGCCCATCTTAAAACATTTGTTGTGGTTTCTGTTCCAGCTATGATAAGTTCTCCAACAGAGAAAATTAAATTTTTGGTTGAATATGTAGACTCTGGATCATTTTCACTTCGATCCATTTCATCTAAATATGCATCAATGAAATGTCGAGGTGACTGAGGCCTCCTGTTTTTAGAGACACGCTCAATAAGTTCAAGCAAAAAATTATAGACTTCAGCTGCATTCTTAAACAGTTGTTGATGTTTTCCAAAGGGTAATATGCCAATCCAGGGAAAAGAATTATACAAGAACACTGAAGCACTAGCAACTAATTCAATGTTTTCACTAAAAATCTCTATCATGTGCTGAAATTCAGTGTCTTCATATGTAAAACGTTCTCCAAAGATAATCAAATTAGTAATGTTTGAGACTGCATTTGTTATCAAGTGTTTAAGATCAAAGGGTCTGCCTTTGTATGTATCAATGGCATCAAGAAAAAACATGGATTCTTCTGAAATTTTGTGTTCGAAGGACCTTTGACCATATCCAAAACAACGAAAGCTGCTTACAGCTAACTTGCGATGCTCTGTCCATCCTCTACCGTATCTAGAGTTCAATAAACCTGAAAATACATTTTCAACAGTATTTTATGCATAGCTCTATATCCTTATTCAACAGATAACAAAACTATGAAAAACAGCAGTCCATTCTAAAAGTAAATTCACAAATAGAGATGTCCCAGTGTGGTAATGTTCATTCCAATGCAGGAAAGATTCAGAAGTCTATTTTCTCATTAACTTATATGAGTATTGTGACCCAAAGCACCTGTGTATTCACAGCCTACACGATATTGTAATAATATGCCTCGTGGGGTATCATATGAAAACACATCCTACACACTATTGTAATAATATGCCTTGTGACGTATCATTTGAAAACAAGTAACTTGCTTGTCAATAATATCATGGTGAAATTTATATAGCAGCATTATATCTAAAGTTATTAATTTCTTCTGTATGATGTTATTAGGAAATGTTCAAAACCAGACAGCTCTGCCTAGGAAAAAGTTGTTAAACAGGTCTGTCCTTAAACAAAGGAATGTGTGTTTACCCCAGTTTACATATAAGTAGTAAACCAAGACAGCCAGGGGAGGAGAGGGCAGGAAACAGAACAATTTGCATTTCAGCAAACAAAGGTGGGGGAAGAAAGAGCATGGAGCTTCCTTCACCACCAGACTCCATGTGCCTTCCTCGCAGCTTGAATAAACTTTACTTTGAGGGGTACTGTTCAGGAGAATCCACTTCAGAGATTCAATGGATATAAAAGAAAGGGTCAGAGAACCCCAAGTTATCACTTTCACCTAAGATGACAAAAGCACCAGAACCTCTGGAAGAGATCCTGACCAAGGAGAGAGTAGGTCACCCTCTTGCTAGAAGACTGTGAGTGAGAAAGGCCGTCTTGAACAAAGCCTTCAACCAAATCTTGCTAAAATAAGTTTTAGATGTGTGTTTTCACTTTTATTTGCTTGTGGCCATATCTAACTTTATCTCTTATTCTTGAACTCACTTAAAATCTATTAAAAACTATTGATCTAAACCAACAGTGCTGTGTTTGTACTGAAGTGAATGTCAACTCCAGTTAATGTAGCAAACTGGTGTGTTTTGTCTCCTTAAAGAAGCAAATTAACTATATTATTTCTTTTAACTTTCCAGGACAGAGCTGAACATTATAGTGAACATGATCTGCATGATGGTAGGTTGGTTGTGAGCTACAACAGCAAATATTGCAAAGCACCCAAGGTTGCAGGGCAGGCGGTGATAACCCCTCATTGGTCTGGACTGCACTCCAGAACATGACATGTATTTATTAGCAATTCCTTCAAATCCTAATGAGAGTTATGTACATCTCTGTGCAAAGATGGGATAATAGACACTTTGTCTCTAAGACCCAAAGGGAAAAAAAACACCAGCAAAACAAGAAAAAGGTTAATTGTTTTAGTCTCAGAGTGATAAGTTGCACAGTGTACATGTCAATGAATAAAGGATGGCTCTGGATACAGATAGGTATCACCTTTATTTCCCCACCCTTATCTACCATCTCAGAGTGTCAGGCACTTGGCTTCTTAATTATGCTATAGCAATTCATGTTTTATCTATATAAAGGCCCTCCTGTGTAATACAGAACGGGGTTGGGGTTATGCTCTTATTTTTTATATACTGACACACTTTCAGCTATGGAAGACTATTTAGAAGAGAAGTTTACTCACCTTGTGCAGCAACTGAGGTTCTTCAAAATGTGTGTCCCTGTGGGTGGATCCACGTCAGGTGTCAGTGCGTCCTGGCACCATCAATAGGAGATTTTCGATAGCAGTGTCTGTCAGAGCCACGCGTGAGCAGTAGTCGTCTTGCGGTGAAGTTGGCACCTTGACTAGCATGTGCGCGACCCAACACCCTCAGTTTCTTCTCTACCGTAGAGTCCTTACTGCGAACTCTGAAGTGGAGAAGGGGTAGATAGTGATCTTGTTGAATAGGCCCTGATGGGTTCTATTTTGAGTTCGTAACACATCTAGATGCAGTTGAAAATCCATTTCGATAGTCTCTGAGTGGATACTGTAGAACCTTTGGAACACTTGGGCTTTGTTCTGTCCAAGTAAAACACTAACGAACGGCAGATACCCAACATATGTAGGGTATTCACATGAGTGAATGTGTATTCACATGAGGTTAGGGATAAAACATAGGTAGGTGAATCAGTTGATTGATGTGGAAAGAGGATGATATTTGGGGTATAAATTTTGGATGTGGTCTCAGTGTGACTATCCTTGAAGAATATGGTGTATGGGGAATGAGCCATAAAAGCCTCTATTTTGCTTTTTGCGGATGTAATTACAACCAGGAACACCACCTTAATTGATAAGTGGAGAAGGGAGCAGGTGGCTAGTAGCGCAAAATGGGCTCTGGGTAAGGCTGTTGAGCACCAAGTTTAAGTCCCATGGTAGCATGGGTTCGCCTATTTCTGGGTACACATTTTATATACCCGTGAGAAAACGTTTTGTCATCAAGTGTGCAAATACTGATACGCCATCATCAACCTTATGGTGAAAGGCGGTAATTGGTGGTAGGTGTGCTCTAGCCAAACCTGTGGAAAGTCCTGAGTTCTTTAGTTCTAGTATGTATTCCAAGCCTTAAGTGCAGATACGTGCTTGTTCTGGCAACATAAGGATAATCTTTTCCATTTTTGGAGGTAAGTGGTACATGTAGTTGGTTTTCTGCTGTTTACTAACACCTGTTTTACTTGTTCTAAACAGGTTAGCTCATCATGGAGGAGCCACGCCCTCATATGAAGTTTCTCCAGGCTCGGGTGGAGGACTTGACCTTCATCTTGCGAGACAAGATCCCGTCACAGAGGGAGATTGTGTGGTGCACAGATTGCCATGTACTTCAGGTATGGGTACCAGGTCTGGCTGGGCCATGTCAGAACTATAAGTATGACTTTGGCTTTGTCGGTCTGTATCTCGTGACTTACTCTGGAGATTAGTGGTATCGGTGGGAATGCGTACAGGAGAGGGGCATCCCATCAGATGAGAAAGACGTTCCCCTAGGGACTGTGGTCCCAGGCCTGCTCACGAGCAAATTTGTGGACATTTGTTGTTTCGTGCTGTCACAAATAAGTTGATAAGTAACCCCCACATTTGGAATATGTGTTGTACGATACTGTCATTCGGTTCCTATTCGTGGTCTTGGGGAAAATGTCTGCTTAATGCATCTGCCTTTGTGTTCTGGAAGCCTGGGAGGTATGAAGCAGTAATGGTGACGTTGTAATTTATGGATCAATTCCATAATTTTATGGCATCTGTGCATAGGGAATGAGAATGGGGCTCCTCCCTCTTGATTTATGTAGAACATACATGCAATGTTGTCTGTCATGACTGACTATTTTGTTGTTTATCATTGGGAGGAAGTGACCGCACACGTTGTGAACCATGTGTAGTTTGAGCAGGTTGATGTTTAAGTGTGTCTCTGGGGGAGACCACTTCCCTTGGACTCTATGCTGATTCAGGTGTGCATCCCAGTCGATCAGCAAAGCATCTGTTGTGATCAGTATGAATGGTGGATCCTGTTGGAATGGGATCCCTGATGGGTCTAGCGTAACCCAATCATATTATTTCCAAGACCCATTGATCCGTGGTGATGGATGCCCAAGTGTGAATAGAATGAGCGCAGTCGGTGACCAAAGATCTGGATATGTGTAGATGGCACTGGTTGTTGGGAGGGATCATTCAAACCCTTGACCAATGTTTTAAAATTGTGTCTTGCCCGATGGTGTCTGGGACGCAGTAGGCTGAGACTGTGGGTTCAGAGTCTCTGCGGGCATTGTTTCTGTCTCTGGAAGTCGTAAGGTCATTGTCTTTGGAAAGTACTCTCTTGGCCACGCTGGTATGGTTGATATCTCCTCTGCCTGTTCGAAGGTGTGTATATGCCTAAGATGCGGAGAGTTGTCCAGGAGTCCTTCATGGAGGGAAGGACCTTGCCTGTTTTGGCCAAGAACAACTTGTCTCTGTTGAAGGGGAGATCTTCTACTTTGTCTGTAAGTCCTTCGGATTCTGGATGAGTGTAGCCATGATGCTCTGTGCATGACTATCGCTGTGGCTGTTGTTTGTACAGCCACGTCCACCATGTTGAGGGATGCCTGTAGTGCTGTTCTTGCCACAATCTATCCCTCGTTAAGGACTGTGTTAAATTGTTCCTTCCTCTCCTTGGGGATGTCGTTAAGGACCTCTCTGAGTTTCGTGTAACTGTCGTAGTCATATTTCGTGAGGAGTGCAACATAATTAGCTGTGTGGAATTGTAGAGTTGCGGATTAGTATACTTTGTGACTGAATAGATCTAGCCTCTTCCAGTCTTTGTCTTATGGAGTGGACCTGTACTGGGGTTGTTTTCCTCTTTGATTGACCACGGCTACCACTAATGAATTAGGTTGAGGGTGTGAAAAGAGGAAGTCCATTCCTTTAGTTAGGGACATAATATTTCCTGTCAGCTCTTTTACATACCAGGGGAATGGTGACTGGTGTTTGCCATACTATTTCTGCTGGCTCCATTATCGCGTCACTAATTGGCAGTGCTATTTTGGACGTAGATGATGTGTGTAGGATCTTTAGAAGTTGATGCTGAGTCTTGGTCACTTCCTCAAATGGGACGTTTTAGCTTTGTGCTTCATGCCGGAACAATTCTTGGAATTTAAAGTCATCTGCAGCCGTAGGAAGTGGTGGCATGACAGCCTCATCCAGCAATGATGATGAGTTATGGGCAGGTGATGTCTTGTTCCGTGTCCACTTCTCTGTCGTCCTCCATTTCCTCAGGGGCCACTGACGGCTCCTGTACTGAGATTGTAAAGGAACATGTATGTCTCTTTTGAGGTCTGTTGTACTGATTCATGTAGGCTGCCCCTGTGTCCCATTACGGCCATTGCATCAGGAATGACATAGGTGGACACATCCATAGGTGCCTGAACCATGCTGTATGTTTCGGTCTCGGTGGTCTCTAGATCTCACATGTCCCAGCATTGGCCCAGAACTGGACAGTGAGGAGTGGCACGATGAAAAGGTGCCCTTCTCTAGATTGTCCTCCTCATTGCTGGAGAATAGTGGCACGATGGGAGAGTCAGGTTGCTCCGGTGCCGTTAGTACCGGTGACCCCTTGGTACCATATAGTGGTAAGTGTGAGGTGGAAGATACTGCCATGTCCTCCTGTTGTATAAATTGGTGCAGTACCATGGACTTCAGGGCCGTGCTCTTTGGTGCTGACATTTTTGAAGGTGCTGTGGTCAGAGATGATTATTTATGGGTTATCTTGGTCTGTGCCGGTTGTGCTGATGTGGATCTCTCCATCAGTGCCAATACTGTTGTAGGCACCGGAGGTGGGGGCATTGGCATTAAAGGCTGTGGTACTGTTGCCTTCACTGGTGTTGGTGGTACCGTGGAGGAGGAGTTTGGCTTGTGTTTGCCTCTCGACTCCTTAACCTTGCTAGTAGAGGCCCCGGTGCTGGAGGTTCCTGGTGCATCAAAGGTGCTCACTCTTGGTGTAGTTGGCACTGAGGATAGCGAACTTGCAGGAACTTTTCTTTTCAACGGTTCGCTCTGCTGAGGCGATGTCTTTTTTCTCCTTGCTTTCTTGGAGTAGTGAGTATTTGATGTTTCTGCCAATGACTTGCCCGGAGAGTCCCTGGTTGGGGAGTTCTGCTGTCCGGATTCAGAAGCTGATTGAAGGGATTTCTTCATGAGAATGAGTTTAAGTTGGAGATCTCGATCTCTTCTGGCTCTGGCTTTAAGGTTGCTTCAGTGAGCGCACTTTTGTGGTATGTGCGACTCACTTAAGCAACGGACACAGAGTGAATGGCCATCAGAAATCGGCATTGCATCCTTACACAAGGAACATCTTTTGAAACCTGGTGAGCCAGGCATGTTTTAATGTCCCTTGTTGAGGTTGTTTTTAAATGGAATAACTAAAGATTTTTTTTTTAAGGGAAACAGAAAAGAGGATGAGAAATATCTAGACTAGTAACTTACAAAACCTAACTAACACTAATAACTGCTAACTAATTCTAATTATTTTCTTTAGGTTGTCTTTTGACACCACTACAGGGCTCTATCTCAGGCCGAGGATGGTTGAGAAGGAACTGAGGGGGGATCGGGTCACGCATGCTAGTCAAGGCATCAACAGCACCGCGAGACAAATACTGCGCACGTGCGGCCCTGACGGACACTGCTACCGAAAATCTCCAATTGACGGTGCCGGGACACACCGACATCTGAAGTGGAGCACCCACAGGGACAGCACTCGAAGAAGAATTCTTTCTTATGGACCCAATGATTGACAGTGATTTCCTCCCCTCCTTTTTTCACCAACTGATTTCTTCTGATATGGCATTTTGTGTTCCATACTGCTTATCTCAGAGTACATGTTATACCAGTACTCCATAATCTACACAACCTAAAATAAATTGTCAGGTTTAGTTCAAAGTGTTAGTTTTTAGAGTCCTGCATGGTTTGAAACCCAGTTACTTGTGAGACTGCTTCTCTTTGTGTATGATTCTGCTACAATAGCTATCTGGGAAGACATGCAAGTCAGAGATCCCTCAGTATAAAAGAGAAACTGATGATGGCAGGGCATCCTCCAAGAAGAGACTTTACTTGTACTGCTTGGTCCACCAGTGTGCATTGTTAACCCTTTGTGTTGAATACAAACTCTTGGGTATCTAGGAGATAGTGAGTTGATGGGACAAGAAATACTGTTTTGATGGTAAGGTTATTATGTGAAGACTAAATTTTATTATACTTCTAGGCAGTTCAATACATAAAACCAGTGGTCCCCAAACTGTGGGACATGCCCCCCGAGGGGGGTGCAGAGGAACATTCAGGGGGGAGGGTGCACGGTGGGGCCCGGGTCAGCCCCCAAGGGAGGTGGGGAGGAAGCAACACCCAGCCCTGCTCTGCCCCCAGCCGCAGCTCCACCTTGGCCCCTGCTCTGCCCCCAGTCCAGCTCCAGCCCCAGCTGCAGCTCTGCTCCAGCCCCAGTTCCACTCCACCTCCAGCCAATCTCCAGTTCCAGCCACAGCTCCACTCTGCCTCCTGCTCAGTTCTGCCCTCATTCCCTTTCCATCCCTAGGCCAGCTCTGCCTCTCGCCCCAGCTTCTCCCTCATCCCCAGTTCTGCCCCCAGCTCCACCTCCTCTGCTGAGCCAACTGTGCAGTAATGGAGGGGGGGATGAGGGTAGATTCCATTACTGGTAAGGGGGGGGTGTCTGCAACAGGAAATGTTTGGGCATCACTGGGTTAGACATTTTAAAAATGTACTAATGTTTTTAAACTGAATTTTAGACTGACAACGAATAATATAAAAAAATAAGCTAAGTGAACTCAGATGACAAAATGCTGAAGCCACAGTACTATAGTGGTAGTCTGTAGTGATTTCTATAGTTAAGGTTGAATTCCAACTTCTGTATACGCCCCCATTTTTCAGATGCTCATGTTTATGTCCATGTCCATGATTTAGCTGTGCAATACTTAAAAAAAAACAAAAACCCACTGTTCCATGGAGTGGATTCTATTCTATACAGATTATTTTATGTCCCTCATCAACATAGTAATCACCGAAGTGCTCTGAGCAACCTGACTAGTGTTTATTCCATGTAGTTCCTCCTTTCTCTCTTCCTCTCTCGAAGGAGAAATTGTGTGGGTTTTTTAATACATAATTTTAATATATTATATGTGCACTCTGTGTTTATATTAGCAAAACAAAGTCAAAGACGCATGGTTTCCACTTGGAACTAAAGGTGATGAGGTCTGTATGATGCCTCATATTTGACAACTGCTCCCTTTACTCCTGTTTTATCTATGTCAGTTGCAGAATATGTACACAGCCATGCTTACAGGGCCAGTTGTCACAAAGAGGTATTTACCTTGTGGGAATTCCCTCAGGGAAGAACAATTTTAAATTCCGGCTGAGCTTCATAGGATTCCCACCAGTGAAGGCTGCCCCAGGAGAGCTGCTAAATCAGCACATATCATGGCTAGTCTGGGCCAGTTTTGCGTACTTGGAACTTATAACCCCTGCGTGGAGTGAGATTCAAGGGTGGTTTGCGACACTGCATCCATGCTTCTGGTGGATTTTCTGTTGCTGCATCCCAGAGTCCAGATCCTACATCCAGAGATTAATCTAGACCATTACTTCTTCACGATTACGCAGAGAGGGTCCACAGTCAAAACACTTCAATTGTGGACAACTCAAGGAGCATAAGGGTTTAAAAGACCCTATTTATCCTTACCTCAGTTATTATATTGGGAAATTGATTATACATGAATTTAAAAGGTGAATTAAGAGATTCAAAATTCTGCCTTTGTCTTTCTCCAAAAGATCAGTTCATTTCTTTAATTCTTCTAGGTTTGTCACAGGCACAGGAAAAAATAATGAGCAAATTATATTTTGAATGACAAAGCATGCAAAGGTTTTTTGATTCCACTTGAATTGGGATGGATAGCAACAGAGCTCTGAATGAGAGTGAAAATAGTCTATAGCCATGAAGATTTTAATGCAAGGTCCAACTATATCTGAAATGAAAAGTAAAATTCATTGGCATCATACTGCCGCCTTCACAGCTGAGATGGAACAAAAGCCCATGCATCCAAAGAGAAGCAAAGCTCTGCATTCTAAGAATTTTAGTCTTTATTTTGCAAGAATGAATATATATGATGTGTGCGCACAAAATCTGTTTTAGTTACTTTTCTTGCTACTTAAATATGTTAGTTAATGTTTGCCTCCAATTCACTTGGAAGGGGAGAAGGGAGGAATGGCAAAATTACCCAGTCCAGTGACCAGAAATTAGTATAAAAGAGAAAATGGGGAAGAGAGAAGCAATCTATGTTAAGAGAGCTATCTGGACTTGAATCAGAGGGGTAGCCGTGTTAGTCTGGATCTGTAAAAAGCAACAGAGAGTCCTGTGGCACCTTTAAGACTAACAGATGTATTGGAGCATAAGCTTTCGTGGGTGAAGGCATCCGACGAAGTGGGCATTCATCCACGAAAGCTTATGCTCCAATACATCTGTTAGTCTTAAAGGTGCCATCTGGACTTGAGTAATTAAAGCCTGAGAGAAAATGAGTCCAAGACGCTGGCAATCAGCATTACAACTCAATTCAGTGAAATGCTATTTCTTGTAAAATATAGAATAATTCATTCTCCTGGACTGTGAATTCTAATAATTTTTTTTTGGTTATGGCAGCGTGATAGCTTCCTATTGATCATCCTGGATCCACATTGATGAAAAACTCATAGAAAACAAATTAACACACAAAAAGGGCCAGACCTGCACGGGAAGCAGGAATGGACACAATAGAAAAAAATATTCAAACAAGATCAACACTGAGCAATTGGAAGACTTGAAGTGGCAGATGAAGATGTGTAGCTTCTGCATGGACTTCTTTCCCTGACCATTGTCAAAAAAGTGACTGAAAAGTTCCAAAGTCAACAGTACCCTGGGTTGTGTGTGATCACCAGTGAGGAGGGAGGGGACTCATGCTCCAACCTGCTACCACAGACCATGGGAACATTAACTTTAGGGCTTAAAGAATTCCACTTCCCTTGCTCAGGCACACAGCCCAAGTATGGGACTCTTTCCCAGACACTATCTTTAGAAAAGTGTCAAATATTCTGGAATAGGAGATTAAAAGATTGGGAAAGTAAGCTAAAGCAAGTATCCAATGTAATAAGAAAATATTATCTTCCCTTTCATGACAGCAATACATACCTCCCATATTTGTCAGCTTCTTGAACAAAGGAAGAGATGGTCTGTCTGCAAAAACTTCACTTTGATGAACCAGGCATTCTTTTACAGCATCATAACCATTCAGTACAATAGCAGATATACCTCCAAGATCAAGACTGAAAATCTTTGAAAAGAACAAATGAACAAAAGTGCACTTGTAAAATTAAACTGCAAGTCATTTTCAAGAATAAGTAATGGAGACAATACTGGAAAAAGTAGAACCTAAGCATCACTACAATAAATATTTCTTAAACTGTTTCCAGATTGCAAGTATAAACATTGTTCAGAATAATCTTTTCTCCCTAAACTTTAGATTATAAATTCTTTAAGGCTGGGACCATGTCTCTCTAAGTATTTTTTTTAACAGTGCCAACTACAATTCAGCCCAAATTCTGTCTGAGGCTTTTGAACACTCCTGCAATATAAATATTAAATAATAATATTAATAGAAAGATATTGAACTGACAGTTCTATGAAGTCCTCTGTTTATTATGAGTATTCATGGCCATGAAAAAAGCATCACGGACTGTGAAATCTGGTCTCCTCCTGTGAAATCTGGTCTTTTATGCTTTTACCCTATACACCTCTACCCCGATATAATGTGACCCAATATAACACGAATTCGGATATAACGCGGTAAAGCAGCCCTCCAGGGGGGCGGGGCTGCCCCAAAACTATCTCCTACTCTGATTTGCAGGGACCATCTCTACAAGTGAGAAGAAAGGCATGGTCATGAAACTATGTAACCCTGGGTCTCCATACCATGCCACTCTTCCGCACTGCTGTCTGCAGAGCTGAGCCCTCAGTAAGCAGCTGCCACTCTCCAGCTGCCCAGCTCTGAAGGCAGCAGCGCAGAAGGGTAGCATGGTATGGTATTGCCACCCTTACTTCTGCACTGCTGTGGCAGGGTGCTGCCTTCAGAGCTGGGCAGCCAACAGCCGCCGCTCTCCGGCCACCCCACTCTGAAGGCAGCGACCCCCCCTGCAACTCCCTTTTGGGTCAAGACCCCCAATTTGAGAAATGCTGTTCTTCCCCTTTGAAATTTGTATAATACACCTCTACCCCAATATAACACTGTCCTCGGGAGCCAAAAAAACGTACCGTGTTATAGGTGAAACAGTGTTACATTGAACTTGCTTTGATCCGCCGGAGTGCGCAGCCCCACCCCCCTGGAGCGCTGCTTTACCGCGTTATATCCGAATTTGTGTTATATTGGGTCGTGTTATATCGGGGTAGAGGTGTATAGGGTAAAAACATAAAAGACCAGATTTCACAGGGGGAGACCAGATTTCACAGTCCGTGATGCTTTTTTCATGGCCATGAATTTGGTAGGGCCCTACATATGATTGTCCACTCTCACTTTGAAACTTACTAAGCTCTTGGCGTCCATTACAACCTGTGGCAAAAACTTTTAAATTTAATTATGCATAATGTGAAACAGTATTTCCTTTTATTAGTTTTGAATTTGAGGCCTTTCAATTTCTTTGGCTGTCTCCCTTGTTTTTGTTTTATGAGACAGGGGAACAGAATCTCTTAATGTACTTTCTCTATATCATTCATCATTATGCATACTTTTACCTGTTCTCTCTTACTTATTTTCTTTCTAAAGTATACAATCCCAGTCTTTTCAATCTCTCTTCAAAAGAGTTTTTCCAGGCCCTTAATCATCATCATTACCCTTCTCTGAGTCCCCCACAATTTTGCAGAATCCTTTCTGAGATAAATTGACCAATACAGCATACAGTATTCCAGGCGAGGGCAAATTATTGATCTACATAGTGACATATTTTTCATATTATTTTCTATCCCATTTCTTATGCATCCTTAAATTTGGTTTGCTTTTTTGACAGCAGGTCAGGCAACCATAACATTTTGCCATTATGGAAAATTAACCATTTATTCCTACTCTTTGCTTTGTCTCTTAGCCTGATTTTAATTGACTATACTTTGCCTCTCACCCCATGACTACTTAGTTTCTTTAGTAGTCTCTCAATAAAGAAACTTGTCATGGGTCTTTTGAAAGCCTAAATAAATTGTCAGGCAGTTCTTCTTTATCCATTATTATAGTGACATATTCAATTATAAAAGGCATAATTCTTGAGAAACCACCATGCTTGTTGGACCCTATCAAACCACGATCTTCCAGACATTATTCAATTTTTAATTATTGGCTTGACCTGTTTACTAGGCAAAGACATAAGGTTTACTGGTCTGTAATTCCCTGGATCACTACTAGAACCCATTTTAAATATAGGTGGAATATTTGCTCCCCTCTAGTCCTCTTGTATATTAGCTGTTTTTAATGACAGGTTGCATATTTTTGCTAGCAGCTCGACCACTTCATTCTTAAATCCCTTCAGATCTCTTGGATGTATAACCTCTGGGCCTAGTCATTTACTGCTTTTTAAATTATCAATTTGTTTCAGCACTATTTCTGCTGACATCTCAATCTCTATTAGTACCTCATCTGTGTTACCAAAAAAGAAATATTAATTTCAGTTTAAAAAAAAAAAAAAAGAAAGAAAGACATTCAACATTTGCCAAGTGAGAAAATACAAGATTGATGAAGCTGGAACATATGTCCTTTATCCCCACAGGCATAATGCTAGAGAGTACAAACATTGAAAAATATAATTACTTTTACCTTATTTTTACATACTTGAAAAGTTCTGATTTTTCCTAGACCAATAAACCATATGACAAACCAAATTTCTATTCATCTTTGAGATCAATAACTGGTCCAGAGCAATCACTACTCAAAGACTGAGTCTGAGAATTACATGTGCTCAGTGTCAAAGTCAAGCTCCAATAAGTTTGTACTACTAAATAAATCTTTGCTCACTTCCCAGTTCCTGGAGAACTTGTCAGGGCCAATACTGTGATCCACATTTACTGGCTTCTGAAACCTAACTTTCTTACTATTTAAGCAAGAGTTTCCACAGCCAGTGGCTCTATTGGCCAGCATACCAACAGAGTAGGCAATGTTAAAAAGACTTTTGTTACTAGCATTTAAACATTTTTAAAATAACAGATACTGAGAAAATTAAAATAAAGCTTTAATGTCATTAACTTATAAACCAATAGACTGTCTGCTTCAGTATAATGTATTTTTATGACACTATAAATCTGAGTGTTCAGCAAGCATTGTTGGGGGGCGGGGAACCAATCAAATGGAAAACTGTTTTGGAATAAAATGCCTTCAGTGAAACTGACACTATATTCAAGTGCTGCTATTTGTTATAATGTGTTTCTGTTAAATAAGAATATACCCTGTTGTGCCCCCATGACTTGTGCATCTGAAAAGGTGGCTTAGCCATCTCTGGGGCACCATCTCCTCCCTTCTCCCCATTACTAAGTCTGGGGATCAGTGAGTGGGAACCTGAGGGAGTGAGCAGGCCAACAGATAGGTCACATCCCAGCTGTATTAACTTTTTGCACACTGTGCCGGGAGGCTCCCTCTTTAAAATAGTGTCCCCGGGCCATACCTGCAGCCATGTATGCTCATCATCTCATGTCTCAATTACGGCAACATCCTTCTCTCTGGCCTGGGCAAATGCAATTTTGCCCTGCTCATATCCCTTCAGAATGCTGCTGCAAAGATCATTTTCCTAACCCGTCATTTTGGCCAAGTCAGCCCACCCTTTGAATCTTCCATTGGCTCCCCCTTCACTTTTGTATCAAATATAAACTGCTTGTTCTCACTTTCAAGGCCCTTCACGGTCAATTCCCACCATAGAATCACAGAAGTGTAGGACTGAAAGGGACCTCAATAGGTCATCTAGTCCAGTTCCTTGCACTCAAGGCAGGACTAAGGGATAACTAGACCATTCCTGACAGATGTTTGTCTAACCTGTTCTTAATATCCAATGATGGAGATTCCACAACCTCCCTAAGCAATTTGTTCCAGTGCTTAACTACCTTGACAGTTACGAAGTTTTTCCTAATATCCAACCTAAACCTCCCTTGCTGCAATTAAAGCCCATTGCTTCTTGTCCTATCCTCAGAGGTTAACAAGAACAAATTTTCACTCTCCTCCTTGTAACAACCTGTTATGTACTTGAAAACTGTTATCATATCCCCCCTCTGTCTTCTCCAGACTAAACATAAGATCATAAGAATGGCCATATTGGGTCAGACCAAAGGTCCATTATCCTGTCTACCAACAGTGACCAATGCCAGGTGCCCCAGAGGCAGTGAACCTAACAGGTAATGATCAAATGATCTCTCTCCTGCCATCCATCTCCATCCTCTGAAAAACAGAGGCTAGGGACACCATTCTTTACCCATCGTGGCTAATAGCCATTAATGGACTTAACCTCCATGAATTTATCTAGTTCTCTTTTAAACCCTGTTATAGTCCTAGCCTTCACAACCTCCTCAGGCAAGGCGTTCCACAGGTTGACTGTGTGAAGAAGAACTTCCTTTTATTTGTTTTAAACCTGCTGCCCATTAATTTCATTTGGCGGCCCCGAGTTCTTATATTATGGGAACAAGTAAATAACTTTTCTTTATTCACTTTCTCCACACCACTCATGATTTTATATACCTCTATCATATCCCCCCTTATTCTCCTCTTTTCCAAGCTGAAAAGTCCTAGTCTCTTTAATCTCTCCTCATATGGGACCCGTTCCAAACCCCTAATCATTTTAGTTGCCCTTCTCTGAACCTTTTCTAGTGCCAGTATATCTTTTTTGAGATGAGGAGACCACATCTGTACGCAGTATTCAAGATGTGGGAGTACTGTCGATTTACATAAGGGCAATAATATATTCTCCGTCTTATTCTCTATCCCCTTTTTAATGATTCCTAACATCCTGTTTGCTTTTTTGACCGCCTCTGCACACTGCGTGGACGTCTTCAGAGAACTATCCACGATGACTCCAAGATTTCTTTCCTGATTAGTTGTAGCTAAATTAGCCCCCATCATATTGTATGTATAGTTGGGGTTATTTTTTCCAATGTGTTACATTTATCCACATTAAATTTCATTTGCCATTTTGTTGCCCAGTCACTTAGTTTTGTGAGATCTTTTTGAAGTTCTTCATAGTCTGCTTTGGTCTTAACTATCTTGAGCAGTTTAGTATCATCTGCAAACTTTGCCACCTCACTGTTTACCCCTCTCTCCAGATCATTTATGAATAAGTTGAATAGGATTGGTCCTAGGACTGACCCTTGGGGAACACCACTAGTTACCCCTCTCCATTCTGAAAATTTACCATTTATTCCTACCCTTTGTTCCCTGTCTTTTAACCAGTTCTCAATCCATGAAACGATCTTCTCTCTTATCCCATGACAACTTAATTTACGTAAGAGCCTTTGGTGAGGGACCTTGTCAAAAGTTTTCTGGAAATCTAAGTACACTAAGTCCACTGCATCTTCCTTCTCCTCATGTTTGTTGACCCCTTCAAAGAACTCTCATAGATTAGTAAGACATGATTTCCCTTTACAGAAACAATGTTGACTTTTGCCCAACAATTTGTTCTTCTATGTGTCTGACAATTTTATTCTTTACTATTGTTTCAACTAATTTGCCTGGTACTGACGTTAGACTTACCGGTCTGTAATTGCCAGGATCACCTCTAGAGCCCTTTTTAAATATTGGCGTTACATTAGCTATCTTCCAGTCGTTGGGTACAGAAGCCGATTTTAAAGGACAGGTTACAAACCATAGTTAATAGTTCTGCAATTTCACATTTGAGTTCTTTCAGAACTCTTGGGTGAATGCCATCTGGTCCCAGTGACTATTTACTGTTAAATTTATCAATTAATTCCAAAACCTCCTCTAGCGACACTTCAATCTGTGACAATTCCTCAGATTTGTCACCTACAAAGGATGGCTCAGGTTTGGGAATCTCCCTAACATCCTCAGCCGTGAAGACTGAAGCAAAGAATTCATTTAGTTTCTCCACAATGACTTTATCATCTTTAAGTGCTCCTTTTGTATCTCGATCATCCGGGGCCCCACTGGTTGTTTAGCAAGCTTCCTGCTTCTGATGTACTTAAAACACATTTTGTTATTACCTTTTGAGTTTTTGGCTAGCTGTTCTTCAAACTCCTTTTTGGCTTTTCTTATTACATTTTTACACTTAATTTGGCAGTGTTTATGCTCCTTTCTATTTACCTCACTAGGATTTGACTTCCACTTTTTAAAAGATGCCTTTTTATCTCTCACTGCTTCTTTTACACGATGGCTCTTTTTTAGTTCTTTTACTGTGTTTTTTAATTTGGGGTATACATTTAAGTTGGGCCTCTACTATGGTGTCTCTGAAAAGTGTCCATGCAGCTTGCAGGGATTTCACTCTAGTCACTGTACTTTTTAATTTCTGTTTAATTAACTTCCTCATTTTTTGCATAGTTCCCTTTTCTGAAATTAAATACCACAGTGTTGGGCTGTTGAGGTGTTCTTCCCACCACAGAAAAGTTACATGTTGTTATATTATGGTCACTATTTCCAAGCGGTCCTGTTATAGTTACCTCTTGGGACCAGATTCTGCGCTCCATTCAGGACTAAATCGAGAATTGCCTCTCCCCTTGCGGGTTCCTGTACCAGCTGCTCCAAGAAGCAGTCATTTAAACAAACCTAATTTTTTCAATCTTTGCTCATAGGTCATGTTTTCTAGACCTTTAATCATTGTTGTTGCTTTCCTCTAGACGTATTCCAATTTGTCTACCTCTTTCCTGAAATGTGCACAGAACTGGACACAATACTCCAGCTGAGGTCTTATCAGTGCGGAGTAGAGCGGAACAATTATTTCTCATGTCACACTCCTGCTAATACATCCCAGAATTATGTTCGTTTTTTTGGGAACAGTGTTACTGTTGCGAATTATACCTATAAGTCACGCGCAGTTTGAGTCTAGGCTGAGGCACATGAACAAAGTCCATGACTGCAGAGTATTACAGAGATAGCAAGTTTATTACACTCGAGCGTGGTGCCCCCCCCCCACGCTAATCGGGAGGGGGACCCAGACAGTCGGTTGCACAAAGATTTATATACCTTTTAGCAGTGCATGCTACCCTCGTGTATCGTAACTTTTGGCCAATGAATAAGCCGTTTACTTGTCTTTCACCTATCCTGACTAAGCATCTCCCTCGTGCTGGCTAGCGTTACAAGCCCCCGAGCTCATGCACAAGCCCCCTCTCCTCCTCCTCCTCAAGGCCATATTGTCTGAATTAGCTGGCATTCCTTCCTTTTACTGTTTCCAGATGTTCCTTTCTCCCCTTCCTCATTTTCCAGTACGTGATGTGCTCGCTTCTAGCTAAGGGCGGGCCCAAACCAAAATGGAGTCACTCATGCTAACTTTCCCCAACATTACACAGCTGACTCATATTTAGCTTGAGATCCACTCTAACCCACAGATCCCTTTCCACAGTACTCCTCCCTAGGAAGTAATTTCCCATTTTGTATGTGTGCAACTGATTGTTCCTTCTTAAGTGGAGTACTTTGCATTTGTCCTTATTGAATTTCATCCTATTTATATCAGACCATTTCTCCAGTTCGTTCATATCATTTTTAATTTTAATCCTATCCGCCAAACCACTTGTAACAATTCCCAGCTTGGTATTGTCCTCATACTTTGTAAGTGTATTTCTATGCCATTATCTAAATCACTTATGAAGATATTGGACAGAACCAGACCCAGGACCAATCACCGTGGGACCCCACTCAGTATGCCCTTCCAGCTTAACTGTGAACCACTGATAACTACTCTCTGGGAATGGTTTTCCAATCGATTATGCACCCACCTTCTGGAAGCTCCATCTAGATTTCATTTCCCTAGTTTGTTTATGAGAAGATCATGCAAGACAGTATCAAAAGTCTTACTAAAGTCAAGATATACCACATCTACCGCTTCCCTTCAACCACAAGGCTTGTTACGCTGTCAAAGAAAGCTATTGGGTTGGTTTGGCATGATTTGTTCTTGACAAATCCATATTGACTGTTCCTTATCACTTTATTATCTTCTAGGTGTTTGCAAATTGATTGCTTGATTATGTGCTCCATTCTCGTTCCGGGTACTGAAGTTAAACTGACTGGTATGTTATTCCCTGGGTTGTCCTTATTCCCCTTTTTATAAATTGGCACTATATTTGCCCTCTTCCAGTCTTCTGAAATCTCTCCAGTCTTCCATAAGTTTTCGAAGATAATCACTAATGGCTCAGATATCTCCTCAGTCAGTTCCTTGAGTATTCTAGGATGTATTTCATCAGGACCTGCCAACTAGAAGACATTTAACTTGTCTAAGTAATTTTTAACTTGTTCTTTCCCTATTTTAGCCTCAGATGCTACTTCCTCTTTTCACTGGCGTTCACTAAACATCAACTCGCTACTAATCTTTTTGGTGAAAACTGAAACAAAACAGTCATTTAGCACTTTTACCATTTCCACATTTTCTATTGTCTTTCTCCCTCGTTGAATAATGGGCCTACCCTGTCCTTGGTGTTCCTCTTGCTTCTAATAAAAGCAACAGAGGGTCCTGTGGCACCTTTAAGACTAACAGAAGTATTGGGAGCATACGCTTTCGTGGGTAAGAACCTCACTTCTTCAGATGCAAGTAATGGAAATCTCCAGAGGCAGGTATAAATCAGTAT
Source organism: Terrapene triunguis (assembly GCF_002925995.2). Lineage (NCBI taxonomy): Eukaryota > Metazoa > Chordata > Testudines > Emydidae > Terrapene > Terrapene triunguis. The sequence continues at coordinate 2,022,870 of NW_020664447.1, read as the reverse complement.
GGAGATAACGAGGTTAGTTCAATCAGGGAGGGTGAGGTGCTCTGCTAGCAGTAGAGGTGTGAACACCAAGGGAGGAGAAACTGCTTCTGTAGTTGGATAGCCATTCACAGTCTTTGTTTAATCCTGA
>NW_020664447.1:1935696-2022733 GCF_002925995.2 Terrapene triunguis | reverse complement strand
TCAGGATTAAACAAAGACTGTGAATGGCTATCCAACTACAGAAGCAGTTTCTCCTCCCTTGGTGTTCACACCTCTACTGCTAGCAGAGCACCTCACCCTCCCTGATTGAACTAACCTCGTTATCTCCATACTGATTTATACCTGCCTCTGGAGATTTCCATTACTTGCATCTGAAGAAGTGAGGTTCTTACCCACGAAAGCGTATGCTCCCAATACTTCTGTTAGTCTTAAAGGTGCCACAGGACCCTCTGTTGCTTTTTACAGATTCAGACTAACACGGCTACCCCTCTGATTCTTGCTTCTAATGTATTTGTAGAATGTTTTCTTGTTACCCTTTATGTCTCTGGCTAGTTTAATCTCATTTTGTGCCCTGGCCTTTCTAATTTTGTCCCTACATGCTTGTGTTGTTTGTTTATATTCATTCTTTGTAATTGGACCTAGTTTCCACTTTTTGTAGGACTCTTTTTTTGAGTTTCAGATCATTGAAGATCTCCTGGTTAAGCCAGGATAGTCTCTTGCCATACTTCCTACCTTTTCCTATGCAGTGAGATAGTTTGCTCTTATGCGCTTAATAATGTCTTTCAAAAACTGCCAACTTTCTCAAACTGTTTTTCCTCTTAGAGTTGCATCCCATGGGATCGTACCTACCAATTCCCTGAGTTTCCTAAATACCTATCTCATAGCTCTCATCCACTATTGAGCGGTCCGTGCTTGCCTCCGTTCGACACACAATGCCAGTCTCCACTGCCCATTTCCTAAATTAACAAAAAACTTTTCACATTCTTTCATGCTAACCCACATGCTTGTGAGGTGCTCCCCATACATATCCACAAAACAACCTCATTACCCACCTTCAAATCCCTCCTCAGCCTCTCCTCTGCTGTGATGCCTACAAAATACATGACAATGCTGTTGGTGCCTATTATGCTCACATTGTTTACTTGTCTATATTTCCATCTGTTGTCTCTTGTGTTATACATAGATTGTAAGCTCCTGGGGGCAGGAGATTGTCTTTTTGTTCTGTGTTTGTACAGCGCCTAGCACAATGGAGTCCTGGTCCATGACTAGGGATTCTAGGCACTATGGCAACACAAATAATAAATAATAATTTTGGCAGGGAATTAGGGATGTTATAGTGTGCCCTCACCACCAGAACACTCCCCTCACCAGTGGCAGGACACTGCATTGCAGGGACTCATCCTCTCCAGTGCCCCCCTGAGTCGTTGTTCCTCCAGTCAGACCAGCTCTCAGTCCAGACCCCTTTCAGGGATAACAGAAAATCTTAACTCAAAATAGACACCTAGGCATTTAAGTCTATAATATAAACACTAGCCCTTAATAGATACCCAAGGCCAGTGCTATCGATGTTAGGTTACTTGGGTTACAGCAGGGAGAGTCTTCCTTCCCTATCCTGACTCCACCCAGAAATGGCCCCTAGTAGAAGAAGCCCGCCCTTTTCATCTAGCCCACTCAGCTCTGACTGCACTCAGCCCCTTCTAGATGCCAGAAGACCAACTCTCACTTGTTCTGCTGCAGGTGATCATGAGAGACTTCTTTAGTCATCTACTGGTGGTATGAACTCACTGCTCTTCCCTTCCAGCGGGATATCGTCTCATGGTGGGGTGTGCCAAGGTTCTGGGGGCTCCAACAGGGGGCAATGAATGCTTGGTACACCTCATCACACACCTCATCCCACATGGATCCATGGGTCTTATTTCCTGTTCCTTCCTGTGAAAAGAAATCTGTATTTCCATGTTGTATTCCTGACCGGTGGCATATTTGGAATACACAGGGCTGTATCACCAGGTACCATCTTGTGATGCGTGGACTGGTGTCTTTCATTGCTTGCATCCACTTTAAGGAGGCATAGTCACCATATGTATTCCCCGGGCCTGGGTTCCCCTACCAGCCACTGGGGACATGGTACTGAACATGCAGACGACAGTGGACTGCCTGGGATGATTTGGTCTGGAAAGACTTTGTTACACCTCACAGAAGGGGGAACCATGGACTGACCTGGCTGGAGGGCTGAGTCATGAAAATGAGGCTGCAGTTCCTGGAGCGAGAAGGATAAGAGGACGATGGGAGAGACACCAGAAGAGGAGAGTGCAATGCCGGGTGAGAGCTAATTCCCAGAGAGACCAGGGAGAGGTGACACTAGTGGTGAGTGTATCCCGCAACACACTTCTTGGGAGTTGTATACTAATACAACTCCTAGGCCAACTTCTGATGCATCTGTTTGAAGAATAAATGGTAGCCAGAAGTCTGGGTACCGGAGCATAGGTTGCCTCCATAAAATGTCCTTTATCTTTTCAAAGACTTCCTCAGACTCCCTTGTACATAGTACCGCTGGTGTGGATACCTTTGTAAGTTTAGTCAAAGATGTTGCCAGGGTGGCAAATTGTGGAATGAAGCAATGAGAATAACTTGTCAGTCCTAGAAACCCCCCCACTTGCTTCTTGGTCTTGGGGACCAGGGTTTTCTTCAAGGCTTCTCTCTTGTTCTCAAGAGAATAGGTTCAACCATTTCCCATAATCTATCCAAGGTATTTAGTTTCTTACATGCCAAATTTGCATTTTTGGGGGTTTGCTGTGAGTCCGGCCTCCCCCAGCAACTAGTACAGATGCCACATGGACCAAGTGTGACCATCAGTCTGTGCTGAAAATAACCACATTGCCAAAGTATACTGCTGCAAACTGGTGGCAAACCACATGGTCCATGAACGGCTGGGGCCCCATGCAAACCAAAGGACATGGTGGTGAACTGAAAAAGCCTCAGGGGCATGGCAAATACTGTTTTTTCCCCTCAAATCTAGTGTAAAGGGTATTTGCCAGTACCCTTTTGTCAAGTATAGTGTTATACTATACCTTGCCTTCCCTAAATGATCAAGGAGCTCATCTACCTGGGGCACTGGATAAGTTTCAAACTAGGATAGAATCCAGGAATCTATGCATCACCAGATGTTGTTGTCTGGTTTAGGTAATAGCACCACAGGACTGCACCAGGGACTTGTGGACTTCTCAGTGACTGAGTTCCAGCATTAACTGTACCTTCCACTACACAACTCCATGAAGCTTCGTAGAGATTTGATGGGTTTTATGTTCAGGCTTTGTCCCTGGGTTTGTCAGAATTTGGTGTACCAGGATGTGCCTGGCAGGGAGGAGAACAGTGAATAGTGCTCCAAGAGGTTCTTGGCTATCCAGAATAAATGTGAGGCAAGATCTGCTGCTACTGATACATCGGGGGGGCACTGGAGCCTCTACCTGTGGTACAGGAGAACAGGGAGATCTCGGGGATCTATACATAGGTTTTCTTGGGCTCACCATGGTTTTAACAGATAAACATGATAAATCTGATCTCACAGTCCCCCTCGCCAACTCGCCAGATGACCTCGTATGGACATTGCCATTTGGCCAAAAGTTTAATTTCCATATTGGGGACTAATACTAGATCCCTGGGCTAATAAACCCTGTCTTGAGCACCTTTATTGTAGTGTCAGACCTGCATTTGCTGGGCTCGCAGTACATTTTCTTGAGCAAATTGTCTCATGAGACCCAGCCATTCCCACATCCACATGACATAATGTAGTACATTTTGGGAGTGGTATGGTTATTCTTCCCAGGCTTCTCTAAGGATAACTAGAATTCCCCAGGACTTTCGGCCATACAGTAATTCAAAGGACAAAAACCCCCTCGATGTAGTGTATGAAGTGCCACAAGCAAAGAGCAGGTTGACAGAAGCTTGTTCCCCACAGGAGCAAATGTCCTCATGTATGCAGATAACCTGCGCTGAATCATCATATCAGAGAACTCTGGGTCAGAAAAGGTTTCCCAGACTAACACATGGAAAACCCTGGGCCCATTAAGCCCAAAGCTGTTTGCCTGCAAAGTTGTACTGGGACTATATATACTTGTCAACTGCTTGATCAGAGCTGCCACAAAGTATGATTCTACAGTCCATGAGGTCACATTCCATTGGGGACATGAATGAGTGATAGGTCCTGGCTTCCTGCAACAAACATAATCAATGTGATTGCTAGGAAAGCCTGCATTACCAGCTTTTGATTGCAACTCTCAGTAGTCCTCTCCTGGAGATGTGATCAACATCCCCTGATGCAACAATTTGGGTTGCGTTGTGGAGTCCATTAGCTGGCCTCCACTTGCTCCTGAAGTCTGCTGGGGGCTCGACAGTGCCTTTCTCATCTTACGGCTGTGTCTGTGAGCCATCTGGCTTGAAGTGATTAGTTTTACTGGGCCAACCTTTAGCTAGATAATCTGCAGTGATCTGGATGGCAAATGCTATTGAGTTGGGGTTTTGCCAGTGAACTCAGGTCTGAATTGCAGTAGGCAGAACTGCCAATTATTGCTCAATGATTGCTGAGTCTATAATGTCTAGTGCAACGCAGGTCTCTGGACAGAGCCACTGGATAGCCCAGTCCTTCAGACATTGGGCCATGATGTGGGATCATGATGCAGGAGAAAAAGGTTCTGTCCAGAATCAGTGTTGATATGTCTCTGGGGACACACCCATCTGATGACAATCATTATGGTGTCATATTCTTTAGCTGCCTCATTGTCAAGGGCCTGGCAGGTGGCCTGGTCTTCCCCAGACAGCAAAGGCAAAAGCCAAGCAGCTCAGATACTCTTAGCCCATTGGGCTATCCACTCAAATATGACCAGGTATGCCTTTGGGTCATCATCTGGCCCCAACTTAGCAAGGTCAGGCCTGGCCTTAGTGGCACTGTTCCAGACAGGGATAGGCTAGCTATCCACCGGAGCACTGATTCCTGAAACTCTCTGTTGCTGTTGTTGCTATAGTTGATGTCGCTCAAGGCTGTCCATTGGGCTTCTTGTTGCCCCTTTAGGAACAGCCACTGAGCCTCTGCATGAGCTTGCTGTTGTCAAGCAAAAAGCCTTAACAAATCTTCCATTGTCCCCTTTGAGGACCATCACCGCTTCTGGTTCCATGTATTATAATGTGCACTCACCACAAAAATGCCCGTCCATGTCAGGACGCAGCATTTCAGGGACTCTTCCTCTCTAGCGCACACCTGAGTCCTGGTTCCTCATTGGTCTGCTGCATCTGTGTCTTAGCCCTCTGGTCAGGCCAGCTCTCAGTCCAGACCCCTTCCAGGGTTAACAGAAAGGAATAAAATCTCAACTCAGAATAGCCACCTGGGCATTAAAGTTCATAATATAAACACTAGTCCTTCCCTGTCCTGACTTCACTCTGAACAGGCCCCTAGTAGAAAAAAACAGCCCTTTTTATCTGGCCCGCAGAGCTCCAGTTGGCCTCAGCCTGTCCCCGGCCTTTCTAAATGCCAGAAGACCAACTTCCACTGGTTCTGCCTGTAGCTGATCATAGGACGCCTCTCTAGGTATCCCTATAGGTCTGAACTTGCTGCTTTTCCCCTCCAGTAGGATACCTTCTTAGGGCAGATTGTGCAAAGATGGTGGGCCTCCATCAGTGATTGGCAAATTCTTGGTATACCCTGTCACAAGGGAGCTATTGATGACACAGATGATTGGCAGAGCATGAGAGTGAGACTTCCCTCTGATAGAACAATTCAGGAGAGATCTTTAGATGTCACCCTCTTTAATCCCCTCCTACTAGTTTTCCACTGGAAATGTGCAATGAAGTCCAATGTATGTAATATATGTAACTTGTTTTTTGCTTAACAAGATTACTTGTGTCTCAGTCATAGGTGCAGGAATTAGGGGTGCTATTGCACCCCCTGGCTTAAAGTGGTTTCCATTATATACAGGGTTTACAATTTGGTTTAATGGCTCTCAGCACCCTCACTATAAAAATTGTCCCAGCAACTCTGGTCTCAGTGGTAAATGGTGACCTTCATTTTAGTTAATATTTACCTGTAATTTCAATAGTCTTGATGATGTTATTAAATGTCTCAAAGCTGCAGAGTAAGGCAGATATCATAATATTTTTAGCAAACGATAACATGATCCACAGAAAAATACATGGAAGGGTTAAGTACAGCCAGCGAATACATTACATATCTAGAAACAAGAGTCACATGTTACAGGGCAAGGGAAGAGTGGGGTAGTGAGGGAAAATCATTGCTGATATCCACTGATACCCTTACTTAAATAATTATATATAAATATATGTATAAATGTATGGACCACTTTATCTGCTCTGTAATTTTTCATCTTAATTTTTAAAATACAAATGGACTTGATTCTTCTAACTAACTAAGCAAATAAATTGTCTCTTTCAGTAACATGATAGTCAATTATTTCGGAAATTCCTAGATTAGGGGAGGGGCAACCATACAAAGTTCTCAAAGTTGCAGAGTGAGAGAGATGGTGCCATATGATATAACTGGCAAAAGTTTCAAAGTTACAGGTGAGAGGTATATGGTACTTCACTGGAATACATATATTGATACTGTGTTAAAAGATTTAACAAAGGTCTTAAAGCTATGTGGTAAGCTATGTACAATGTCACCTTATGCTTATTTTTTGTCAAGGTCTTCACAGTTGCATCAGTGCATGCTATGTCCTGTGTAAAGCTGTGCTGCACCATCTTGTGAATAATGGATGTCTCCACATTCTGCACTTAGGTATTCTATTGCATTTATCAAAACATCATGCACCATATTATATGTAACTAAGGTCTCAATACCCTATACTGTGGTGTACACATCATGTTTAGCAGTGGTTTCAGTGCCCAGCCACGAGCCAGGCTGCACCATGTTTGGTGTTGAACTGGATGGCTCCCAGCAAAGCGTGCTGCCCTGTGATTGATTACAGTATTAATGCCAGAGATAGAAAAACTTTGCTGTGCCATAAAAGTAGTACCTACATATGCCAAAGTTGATTACTGTGCTATGAATAGTGGTATCCTCGACACTCCCTACCCCAGGAATGGACATGTTGTGCTGTAAAGAGTGGGATTTGACACATCCTGCCCTCCCAGAGGGGTGTCCCATATCATAAATAGCGGGCTTGTGACTCGCCCCAGGGGAATTCTGCACCATGAATAGTGGTGCTCTCGACAACCTGGGGAGAGACATCCTATATGATAAATAGCAGTGCTCTTGACACAACTTGGATAAGCATCCTGTGCCAGGAATAGAGACATTGTGCATTAACATAAGAATGGCCATAGTGCATCAGACCAATAGTCCATCTAGCCAAAGACCCTGTCTTCTGACAGTAGCCAATGCCATATGCTTCAGAGGGAATGAACAGAACAGGCAATCATCAAGTGATCCCTGTCATCCACTCCCAGCTTCTGGCAATCAAAGACTAGGATAGGGATCAGCAACCTTTGGCACACAGCCCGCCAGGGTAAGCACCCTGGCAGGGCAAGCCGGTTTGTTTACCTGCCGCGTCAGCGGTTCGCCGCTCCAGGCCAATGGGGGCAGTGGGAAGCGGTGGCCAGCACATCCCTCAGCCCGCACCACTTCCTGCAGCCCCCATTGGCCTGGGACAGCGAACCGCGGCCTGGGAACCAGCGAACCGCGATCGGCCGAACCTGCGGATGCAGCAGGTAAACAAATCAGCCCGGCCCGCCAGGGTGTTTGCCCTAGCGGGCCGCGTGCCAAAGGTTGCGGATCCCTGGGCTAGGGACACTCCTGACCATCTTGCCTAATAGCCATTGATGGACCTATCCTCCATGAACTTATCTAGTTCTTTTTTGAACCCCTATATAGTTTTGGCCTTCCTAAGATCCCCTGGCAATGAGTTCCACAGGTTGACTGTGCGTTAGGTGAAGAAGTACTTTTTGTTTGCTTGTTTTAAACCTGCTGTTAATTTTATTGGGTGACCCCTGGTTTTGTGTTATGTGAAGGAGTAAATAACACTTCCTTATTCACTTTCTCCACCTCAGTCATGATTTTATAGACCTCTATCATATCCCCTTTTAGTCGTCTCTTTTTCCAAGCTGAAAAGTCCCAATCTTTTTAATCTCTCCTCATACAAATGCTGTTCCATACCCTTAGTCATTTTTTTTGCCCTTCTCTGTACCTTTTCCAATTCTAATCTCTCTTTTATGAGATAGGGTCACCAGAACTGTACACAGTATTCAAGGTATGGGCATACCATGGATTTATATAGTGGCATTCTGATATATATTATTATTGTTGTTGTTGTCTTATTAGCTATACCTTTCCTAATGGTTCCTAACATTCTGTTAGCTTTTTTGACTGCTTTTGCACATTGAGCAGATGTTTTCAGAGAACTATCCACAATGACTCCCAGATCTCTTTCTTGAATGGTAATAGATAAATTAGATCCCATCATTTTGTATTAACAGTTGGGATTATGTTTTCCTTTGAACTACTGTACGGATGCCACCCACTGGCATATTAGACATCGCGAAGGCGGAATGGGCAGAACAACCCAACCCGGGGAAGAACATAATCATACACGTGTCCCAGATGAGAGAACAAATAGCCCAAGTGATCCCCATAGTATGAGAGCATTTTGAGAAAGCACAAGAGGCCCAACGAACCTACTACAACCATCATGCAAAAACACAGAAATTTCAACCAGGAGAACGGGTGCTGGTGCTGGTACCAATAACAGAAAGCAAGCTCCTGGCCAGTTGGGGTGGATCCTATGAGATCACAGAAGCAGTTGGGGAAGTGAATTATAAGGTGAAGCAGCCAGACCGCCAAAGAACAGAGCAGATCTACCCCGTCAACTGACTGAAACCCTGGCTCGATCGGGAGATGTGCCTGGCCATCCTGCCAGCTCCACCGCAGGCAGATGGCCAACAAGGGCAGGTAAGGATATCCCCCGAATTAGCCCCAGAACAATGAACAGAGGTTGTCAAATGATCCAGCAGAACCAAGATGTGTTCTCCACACAACCAGGCCGTTGATCCAACACCACATCGTCACCTGTCCCGGAGCAAGGGTGACGACAAAACCATATTGCAAAAAGAGGCAAAAAGAGAAGAAATTAGGGCAGAAGTAAGGAAGATGCTGGAACTTGGGGTGATTTGAGGAATCCCACAGCCAGTGGTCCAGCCCTACTGTCTTGTTCCCCAAGCCTGACGGCACCCTGAGGTTTTGTAATGACTTTCGGAAGTTAAATGAGGTATCCCAATTCGATGCCTACCCGATACCAAGTATTGATGAGCTGGTGGATCAGTTAGGCAAGGCCCGATACTTGACCACCTTGGACTTGACAAACGGCTACTGACAGATCCCCCTGGCTGAGGATGCCAAGGAAAAAAACGCTTCTCTATACCTGACAGCCTCTTCCAATATACCGTCCTCTCTTTCGGGCTCCATAGGGTTCCTGCAACTTTCCAACGATCGATGGATAGATTACTTCAACCCCATGCCAAGTATGCTGCCGCCTATTTAGTTGATGTGGTAATCCATAGCCCTGACTGGGATACGCACCTGGGGAAAGTGGAAGTGGTACTAGATGCTCTTAGGCTGGCCTCACCGCTACCTCATCCAAATGTGCAACAGGGTTAGCCAAGGCCAGATACCTCGGGTATGTAGTCAGAAGGGGCCTGGTGAAGCCCCAGTGGAACAAAGTGGAGGCAATACAGGAATGGCCCCACCCGACCCACAAGAAGCAAGTCAGAGCGTTCTTAGGGATGGTGGGGTACTATCGCCAGTTCATCTCTCACTTCGCCATGAGGGCAGTGCCTCTGATGGACCTGATAAGAGCTTGTGGCCTGGAGATAGTTAAGTGGATCAAGGCGGCAAAAGAAGCTTTCACAGACCTAAGAACGATCCTTTGCAGTCATCCAGTGCTCGCAGCCCCAGATTTCAAAAAGGAATTCATCCTACAACAAATGCCTTGGAGGTAGGACTTGGGCCATCCTTTCACAGATGGTGGGGGATGAGGAGCACCCGATCCTATACCTCAGCCAAAAGCTCCTGCCCAGGGAGCAACGGTACGCCATAGTAGAAAAGGAATGCCTAGCAGTTAAATGGGCCATGGAGATTCTATGGTAATATCTACTTGGACGGCGGTTCACCCTTGTGACGGACCACGCCCCACTCCAATGGATGCACACAAACAAAGAGAGGAATGCACGAGTGACTAGATGGTTCCTATCCCTACAACCTTTCCACTTCTGGATACAGCATAGAGCCAGAAGACAACACGGCAACGCGGACGGACTGTCACGACAACACTGTCTCTTGTCCCAAGTAGCCCAACCCTGTGGTATTGAGTGGGGGCGTGGGGGGATATGTAATACAGGAGGGCCAGGGAGCAGTGGGAGAGTGGTAGAGGGGAAATATTGAATAGTAGTGGACCCAGGACAGACCCATGGGGGACATCACTATTTACCTCTCTGCATTCTGAAAACTGACCAATTATCCCTACTCTTTGTTTTCTTTTAATCAGTTACAGATCTGTAAGAGAACCTTCCCTCTTATCTCATGACTGCTTACTTGTTTAAGAGCCTTTAGTGAGGGACCTAGTCAAAAAGGCTTTCTGAAAGTCTAAGTACACTATATCCCCTGGGTCACCCTTGTCCAGATATTTGTTGACCCCCTCAGAGACTCCTAACAGATTGTTGAGGCATGATTCCCCTTTACAAAAGCTGTGTTGACTCCTCCCCAACAAATTGTGTTTGTCTATGTGTCTGATAATGCTATTCTTTACTATAGTTTCAGCCAGTTTGGCTGGTATTGACGTTAGGTGTACAGGCCTGTAATTGCCAGGATCATTTCTGGAGCCTTTTTTAACAATTGGTGTTACATTAGCTATCCTCCAGTTATCGGGTACAGAAGCTGATTTAAATGATAGGTTACATACCACAGTTAGTAGTTCTACCATTTCATATTTGAGTTCCTTCAGAACTCTTGGGTGACCACCATCTGGTCCTGGTGATTTATTGTTTAATTTATTGTGAATTGTGAACAGTGGCATTTTCAACAGCCCCTGTGTGTGTTCTGCACTGTGGATAGTGGTGCTGTCACTACTAGAGGAGAGTCCTGACCCAGGAATAGTGGCATTCTTGACATACCTTGGGAGGCAGGGGAGGAGGGATTCTGCAACCTGAATAGTGGCACTGTTGCCACCCCGTCCCCTCAGTGGGGCATCCTAAGCCATGAACAGTGGTGCTCTCAACATCTCCAGGTTCTAGGAATGGGTCACTCTGGGTGCCAACTTCAAGGTGGCACTGTACTGCTCACATTTTTTTGTTTCTATTAATTAGCTTGCCTTCCCCCCGTCCTCTGCTGATTGGTTGGTGGTGAGTTATTTCTTTTGTGACTTAGCCACTACCATTTTCCACCCTGGCTGGCAAAAAAGCTAGGGCCACTCCTGGTCCTGCACTCTGAACAGTGGTGCTCTTGACACCTTCCAGAGTGCCACTGTGTGTCACTGACTGCCCGTCTTGACACCCGCCGGAGGAGTGTGAATAGCGGCACACTGTGAATAGTGGCATAATGGGACTAGTGTGGCACCAGGGATGTGCCCCTGGGACGGGGCGTCCTGCACGGTGAATAATGGTGCAATAGACGTGCCCCGGGATGGCATGTCCTGCACGGTGAATGGTGGCGTCTTGTGCACCGTTCAATGCACCTAGCTCTTGGCTGGGGTGTGGGGGGGGTCATCCCTGCTGCCCCTCCCCCAAGTACTCCCCAGGCTGGTAGTCGGCAAGGAGGTGCTGAAATACCTGGCCATGGACTTGGCTCTGCCTCTTCATATAGACATGCGGCTGCTCTGCGGCCAGCGAGTAGATGTTGCCGATGAGGGGCAGCCTCCGGGGCCCCGGCGGGAAACCAGGCGGCCGCCTCTGCTTGAGCAGCTGCCTCACCAGCAGCGAGAGGAGGAGGAGCAGGAGCGCGCCAGTGCCCACCGCCGTGAGCACCTGACCCTGGGACCACATTCCCCCGCTCCGCCGCTGCCCTCTGCCAGCGCCCGACTCCCCTTTCCCCCGCCCCTTCACACAGCCACGTGGGCGCTGCCGTCCCTCGACCGCCCTGATTGGCCGGCGGCCGTGCTAGTCAAGAGACTCCAAATATGATTGGCGGAGTCAGTCCGGCGGCCGGCTCTTCCTCCCCCCTCTCAAGTTCTCAAAAGAGGCCGTTGGGATTTCGGCCGTTACTCCCCCCCAAGTGCTCACTCCGCGTGTAACCCAGTTCTGCGCTGTTTCACTCAGCCAGCGGCGAGCCGAGGCGGGCTGGTTACATAACTGACCCTCGTGTAGCTGGCAGCAAAAATATTTGTTCGGGGAGTTGCTCCCCCCCCCGGCCAGCCGTGAACAGTCCAGGTCCCCTACTTCACCCTAGCGCCCCAACCACCAGTCTCGCAGTAGCGTAACTGGGGAGAGTAGTGGACAAGGCCCTTATGGGTTGTTTCAAGGAGGGGCTCTTACCTGCGCTTGCAATAAAGGTCGCTGCCGGTTACAAACAGCCCTGTGGTGCAGACCATGCAGCTTCCTCAGAGAAAGCTCCAGTCGAGCGAATTAGTGATCAGCCACCCTGTGCCTTGCAAACAGTAGTGAGGAGCAGACAGAAATAAAGCACATCACTAGGAAGAGAGGGTGGGTGGGAGGGAGGCAGCTTGAAAGCTGCAGGCGAGCTGTTGGGGTTTGGCTCGTAACTGCTTGGGGGGCTTTTTGCACCATCTGTGCCTTACAAAGTTGTTTGAGCAGGCTAAGATGCAATGCTTTAGGAATATGCTTCCCCTAGACTGAAAGAATCTTCTGCTGAGGTCAAATGGCATGCCAGCCTTCAGCACCAGACAGTAACTCCATAAATGGGGCCCTGGAAAGACCTTCTGAGAAGAAGTTTTCAAACCAGGCTATGGGGAAACATTTCAGCAGTAATTAAGTGATTTAAGAGCTTAAATCCCAGGCTCCTAAATCACATAGGAGCTTTAGAATAGTCTACCATATGTGATTGTTTTATTGGTTTGGAGGGATGTGTATGCAAAGTGATTGACTTTTCCATCTAAAAATCAAAAAGATTACTATTCTGAGTAAAATGTTATGAACATGTTTGAGGCAGGAAGCCATTTATTATTTAAGTCATTAATTAACTAAGGGGTTTTTAACTTTGGAAAGTTTTTCAATTTTATTTTGCTACAGTCCAAGTGTGCTCCTGTGAGAGACAAAATGCAAACTGGATGTTTGAATTCCTGTCCTGTGGCATCAAATTATACTATACCTGCCCATGATTGAGGGGTTTAAATATATTTCCAGTGAAAGGTGATTAAATTGGGAGGGGGAAGTGAAAGAAAAGGAGGAAAAAAACAAGTCTATTCCAAGGAGGAGGTTGACTGATAATAAACTCAAGATTTTAGTTTTTTACACTATCTTTTTATTTTATTTAGGGATGGGAGGTTATAAAAAAATCATACATGGACAGGCCAAAGCACTGTAGTATTCCTGTTCTACTTTCCCCTCCATACCTATCCTCTCTCTCTTCTAGGGTGACCAGACAGCAAATGTGAAAAATCGGGACAGGGGTGGGGGGTAATAGGAACCTATATAAGGAAAAGACCTCAAAATTGGGACTGTCCCTATAAAATCGGGACATCTGGTCACCCTACTGTCTTCTGGCTGTAGGGTGACCAGACAGCAAATGTGAAAAATCGGGACAGGGAGTGGGGGATAATAGGAGCCTATATAAGAAAAAGACCCAAAAATCAGGACTGTCCCTATAAAATCAGGACATCTGGTCACCCAATCTGACCGCTCCACTATTGTATCTTTGAAGTGTGAATTGCAAATCAAAATTTAAGAAAAGCACTGTTGCACTCCATTTTACATTCTTTAGCAAGACATTACAGTGACTGAAGTGTTTGGGAGAAACTGGGAGTGTCCCAAATACTGGGTGACTGTATTCAGCAGCACTTTCTTTGAGAGAGCTAAGCAGATTGTTGCTTAGGGTTGTGCCATCTACTCCCAACATTGCACGATAATCTCAGTTTGTCAACTTTGATCCTCTGTGCTGATGATAGCTTTTGCAGGATACAAAAAGTGAGAAAGGTATTAAAAAGATGTATTCATACAGTGATATGATATGGTCATATGATCATCTCGGAAATTTATAATCAGTAGAGCATATGCAGGGCCGGCTCTACGTTTTTTGCCGCCCCAAGCAAAAAATTTGCCGCCCCAATCTCCGAGAACACAACTAGCCAAGCAAAAAAAAAAAAAAATGGCCAGAATGCCGCCCCTGGAATTGTGCCACCACAAGCACGTGCTTGCTTTGCTGGTGCCTAAAGCCAGTCCTGAGCATATGTACAAATGTGAAGAGCATTACCAGTAAGCTGCTGTAAGGCCTAGGGATGTTTGTAACTCTAGGTAGCTGATTTGAGTTAACTAACATGAGCAAAAATCCTGGTGAAAACAAGTCAGTTTGTAGTTTTCATATGAGTTAGCAGGAGAAGGTAAATCCTAGGATCTCCCATAATCTTTACTTCGTCTTACTAACTCATGTGAAAACTACAAACTGCTTTGTCTTTCATTGCTTAAGTATCTTCTGCAGCTATCCCAAAATTGAATTCAGACCATTTCCCTACATGGAAATTCCATGCACAGAGATGGAATTTCTTTTATTAACTTGAATCTTTGGGTGGAACAAAAATAAACATAAAGTACATAGTGCCAATGCTCACAAGTACTTTCCTGAATTTTCTTTACAATATTTGGTGATTCTTATTGACAGATTGCTAGCTATGGACTTATAACTTGCTCCGATTTTGAGGTCTTAAATGAGTTGCCAATTTCTCTCTCTCCCCTCATATCAATACATCACTACTTCTACTGTAATCCGTACTCCATTACTAAGGAATCCACACATTTCTTCCTGTCCATAAGAAATTGTCTTAATCCCATCTTGAGCTTTCCAACACATCAACTAAATTTCTTCTTTAAACTGTCAAGTTGCAGATTATGTTCTCCCCTCAGCCAGACAAGCTGTCAGAGTTCCAGCATATTTTCTACTTTTTACTGTAGATTTGTCTTTCATTCAGAGACTCATGAAGGATTTTTTTTTCACACACTATTGTAGAATTAACTAGGTGCATTGTTACTTTATAATCATTGTGAAGCATTAGGTTTTGGCCACTATAGTAGTCAAGATACCAGGATGCCAGACTTGAAGGACCAATGATTCTTATGATGGTTCCTGTGACTCAGTCACCTCCACACAATTATTTCCCCACCACCACCCTTCTCCTTGATCATTTCAGAACTGACCCATTTCCTCTCCCCATCTGTATTAGTCCAATACTGAGGTAATTTAATGTAGCCATCACACATCCATCCTTAGATTTCACAAAGATTAAATCTAATATGGATTCTTCTTCCCAAACTACAATCCAGATCACTCTTCTCAATGACAATCACTTTCATGGCCTTCACTGGCCATATTAGCCACCCAGAGATCTCAGCTAGTGCCCCAGTCTCACTCTCATCTTTGCCAACTGTTTCCAGGGTTCTTCTATTATTTAAATATATCTGGATGGGCACCATTTGTATTGAGCTTGTATAGGATAAGAAAGAAAAGGAAAGATAATAGATCACTTTGGCAGCATTATTTTGAATGGGATGGATGAGAATGAATCTAGTATAAAAAATACTCAAGAGGAGGAGATTAGGGCATGGAAGAGCAATTTGGCCATTTGGATAGAAAGAAAGGAGTAAGTTTTATATAGTGTAGAAGAAAAAGTAACCGGATTAGGCCTGATTTGGATGAAGAAGAGAAATAAAGAGAGGAATTGAACTTAACCATCGCCCAGCTAATGTGCTTGGGTGGCAGGGAAAACTGTAGTGTTATCATTTGTGATAGAGAATGGATGTATTGAAGAACATTCAGGAGGAACAATGAGCTCAGTTTTGGCCATTTTGATCTTAAGCAGATGCGGAGCCATCCAAGATTAAATATCTAAAAGTTACTGAGAAATCCATGATTGAATACAGAAGAAAGGTTCAGAGGGGATAAGTATATTTGAAAGTTGCCAACACAGAAATGATAATTAAACCCATATGAGATGATCAGGTTACTCCAGGATAAGATGTCGAGGGAGCATACAAAGGGGCCAAGAGCTGAACCATGAGAAATTATATCAGAAGAGTTAAGCTCCCACTCTATCTAGTCACTGTTCTTTTTATATCTTTTGGGGGATCTTATGATATCTCTGTTATACTCTTAAGAGAATAGGAACAATTTCTAATTTCCCTCTGTATCTCACAAGCTTGCATTCACCCATGTTACTTATTCTCTTAACTCAATAACCCCCTATTTATAGAACACTAGCTACTGCTTTCACACTTCTCACAACACAAATAAGTTGGAAAAGTTATAACGAGGTTAGAGTTTTCTCCCTGAAACTTCAAGATTGTTTCCCACATGATATATACTAGTACTCTTGTCTCTGTAATTTATAAATAGCATACTCTACTAGAAAACATTTTTATATCCTAGACAAATAATGCTAGAAAAACTTTTCCTCTTTCCTTTTACTCACATGCTAATTACTCAACACAATGAAATATGAGAAACTCATTTAATAAATCTGCTGTCAAACACAAGATTTTATCTATGGGAGTTAAATAACACTTTCGTAACACACCCATAAAAACACAACTATTACCAGTTTCTAAATTACAGTCTCTGGCTAGCTAAACCTGCAAGAGCTATGGTACTTTGTAGATATGTCAAACAGGAAAAAGTGGTATCTCATACTTTCTCTTGCCAGCTTGTTATTCAGAAGCTGACAATTTGCACTTTCTCAGCCACAGTATTGCCAACCCTAAATGTTAAAAAATCATGAGTCAGGCCCCCAAAATTATGAGATTGGCTTAAAAATTAATTGAGATTTTTTTTAAATAGTCAATTTTGGGATATTTTTGTTTGCTTTTGAGCCTTCAGGTACACTTCGGTTACATTTAAAGTTGCAATTAAATCATGAGAGTTTGCAACACTCCAGTCAAGTGAGTACAATACTTACTAATACTTTTGTTCCAAATGTGTAGCCCTTACCTTGACATACTCTTTATCAGAAATACAAGGAAAGAGAGCTTCTATGGAAGCCTGATGGAAAAGACTAGCCTAGTTTTTTGGCCCCGCATTGTCTCCTTTGCAACACTCTGGCAACACAATTTAGATGAAAAGCAGTCTTAAAAAGCCAACTGGGGCTGGCTAACTGCTCCCAGTCCACCCAGTGTAGAGGGCATATCAGAGAATGTAAGGATGTAAGTGGGTATGGTCTGAGGATCTTGTGCTCTAGTGATCCTGGGTCAATTGAATGGCTCCTATTGAGCTATCAGTACTAAGGCTGTACTAAGTTGAACCGGAGCCAAATCGGCTCCTTTTGACTGCTGGGAGTGGGAAGGCAGAAGGGTGGTGTAGCCTCCTCCTTCTTCCTTATGTCCTGTGCTGAGCATACCTTGGCTGAAACTAAAGACCTAGTCTGTAATTTCTCCACCTGACTTTTGCTGCCATCCCATTAATGTATAGGGCACAATCATGCAACTCTCACTAGTGCAAGCAACCAAGTGTGTGTGTGTGTGTGTATGTGTATATAACAAGATTAATTGTCAATTCTGATCTAACTTTTCAAATAGAAATAGAGAACGATATTCACCCCCTATCTCAAATGCAAAATGTGTAAAATTAAAGAGATATACTGAATTTAAATTAAGGTAAAGTTTCTGGACCAGATTTTCTCCCCTCAATCTGTCTCCTTTATGCTGCTCCAGAGGTGTAAAGGGGCCATATACTAACCATATTTGGTAAGCTGAGCATTGTTGGGTGAGCCCTCAGCTGGTATAAGGCCAGTATAACCACCTCCTACGTCACTCTCCCCCCTCCAGCTCAGAGGTATGGCTTGGGACAGAGAAGGGCATGTATGGAGCACTGTTGTGCTTTGATAATTTACAGCTGACAGGAGATCCTGATGGGGCTCATTACCAGCTGGCATGAATTAGGGCCTAGGGCTTGCTCAAACCAACATTGGGGATGGGACTGGAACTGGGTAGGACTGAGAATCAGGGAACCATAAATGGCTCCCTGACAGTTTGTCCCTGCCTCCTGTGCTAAGCAGATCTCAGTGCAGACTAGAATCTGACCCCCTAGTTTTAAAAATTGTGTCTTACTTAAAAGAATGTGTTAAGTTAAATTTGTTCTCAAATTTAGATTGTATAAAAACAAGCTTTTACAAAATCCAAGACCAAAGGAAATGTTTCCATTAAGTTAAAAATAATCCAATGTAAACAGTCTTTTAAACAAACAAACAAAAAAATTACTCTAATGCTTTGACTCCTTCCAATAAATGATCTACTAGGGTGTGTTCAGTTTAAAAAAATGTATGGTGAAGATAATAACCTAGACAAAGGGTTTGTTTGTTTTTAAGTGTCCCATTTATTTACATTGTTTTAATATCAGAATGATTTTTATTTAGGTTTGAAGAATAAAAGATATTCAACCTTATAATTTGTTTTGTAATAATATTTACTAAGGGCTATCTGATCATCGCATTACAACACCCGATGGTGTGTGTCCTCCAGGAATATAATCACTTACTGTGATTATCTTAACATGACTCATACACATATAAATATATACAGACCTTATTTCTTAAATTTAGATTACCATTTGATAATCTGCAGGTGTATTTTCTTTGGAGAGAAGGAGTTGTATTAAGGGAGAGATGAACCAATTACCTGACAACTCTAAACAAATACAGACCCAGTTTCAGTTCATGATGTCACGGTCTTCTGAGACATACAAGCAATAGAAAATCTATAGATTGTGTCATAAAACAACAGTACCAAACATTCATTGTCCATTATACCATCCTCCTGCCACAACTATATAACTCATTTGAATTACTTCAGTGCTATTAGTCACCAGACCTGCCCTGTTAGTCATTGTGGTGGGTAAAGTCCCATTTTATTAATGGAAGGCCCTATGAGAGCCTCCCTTTTCTTCCTGATCTCTATCTCTGTATTTTTTCCCCAGGGGGAAGAGGTTTGCAAGCCCCTTGTGCCCCTTTGCTTCCTTTCTCTGGGTGACAAAAACAGCTAGGAAGAATATTATAGACTAGATAGGGAGGCCACACTCCAAATATATCTATTTAATCTGTCTAACCTATCTGGCCACTCCCCTTATCCCTGTAGTATCTGTGTTAATTTTACAAAATTCTATAAATTTGTATGAGTTAACTACACATAAAACTGCATTCTCCCTCAATCAGGGAGACCTTCACTCTTCTTACCCTTATTCTTTTCTCCACCATTCCAAGAACAAGGCAGAATGTGAACCATAAACTCCCTGAACATTAAATCTCACCAAATGAGAGTCAATCCATCCTCATCATCATATCCACTCATTATACTCCACACCTGAACATAGCCACTTTATGAACTTCATACCCTCATATCTCAATGTCTGTACTTTGACCCCTCAACCTTTTACCCCCAATCGGGGATATTGCAGATTATGTATTCCTTATGCCACCCGATCTTAAACCAAACTTTGCACCCTTGATAATCTGTATGTTATTCCCTGATAACCAGAAACTTCTATGCTTAAACTCTGTACCGTTCACTTTTTTTAAACATCATCTTAATATATTTTAAAAATATAATTCTCAACAGTGTTAATATATTAGCCTAGAAAAAATGTAAACATCTGGGAAGAATCCAACCTACTCACATGCTCATTGACTCATTTGTGCATTCTCAAGGGACCAACGGTTAGTGAACTTGTTGGACTCACAGATTGGGCTCTTGAGCAAGCACTGGCTGAAGAATGCCTGATGCAGCTTTCCATGGCAGTTACAGAGAAAATACTTCTACACTGGGGTCAACCTTAGTGATTATGTAGTTCAGGAAACTTCAAGAAATTTTGCAGGGCAGATGCTCATTTAATGGCCAAATTGAGATCTGGTTGTAAGTAGGCGAAACTCTGTTTACTTTTATAGAATTGAGGCCCACTTACACCTGTTCTGAATTTGGCCCTTCAACTGGACTGGACAAGCAGTACTCAAAAAGAGATTTGACATTTATATGGATAAGAACATCCAGATTTATAGTTAATGCTAAGAAAAACAAATTGGAAAATATATAAAACCTCATTTTCAGCGTTTAAGCCAATCTCCATTAGGTATTAGGATGAGACCTACTTGGAAGGTTACTTATCCCACATCTGCAAGGTTTTTTGCACTTTTTTTGAAGCATCTGGTGCTGGCCATTGTTGGAGGCAGGATAGCAATTCCTATGTTCTGTAGGTTTTCCTTTATAGAAAGGGACTGTTTAACTCTATAGACACTCATATGATGTAATTTATTCTACCTGCATAAGGCTCAATTAGACTCTGTGCATCCCTGTATTATGTGCATGGAGAGGGTGGGGCATGAATTCAATTCCTCACAGTTCACTGGATCTGTATGATAAATGTGGATCTATGGCACCATCTCAACGCATGCCCATTGTGTGTGTCTGTGGTGTTCTCTGTGGAGCCACTGTGGAGAGTGGCTGTTCTCCCTGTTTCCTTCATGTGCAGCTCCTTTGTGCAGTTTATAGGCTTGTGTTAGAACACGTTAACTAACACCATACTAAACACACAGTGTAAACATTATTATTTTGTTTAACATAATTTCAGGTGGTGGTGCTTAGCAGGGCTAACCAGGATCAGAAGACACAATGGGAAGGTCTAGAGTAGGGGAAATTGTTAAGTTTTAAAATGTGTCAGCTAAAACTTTTTAAAATTAACAATTTTAAACAGGACTTTGCCCCTAGTCTAGACAGGACAAGTCCTGTTATTGAGAAACCTAGGCTTCTCCTATTAACATAAATAAATAAATTAAATATAAAATCTGTTCATTGAAGAGAAAATTGCTTTATAGATTTGCATCTCTAACAAAAACTATCAGAATGTAGCTTTTTAATTATGCTACGATGAACCCATCTCTATCTATATGTTTGAGAGAAAATATTTATGTTGATGTGGAAAGCTGGATTCCTTTAAGCAAATGTATTTTATTGTATGTATGTATGTATGTATGTATACAACTGTACAGGCCATGTTGAAAAGACTAATGTAATGCCTGTGAAGCAAAGAATTAACTGTAAATAATGACAGACTGCTTTAAAGACAAGAAGTTGGTCCAGTGAAAGATATTACCTCATCCTGTTTGTCTGCTTCAAAGACAAATATTTCTAATTTCCAGAAATAGGGATACCAAAGAGGCAAAACACATTAATTCAGTCTTCCAATAGAGTATTAGAAATTGCCTTGGTGAAAATAAGCATTCTGAATGGGTTATTTAAAATCAAACTTCCTTAATCTGTTAGAAGGAAAAAGCATAATAATAATAAATAAATAAAAACTTCAAAAACTGTTCCCAAGGGATTCCAGTGAAATGCAAGTCACATTTTTGCATTTCAGGTTAAGATACTCTCATTTCTGCAGATTGATCTTTAAATTCGTTATGGCTTTTAGCAAAGTGATCTTGGCTTTCGTGTTGGCACAAATTCAGATGAGTTTGGGTAGTGTCCTACATTTTCTTTTAGAACATTATATCAATTGCAAATAAATTGTTCTGTTTTTCTGTAGATGAAATCCATATAAACGCACGGTCAACAATTCCCGAGAGGATGGTGAACCTTCTTGTAAAAAAACACAAGAATTTCACCCCTGTGGCAGCCCTGAAAATCCTTAGCAAAGCTTTGAAATAGTCCTAGTGGTAGTCAGCAGTCCACTAATTTCTGTATCCCGTGAAATTATGACAATTCTTTTAGATTAGTTTTCGTACATGAAATTAATTCGGTGCGCATGTAGATTGCAAGTAGTGGCGTGGTAAAATGTTAATATACCTCGTGTAAGCGAGAGGAATAAAACTTAAATATATTTGGACACTTTCATCAAAAACTGAAAAGTCGAAATTCTATATGTAAATACGGAGAAATCTCGGGGAAACTATAAACCCAAGGTAATTTACAGTTAATAACATCTACAGGATAGTTGTGCACTTATATAAAGCCATTTACTGCGTACTGCAGTTGAAGTCGGAAGCCTGAAAATAAAATAAAACATCGAAGCCCCCTCTGGACCTGTAACTGTCATTAAATTCTGAACCCAGGGAAAATTTTGGAGAGTTTAGAAAGACATGAATTCCTGGTCATCTGAGGAAACCTGAGGCTGGTTTACAATCATCCAAAGTGTGCGGCTTATAAATGGGTGTATTACGCAACCATTATTACTAAAGTGAACGGGGGAAGTTTGGTAATGGAAAACCAAAAATGATGACAGAAAAAAAAAATCAGCAATGCCTTTTTTAGGTGGCCAGTGAATTGTGCGCGTCTTGAAACGTGATTTCACTATGATCAAGTATCTTTATGCTTTAGAATTAAAAATAACATTAACAAAAACAGCACATATTTTGCATTCATCTTGTTGCTTCAAACGCTATCAATCGGGACCTAAATATTTTTACTACAACAGGAGCTATCCCTGTAATTATATTTTATGTATAGGTCAGATTATAGAAAGTTAGGCTCCTAAATCCAAATTTAGGAGGCTAAATGAATGGCCGATTTTTAAAAGTGCTCCGCGCAGCTGCTCCCCTCATGAAATACGATTTTAATCTCTTAAATGGGGATTTGGGAGCAGAATTACCCATTTTAAAGTGTTGTTAGCCATATTCTGTAAAATGATTATGTAATTTCACTAGTTTTTCAGAAATGGAAGGTCGTAGTAGAGTGTTAATGTAAAGTTTCATTATCAAATATCAACTAAACCTAAAATAAAAACGTCACACATTTGATGTTCAAGCACATGTAGAGGGTAGTTTCCAACAATGAGAAACAATGAAAAAGGAATTGGTATATCTATATATGATTCATTTAAGTAAATGGAGAAATCATGATTATAGATGGGTGTATATATCGAATATGTATTGGATAATATTTCCGTGCAGGAATAGTCTCTTTCAGTTTTTCAGATCATTCTTGAAAGCTTTAATCTTGTGGTCACATGGTATGATGGCTTTGTGTAAAAGTAGGACGCAGCAACCCTTCTGTAGATTTTCCCCATCCATCTACTTGATGTCAGAGGCAGGGGGTCGCCTTCGGAATTTCGCGGGGTCCAAAGCTGTCTGGGTTAGGAGAGAAATATTTTGGCTTCTACCTTAGTAATTATGTCCATGGGTGATCAGTTCATATTATATGTCTACAGAGTATCATCTCTACAAACAAATTTAAATGCTTATGAAAGGCTGAAAAGGTTTTCAGTGTAAGTCTCCGGGGTGCAATAAAAAGGCTTTTTCTGCATTAAAGCACTGAGAAGCAATCAGCCTGATGCAATTCTTTTCTCCCTCCTCAGCGCTCCCAGAGCGGGATTTCTCGGTAACCACCCTTCTGGCTCTCCCTCCAGACTCCCCGTATCACCGTTACACAGGAACCAACTCCCGGATCCCTGCCAAACGCACACAGCCAGAAAGGCAGCCAAATGGACCTCACGGTTTGTGCAAAGGCTCCCCTTCAGCAGATGAACAAGAGGGGAACAATTTGCTTGCATAACATTAGGGTTTACGCTTGAACCCCGGGTCCGCGACGAGCTACAGATTGGTATGCTCTGTTTCTTGTTAAGGAGTAACTCGATTCCCTCTCCTATGACTCAATGTTATTAACAGAATGTATTTGAAATCCGGTACTTGGATGGATACTCACGCGCCCACTTTGGAAAGCAGAGTAAAAGAAAAGCATAATACTTACCACCAGGAATATTCTCAATAGCACAATGGAAACTTAACTCAAATGAGAAGAAAATACAATGTTTATTATGATGATGCAAACAGAAAGTGGTTTATTCCCATTTGTTGTTGTTGGCAGAACCTATTACTGCCCTTTATAAAGAGCTTTTCTGACACGAAGAAAAGACCCACCGAGAAAGTACACACCTTATTGATATTTTCCACAAGAAAAACTACTTGCTGTCCGGTCTTTTCCTTTGGATGTGTTTGTGTCAATGTGTGTGTGCAAAACAGCTTTACAAACATACAGTAAATCCAACCATCCTGTAATGGAGCAGGTGTACAAACTCGAGACACGTCTACAACGCCTCTAGACAATGACTAAGAGACCCTTTAAGAGTGATTCATTTGACCCTATAGCCTGAGCCGGGTTGGCTCGGGCAGAGGCTTCTCCACTGCGGATGTAGCTCTTGCAGCTCTAAGTGCCCAGGAAAGGGAAGCAGCTGTGTAGCTGCCGGAACGTGGCCACTTCAACTCTGGACTAGGAAGGGGGGGGGAAGCCGCGGATGCGAGACACACTCCAAACACTTCCAGCTGCTCCAAGCAGCCTGCAAAAAGGAAGCTGCCAATATAATGGTATTTATGGCAATCAATAAAGACAGGGCTCGTAGCACGAAATGATTGAATCACGCCGGCTAAACATCTGCTAGCAATCCTCCCCTCTGAGAGACGATGGTCGGGCCAGTCCCACTGTACACTTTCTGCGGACAATTTGCTGCGGAATACAGATGGGTTCTTACATTACTTCTCAATCTCAGGTGCTACCGTTGGTAACATAGTAGTTCAGTATGCAATTTCCCCTGTGTTTATATTAAATAAACTACGAGTCTTAACTGTGTGTCACAGAAGACAGTGCAATTATTTTTATTTTTTTCCTGTAGGGGAATTCAAATTCATACTGTGAACAATAATTGCGTTCGATTCAGTGAATGTAAAATCTGTCCTCCAATAAATGCATACCGAAGACCAGTTTAAATCAGTCCTGTTCAAAGGAGAAACAGAGAAGAGTAAATGGTCACAATTTAAGTATTAACTCTGAATAGAAGTCCCTGTAAGGAAGGAAAGTAGACTCCTATCCCTTCAGTCTTAACCAACTCTCTTCAGACCTGCTTTCCACAATACACACAACTGCCTACCACACTAGGTTGCGCTAATCTTCAAATGACCCAAGAGACTACTGTTATTCTTGTTCTCAAAACCTATGAAAAGTGAATATAATAGCCAGAGAGAAAAACTTATTTTGCAAGCTGCTTGAGCTTTAACTCGGAATTTAGTTTACATTAACAATAAGAATGCGAGATATGCTATGTGGAAAGACTTCAGCATGGTCGATACTTGTAGAAGAGAGGGAAAATGGAAATTGTTCTTCTTGGTTGACAGAGGAAGGGGAGTCATTTTCATTCATTATAGACAAAAGGCCTGATCTAAAGCACATTGAAATCGGAGTGAAGATTCACATTAATTTCAATGGGCTTTGGGACTTTCCATGAATGTTTTGGTTTTAATTTTTAGTTATTTTAAATTCCCCGTTTCTCCCGATTTACCACATACACTTGGCCAAATGCAAATCCACACTAAATACTGGGAACTATGGGAAAATGCGTAACATGGCAATCCCCAGGCAGGAACCTGAAAATTTAGTCCCGTTGAAGTCAGGGGAACTACCCACATGAGTAAAGGTTTGCAGGATCGGGCTTCAAGGTACCAAAGGAAAAACTTTTCTAATATGCGGCGCATAACGGATTTATTTGCTCCAGATACTATACTCTTAACGTGATATAATTAAACGTATTTAGTAACATAAGTGAAATAACTTCTGCACTCGTGTTTTAATGTGTTACGAAACAAAAAACTGTACTATTAGAAAATATTTGTAATAAATACTAAATACAGTTTCCCATATATGCAATTACATTACTATAGCCACGCATTTGCATACTAAAAAAATAATGATAACCCGCCGTTGCCAAGGTCCTTTTTTCTGTCTGCAATGCGGTATTTTTTGCAGTAGATGTCGCTTCTAATAAGTAAATAACCTATCCTTTGAATTTTTCATTAAAAAGATATGGTACTTTTTGTGGGGGTAAGGGGGTGGACTGTACATTATTAATGACTCGAGACGATTTCCCTTACTTGCCATTAATCGTCTGATGTGATCCGTCTTTTTTTCGTTCAGTGACCTCAGGGCAAATAAACCTATCAGATGTAGCCAACTGACTAGCAAATTTTGTGAATGGAATACTCAGTGACTGGAAGATGACGTAATTGGAGACCAGTGGGTTTCGTGTCCGGTTGTGGATTGGCTACATTTTACCAACAGACCTTGTGATTGGCTGGCCAGTGCCGGTCAAACGCCTACACACTTTCACCCTGGCGGTAGATATAAAAGGGGGATACTTAGGCATTGAACAGCATCACGATTTAGAAACATATATTGAGGAAACCTCCACCACGTTTTACTGTTTCTTAAGAAGCTTTGCATTTCAAGGTAAGCATGCTCTTTCTTTCTTTTTCTTTTTCTTTTCTTAAATCTAGAGTTTGGTGAGCTTACTTCAGTGCAGCAGAATTTGCTGTGCTTGAAGATGTACGTGTACCCAGGAAGGTCTTTAACTGATGCTAAATTACAGCTTGTGTTGCCTTTCTCTATTTTGATTTTTCTCTGTGCATTCAGAGAACGCATAATCTGTAATTAGCTAGATTTCGTATGGTGGTCTAAATTACACGTTACTGGATTCTTCAAAATAAAATAAAATAAAATTAAAATAAAAAGTACCAAGATAAAAGAAGGAATACACAATCCCCTTAGAATAATTGAAAGCAACCGATACTGCGTAGTATATTACATTTTGTATGAAAAAAAAACCCTAATCTCTTTACATTATTGGGCTGCATAGCTTGATTTCTTTTGTAATCATTTTGAGGTTTTTCACAAAATCTGTTATGAAATGGTAAAAGTTTAAAAAGTGACAGCCTTCATTGTATGTTAGCTAGCAATATATGCTTCAGGTAATAATAGGTGTTTTAATTTATGAGTGAAAAGGTGAAGTTAATCTAAAAATATTTAAATAAAGCTGTGAGTCATAGAGAGGAGTTCTTCAGGATATGATATTTTTAAATCTTTCTGCTCTCTTGACTTGAGTTCATCTGATTTATTTATCTTTGGTCATAATTTTGGGATTTTTTATTAAAATCAATTTAATGGACCTGTTTTTATAGTTTTATCTAATTTGTATTTGAGTTGGAAGATTAGTATGTAAACTGTACCAGGAATTGAGCACTCTTTAATACAATGTGCTGTTTTCTAAGCAAACATAATTCTTTTTAATTTTTAAATGAAACATTAGAGGGATTAACATTTATTAATATTCTGCAAAAATGAGAATACAGAAAAGTACTGGTCATCTTTTAAAAATAACAATAGCTTTAGCTTTCATGCTTTTTCATAAGATTTACTATACCTGAAGTGCCATTTTGTCCAGTTCAGATCCGACACATTAAATGAAATTACGTGTAGTGCTTCAAACACAGGGGGGAAGAGACACGTTTCCCATCAGTTTATAGACAGATCTGCATTAACTTAAATCCCATTTTAGTTACATCTTGATAGTAATCCTAACTCTGAAAAAACTCAAAATATTACAATTTGGTCATATACAAAAATCTGAAAATTATTTGAGAAAACTAAAGCAAAAGACCAAAGCAAATTAACAACAACAACCTATTACCAAGTGTGCCTAGAGAAAGACTGCATCTTTAGTAGATCTGTTAAGATTGAGGAGGTTGGAAAATGGCCATTGTTTGATGTGACTCTTTGTTGTAGAGAGGACATTATGGTTATGCTGAAGATTTCATCTTTCCTTGCTGTTTATGCCTTGGTTATGTGCCAGATGGATAGCTCCCAGGCAACCCCACTCAGGTAAGAAGCAGAGAGCTGTGGAAACTCATGAGTTTCGGAGCACTGCATCTGAACAGAATGGAGACATTTAGTTTTCCTCGTGGCTGCAGATAGGAAGTGGATTATAGTAGAAGAGAAAACCTAGATCTTCCAATATTACATTTTTGTAACGCTCATATTTTAACATGCAATAGATTACTTATCTAGTGTGTGAGGGAATGAGTAGTCTTTGTCTTGAGTTCGGTATACATATGGACACTAGTGACAAAGACACGCTCAGCAATGTGGAATAGTGTATACAAGAACTCATCCACCTAAGGGCACACATGCAAGAGTCTCTGCAGCAGTTATCCTTGTATTCATTCTTTCTCGCTTGTCTCCACCTAGACCTGGCTTAGACTCTATAACGGATCGAGTGACACTCAGTGATTACGAAGCTCGGCGGTTATTAAATGCGTTGGTGAAAGAATTTGTTCAGATGACAGCGGAAGACCTGGAACAAGCGACTGAAGGGAATAGGTAAGGGCTACAGCCCCGGGGATATGCACAGATGCTGGGGAAGCAGGACCACTCTGTGTGTCCATTTGATTTCCCAGCAAGAGCCACCTCAGCAGACACTCGGGCAGGCTAAGATTTTCCTCTCCCTTGGGACTGCGGATGACCTTGTACAATACTTTGGAAGGGATGGTACTGCATAGATGTTTTCCCGTGTCAGTATCAGGTTGATGATTCCCACCTAGTTAACCTGCTTTTATCTTTTTTTACAACCGAGAGCAAATAAAAAAAAAACATTGGAGGGTGAGTTGAACTTCAAGGAGGGGGTTGTATTAAAATATGGCAGCAAGAGGTACGTTTTCCCGGTGGTAGTATTAAGGGCTGTTCGATCGCTCCTGGATTCTCTGTCGCGATAGTGCATGATGCTGTCGTGAGGCATGGAAGGCCATTGGCTGAAGCGGGGCATCCTATTAGTGCACGCAGCGCCACCCTCTCCCTCAGGGCCAAGGCATGCAAGTACATTTGCATTAACCTTAATGAGTTTCTATTGCAAAGCATGTTGATGAATGAGAGATTGAACAGCATGTCTAGTACAGTGGAATACAAACCTCCTATCCTTTGACTACCAGCATCCCAAAATCTAATCTATTTGCTTGATCAAGTAAACAATATTAATTTTGTTCATGATAAAACTCTGTTCTCCCTCTGATTTCAAGTGTGCCCCCTCTTGCATGAAATGAGTGTGAGGGGATTTTATCCTTTTCTTTTTGTCTCCTAATTATACTTATTTATCTAGGAATGTAATGCATGGATGTGCATGATTTATATTACTTTTTTGGCATGTTTTTTCCCCCTGCAGCCTGGATAGACCTATTTCCAAACGCTGCGCCAGTCTGAGTACTTGTGTGCTGGGCAAACTGTCTCAAGAATTGCACAAATTGCAAACTTACCCTCGTACTGACGTCGGGGCTGGAACTCCTGGCAAGAAAAGGAATGTGCTGAATGACCTGGAAAATGAACGCTATGCAAACTATGGGGAATCCCTGGGAAACAATTAAACATGCTTATTTTCACCCTTCTCCCTTTTTTTTTAACTTGATGCATGTGGATCTAACCTTGATTGCTAACTTTGCTATGTTATTTTGGTTCTGTTTTCGACAGAGAATGTTTGAGATGGACTTAAAGTTAGGACGATAAAGAACACAACACACATACCAAGTTAGAAAAAAATATATACCAAATAAAATAAAAAAGAATGAACAGCACTGCCTTGAGACGTCAACTGATTTTCTTAGACATTTATTTTAAAAAAATCTAAACAAAGCTTTTCATTTCTAGCTTTTACATGTACAGATAAACTCTTCTTTCATGCCTGCTCATGCACTTGTTCAATAAACCTATTTTTCTATGAGGATTGGGCCTGTTGTTTTAATTAATTGTGTTGGAATGCAAGATTTCTAGAAAAGTTTTACAAATCTTTTCAGAACTGGAGAAGAGCAGAACAATACAAAAGTTGTATAATAATTTAATTCCAGAATAGCTGAACAATTTGACTATGTTCATATACACTAGGAGAACTCCTAGACCCTTTTAATGTTTTCTATATGTATGTGTGCATACATAATCAGTCACACACACAATCTTAGCTAGTAAAACAATTTCAAAAACTTTTGAAATGGCTAAGCTTCAAGAAATGCATGTATTAACTAGTGTGAAAACACTAGAAATGTAATCCAGGTTTAAAACTGTTCTCATTGAACTCATCCAGGTAAGAACTTTAATATTCCTTTTTCATTTTCCTTAAAATTATTTACATGAAGCTTCTTTACAGTGATGTATTACCACGATTAACTGGATTTTTTACATGTATATCAGTTTTAGAAATAACCTGTGAGGTAGACTTGTATATTAAAAGAATGAAAAAGGGGAGCTTTCATATCTGGGTAATTCATTTAAAATCTTGTTTTCTGTTAATTCTTTTACTTTAATACAACAGATTTAGTGCTACTTTTGTACCTCTTTAACTTTTTTTTCCTCTGTACTACATATATTTCATAATATGGGAACTGTTCAGAAAACAATTGTCATGTTACCAGGGATGTTTTCTATGGTACTGTCTCTGGGCCTGTCTATAGTCCTAACTCAAGCAACATTCCCATAGATTTCAGTAGGAGATTGGCTTGAACAAAGACTATAGAAATATGTACTCTAAGGCCCCAGTCCAGCAATACACATAAGCATATGCTTAATTCTAAGCAAGTGAGTATTCCCATTGAAATCAGTAGGATTACTAAAATGCTTAATGCTTTGCTCAGTGAAGGCTTAAATAAAGAAGAAAGCTGTTTAAATAGTGCAATCAGATATACGGAAGAAGGAAAATGACTATGTGCAGTTCAACACTGAAAAATTATTAAAAAATCCCTGGCAACTTCTTACTCTAGATTTAGTTCCTGGATGAAATCCTTGCCCAATTGAAGTCAATGACAAAATGTCCATTGACTTCAATGGGGCCAGGACTTCAGTCCTTTTGTGTGTTCTGACATAGCTGCTGATCTGAGTACCTAAAATAGGTTTTTTTGCTACTATACTCCATCAGCACTACAGAACCAACTCAGCTGAGGCTTAGCTAGATTCTTTTACTCCTTATGCATTATCAACAGTTGTCTGTTAAATTTCAATTATTTGCTGGTGGGAATGGAGTTGATCAAGTGTTATTGAGGGGATAATTTTGTCTAGACAACCTTAACTATTGGTGATTATGTGCAAGAAAGAAGGAGCCCAGTCTGACTTTCACAACCTGAGCTGAGTCTGTAGCACCTGCTAGCTAGAAAAAGAAAAATATTTTTTAAACTCATAAACTGAGTGAACAATATGTAAATCCTTGAAACACAATAAATATGGAACTTCACAATCCCATTTTTATAGAGATACTTTTCCAGGTAGAACCACACCTTATTGATATAAGCAAAGTATTTTTTACAGTCTCTCTATGTAAAATATATGTTTTTTATTTTGAAAAGCAGTGTAACAGCACAGAAAAGGGCATGTAACACAGCAACCTGTGTGACCCATCGTCTGGCAGACTTCCTGAGCAGGTCAGGAGGAGTGGGCAAGAACAACTTTGTACCTACCAATGTGGGATCTAAAGCTTTTGGGAGGCGAAGAAGAAATGCTCAAATATAAACATCTGAATGACATCTGGAAAATGGTAAGCACATTGCAACATATGTATAATCTATACTTCCTTTCCTAATGTTACCATTGCTAATATCTTAAATAGAATTCTTGTTTGGATGATGATAGATTTATGGTGTTTAGATTCTAGAAAGAAACAGTAATAGTTAATCCAAATGTGTTACAAATCCAGTTTTACATTTAAATAGAACATCTACTGTAAGGTCTCTTTTTTTTCAAAGTAAAGTGAAAAGTTTAAATAATCAGTTGTAATGAATGTTAGATCACCTTGTAAAAGCTGGTTGGTTCAAGTAATAGTTTCAATCAGTGGATATTCTTGCATTATACCACAAGTAATATTTCAGTATCAATATTTTGGTAATTTTGGATTTCTTTCTTTCAGATTGCCATGAAACTAAAATGTTAACTCCCTTTTGTTTCTAATGAAAGCAACTCTTCTCCATAAATCAAGAAGGCCAAACAGAAGACTCATTTTTTGCATCCTTCTAATATTTAAAAATGTTTTGTTAAAAACAAATGAAAGCACTTCTGTTATGTATAGTACAAAACAATCTAATTATTCAAGTTAAATTATTGTATATTCTTTTTATATGCAATTCTATTTCAAATAAAACGTGATAGCATCTATTATTTATTTATCTTCTAGCATATATGTGAAATGTGACCCATGCTATTTATCTGGGCAATACTGCCAAATCTCGGGGATTACACTAAATTGCTGCCTGTCAAGGCATATCTGTAAAATATGGTGTGCTGTGCCTTGATGTAAAACATTTAACTAACATGATTGTACAGTATGTTTAAAAACACTTCAATATTGTATCATTTGTGAATTTAAGCAAGATTAAAAAAAGTATTTTAGATACATTTGGATTGAGAAACTGATTTTTCATTTAAACAATTTTATTGTTAGTTTATTGCATAGTTTTTTTTTAAAAAAACATCTGGCATTAGCCAAATGTGGATACCAGATTAGAAGGATCATTGGCCTGCTCCCATATGGTACTTCCTATGTCTTATCTAATTACAGGCCCTAGAGTGGTTCTTGAGAACTAAAGTTTGAATGTTCAGAATAGAGAAAACATTTTCCCTTTTACAAACTCATGAACCAGTAGCTCAAAAATAATTACAAAATGACTAAACAGAATAACCCCCCACAGTTCCTGGTAGTAACTAACGTCATAATGTATAGAGCAAGACAACAGTTTTGTATAGCCTCTTTCATACAATCTATATCCCAAAATGGTTTACATAGTTAAACAGTAGGGGGATAGACAAAGGAGAAAAGATATGTATTTAGCTGAGATTGAAATGAGAGAGAGAATAAATGAGAGAAAGGGATTCAGGATAGCAATTACAGACTGAAGGAACTGCAAAGAAGCAGTTTCTTTGATTAACCAGTGTCTGAGACTGTGTCTATACAGGGTCCAAGGTTAGAGGAGCTGAAGAACAGAGAGTGGAGTAAAGGGAAATTGGAGAAAATCCATTGGTGGTTTTAAAACCAAGGAGGACACCTTTCAACCAATGCGGGTCCTTTCTCCTACAGAAGGAAATTGCTGACTTTCAATATACTGGCTGGGCTAGATACTCTGGGTATATCTACACTGAACACTTGTTATAGCGGTGTGTACTGTAGATACATGGCTAGCCCTCCTAGGATCGGTATAAATAGCAGTGTAGGTGGTGAGGCACTGCTTAGGCAAGTAAAGAGACATCTGAAGCTTGTGGGTATGTGTCCTACACAACTTTTCACTTGCCCAAGCAGTGCCCCCATATATACACTGCTATTTTTAGCAGTGTAGTGTCCCACTGTCTCCCTGCTGCTTGAGCCTTTCCCCACTGCAGGAAAAATCTCTGACAATGGGGAAAGGCTCTGCCAGTTTTCTGCAGCTGGAGCCTTTCCCTGCTTCAGGGAAAGACTTCAGCAGCAGTGAAAGGCTTTCGCAGATGGGAGGCAGCAGGGAGAGCCTTTCCCCACTGTCTTCCCCCTGCAAGAGTCTTTCCTTGTTGCAGTGAAAGGCTTTGGCAGCAGGGAGCTACTGAACCCTTTCTCCTCTGCCATTGCTTTTCACTGATGTGTGGACAGCTTTTTCACTGTGGCACACAGCTACACATACCCTATACATTGCAACCACCACTGGTGTGCAGTGTAGACATAGCCTCTAAGTCTGTTTTGTTCTGCACTGCACTGCCAGTGCTATCTGACCCTAAAGTCAGCTTCACCAATCCAGGGAGGATCATTCCACTGAAATGACGATCATCTCATGGTGAGGAGCAGTCATTAGGGCTCTTGCACCACTGTGTCAAGTGTAGGGAAAAAGGGGCATGATTGGCGGAAAGGCTATGTGGTGGGGACACTCCTATATCATGCCAATCCTTGGCTACGTTTATGGCTCTTTTGGGTAAATTAGAGCAGCCTTAAGATTGCATGATTCCCACACAACCCTCTCCGGTGGGATTTAAGTGGTATGGAGGGCTGTGGCGAATTTCATACTACATATTATGTTTCAAATTAACTTGAATATAAATATTTTTTTCTCTACATGCAGTGCTTGATACTTTTTTCTTAGCTAAACACAAACTGCATTTATTACCACAATAATCTAGAGTTCTGCAATGTCTAGAATTCAGGTGTATATAGTTTCTAAGAAGATTAACCTATATTACTCTACAGTGATATCTTTGGTTCTGTTACTTCAACAACACAGAGGAGCACATCTGTCATTATGTACTCAGTAATAGCGCATACATAGCTTTGAACATTAGAATACTTTTTATTGAGATATAACATTGTCTAAAAACACAAGGATTGTATCGTACTGCTTTAGAAAAGTGACATGTGCATTAAATTTGGACAACTGCTGGAGTTAGGTGGAAAGGTGAAGTTTGTTAATAAGACATTAATGTGAAAACACTAATCTCTTAAAGAGATGCGGGCTCAAATTAGTGGTAAGAAAAGTCATTTTAGTGTGTACTTTAATTTTTTCCATAAGTTTACCAAAGAAACTAGAATAGAAAAGAAATTAGTCTTGTTTTTGTTTTCTTTTTTAGATTCAAATAAACAATATTTATTTCACAGCAACAGATAGTGAAAATACTTTGCGTATGTACAGTCTTGTTTCAAGAAAGAATGTACTTATTTAAATGACCAGTGGAGAAACATCACTAATAGCAAATTCAGTGTTTATCTTTCTCATGGGAATCTGTTGCTTGAGCTTTTCCACTGTTTCAAATTCTCAGAGGCAGGCAAGACGTTGCGCTCCTTTTTTTCTAGTGCAGTATTCCTGCCAATGCCCTTTACAGGCAGGCCTGGTTAACTGCACTTACATCGATCTGCAGTCTTCTGCTTCTATATGGCGAGGCAGGTGTTTTCTCAGTAGCTATCTGAGAGCTCTTTTCCTCAGATACTTTTGGCAAATTCTTCATCTCCTTCCCATTTTAGCCTTCCCCTGGAAGAGACAGAGTGTTCAGTAGAAGACTTTGATGAAGTCTGGGGACTCCTCTAGCTCAGCAGTAAATCCTCAGCCACTTCAATGCTTCAGCTGTTGATCAGGGTTCAGCCATCAGCATCAAAAGGCACAAGTTCCTGCATTCAGCTCCCCATGCTGGCAGTGCCCCTTCCTCAGTCATTTTTCTTTACCCTTGGCTCTGTTCTTTCTTGTCCTCCTGCTGCAGCACCAAACCAGCAAGCCTCAAATTAGTCAGTGTGGGAAGAAGCGTGGGTTGTGTGGGACTGATTCTTCAAGCTACTGCATTGAATGGTTCTTACTGCCCACAATGTTCCAAGGAAGGGCTTAACACCAGTCTCCTTTTCCTACCTCACTCCCTGCAAGATTTCTTTTCCAGAGCTCCCCTACGGACTCCCTTTCCAGAGACAGATCCTTTCAAGCTGCAAGTGATCCACCACCTGAATATCTTGTTTGAATCAGAAGATGATCATCTCAAGCACCCCTTCCCTCCTTCCTAAATGCTTTAAGATTCCTGCTCCATTCAGTCAATCTCTACTCACTTCACATTGTTTTCAGCCAATTGTCCACAAATCTAAACCATGCTCTTAGTCATGGTTTCTCCTTGCCTCCTTAGATAGCTTCTGTTTCCCCTTTCATCCTAGTTTAAGCACCAAGGATAGGACACTACTTCTCCCTTTCAGGACTCTCAATGCCAGCGCCATAAACCCCATCCCCAAAGAACCAAACTGAGGATTCTCTTTGCTGTAACAGGCATCTGCTCCAGTCCTCAGCTGATGAAAGGGAATTTTCTTCCTGCTCTGAGTACTCTGAATCACAGAATGCATAGAAATTTAGTTTGAATTGATCTATTCCAATATGAAGATAGTCAAACCAACCAATCAATATCTCACTACCCAGGATGTCCTCAAGATGAGGTGTAGGAAAAAGGAGAACTGTTTTCACATGTCAGAATCTCATAAGCCTACTATTCTGAGTGATCCAACCATGACAAGTAGAGTTCCATCAATAAACATCTCTACGAAACTGTACCAAGTCACATCTAATATTGCCACCAGGTTTTTTTTCTGTCTTGACCATTGACTTGTCTTAGTCAGGATCATTCTCAAGCAAAAAGATTTTTCTTCCAGCTAATGGGTAGGTTCTCCAAAGAACTTTGTGGGCCACAGGATTAAATTTTTTTTGAAAGAGGCTTTGAATCGTCTTCCATTCGTTCATATGCTGCATATGCTTCATATAGCACATATATGGTATCAGCTGAAATGGCACTGTCCATTGTCTGCTCCTTTTTGTGGTCTCAGAAAAAAGTTCCCAAAGAAATAATAAGAGGCTGACTGAAGGAAGCTGTATTCTATTTAGATTATGTTAAGGTTTCTCTGTGATTTCTCCCTTCTGTCACAGCACCAGATTGTCCACCATATCTGTTCTCTGCAATACCCTGGCTCAAATACGTGGCTCCAGGCTCTCCATACATACAATATTTCCAGAGGCAGTCTGGCTCAGGCACATTTTGACAGGGTGAAACTCTTGTGACAAGTTCCTAGTAAAAGCCTTTAAGGATTAACAGACGCAAATAAAGATATGCCCAGCCATCCGTTACTGAGAGGCATTCAAGGGAGCTTCATGTAATTTTACTGCAATCATAAATTCCAGCCATACTAAAACTACCAATCGTTCTGTCCCTTTCAATCCACAAGGGTTAGAAAATTCTTCCTCATTATCAGCCAGAGGCTGCCAGAGCCAGACAGGAATTCTACACGAGAAAGTGGAAGTCCTGCTAGCTTAGTCCCACCTTCTTCTAGAAGAAAGAGTCAAGAATTTCTTCTCAGCCTGTGGTGGTATCCTTTCTAATAGATAAGCTCTCAAATTTCTCAGGCCTGGCTTACCCACAGACTTTCAAAAGACTCTTCCTGTCCTTTAGGAATGGGTGAAAAGACAAGGCTGTGTAGCAAATCTCTTCCTAGGAATAATAGTTCTTCTTCGAGTGATTGTTCATGTCCATTCCAAGCAGGTGTGTGCACGCCGCGTGCACGCCAGCCGGAAGATTTTACTATAGCAGCGTCCGTAGGGTCAGCTTCGGCGCCCCCTGGAGTGGTGCCTTCATGGCTCTGTATATAAGGGCCAGCCGACCCCCAATCCCCTCAGTTCCTTCTTACCGCTGGTGACGGCTAGCTGGAACTTCGCTTGCTCTTCAGCAATCGTGGCAGTGTTCCGTCGTTGTTGTAAATAGTTAGTTAGTTTGTTGTTTAGTGTTAACTTAGTTAGATATTAGTTGGGGGGTTTTCCCCAAGTTTTCGTCGCCCTGCTGGGGCATGCCCGGGTCCCCAGGGTTCAAACTCTGCCAGGACTGTGGGAAATTCATGCCGAAGAGTGACCTGCACTCTTCGTGCTTAAGGAGCCTAGGGGAGAGCCACCAAAGAGATAGGTGCAGTATCTGCAGGGCTTTTCGCCCCAGGACTCTCAAAGATAGAGAGCAGAAACTTAAAGTCCTCCTAATGGAGGCAGCCCTGTGACTGCAATCAGATCCCGGGCCTACCGAGCCGGCACCCAGCACTTCATCTTCGGTGCGCAGTGCCCCAGCACCAGAGATAAGTCGTGAGGCCAAGGCCCCCAAACCCCGGCACCGGAGAGAGTCGGCGCACAAGAAACCAGCCTCGATGAGACACCGTTCCCCATCGCCAGTGCCGGTTAAAAGGAACAGGCCTGTAAGGGAACACTCTCCGCACCGGGACTCTAAAGGGCCGGCGCCGTCCACGAGTGCTACAGGACAATCCGTGCCGCAGACCCATTTGGCCATCCCGTTGACTCCCGCCCCGGAGAGGGTACAGTTGAGTCCGGAAAAGCCTAGATCCCCGGATATGATGGAGGAAGTGCGCCTCCCATCGACGCCGGAGGCGTTCGAGGCCGCCTCAGACCTCTTGAGCCTCCCGGTGCCGGCATCGCCGCACCGGTGCAGAGAACCTTCGGCTACCGCTCCGCCCCATTATCAATCTAGGGGCAAACCGGCAATGCTCTCGCCGCGCTCCCCGCCCCGCGCCACTCTAGCGGCACCGGTGCAGACGGCACCCTCTCCGGCGACAGTGGGTACCACGCCTCCTATGTCCTCCTACTCAGAGACTTCGGACTCGGAGGTGGACTCGTAATGCTCTAACAGATCGAGGAGCAGGCGATCGTCCTCGCGCACGAGCACCCAACCGTACCCACCGCAGTGGCAGCAGCAGTGGCAACCGCCCCCCCCCCCAGTGGCTGTTCTGGACGCCGTGGGCCTACCACCAGTCAGTGGGTCAGGCGTACGGACCCCGCTCACGAGCCGCATCTGTCTCTTCGACGTCGGCGGTCCCGCCGCTAATGCCACCACCACCGGCACCGCCGTCTGACAGGAGTGTGCCACAAAAAGACACGGCACCGCCTAGCCAAACAACGGCACCGACGGGGACCTTGCTCCCAACACCGCAGGCACCGTCCAGCACACCTCGTTGCTCGGTGTCGACCCCGGTACTGGCCGCGGTGCCGCATCCTGAGCCCGCACCAGCCGCGCACCCTGAGTACCGTGTGCCGCAGGCCCTCGTAGAGGGAGAGGGGGTAGATGAAGGCCCTCTTCAGGGGATCTCTTCCTCCTCATCTCTGGATGAGGCAGTAGCGGGAACTTCAGCGGCACCGGCCCTAGAGGACAATAGGATCCTCCAACAGCTGTTTACTCGAGCAGCCCAAAGCCTCTCGATCCAGACTGAGGAGATCGAGGTGGATACAGATCCGGTGATTGATATTCTGACCTCGTCAGGCCCATCCAGGGTAGCCCTACCTCTCATAAAGACCATTACGGACACAACCCGCACCTTGTGGCAAACTCCAGCCTCATTGGCCCCTACGGCCAAAAGGACTGAGAGGCGATATTTTGTTCCAACTAAGGGCTATGAACATCTTTATACACACCCTCCCCCGGACTCCCTAGTGGTAGATGCGGCCAACCAGAGGGAACGCCAAGGGTTTCAGGGAACTAGAGAGGCCAAAAAGTTGGACCTGTTCAGGCGCAAGGTATATTCAACAGGGGGCCTGCAGTTGCGCATTGCCAATCAGCAAGCCATAGTGAGCCGGTATGGACACAACACGTGCTCGGCTTTGTCTAGGTTCGTGGACCTCCTTCCACAAGGGTCGCGAACCGAGTTTTCAGCCCTGGTTGAAGAGGGGAGATTGATTACCCGGGCTTCCCTCCAGGCGGCCTTGGACGCAGCCGATTCAGCCTCACGCACGTTGGCGACTGGTCTGGTCATGAGGCGCGGAGCCTGGCTTCAAGTTTCCGGCCTCCCTCATGAGGTCCAACAAACGATCCAGGACCTCCCCTTCGAAGGGCCCACGCTCTTCTCAGAGAAGACTGATAAGAGGCTTCATAGCCTAAAGGATTCATGGACCACCCTCCGTTCATTAGGCCTACACACCCCGGTCACCCAGCGTAGGCAGTTCAGGCCACCGCTGGCCCCATGGCTGTACCAGCCTCAAAATCAAGGGGATGCCTTGTGCAGAAGGGCAAGGACGGGCAGGATGAGGCAACAACAGCAGCCCTTCGGCCAGTCATCTGCCCAGCAAAGGCCTACACAGGGGTCTAGACCACCATTTTGATGGCTTGGTCGAGGACGACCTCCCAGTCAGAACCCTGGATCCATCCAACCTTACCTTCTCGTCACGTCTGTCCCCCTTCTATCGTGCGTGGGCCCGGATCACATCGGACGCTTGGGTGCTTCGCACAGTAGAGAGGGGATATTCTATCCAGTTCTCCTCCCTCCCGCCCCACCAGCCCCCCTCCCCGTCCCTCTTCAGGGACCCCTCTCACGAGCAACTTCTACTTCAAGAAGTTCAGTCCCTCCTCGCATCAGTGGCAGTAGAGGAGGTTCCTCAGGAGCTACGGGGCAAGGGCTTCTATTCTTGCTATTTCCTAATACCGAAAGCGAAAGGGGGCCTCAGACCTATTCTGGACTTGCGGCGTCTCAACAAGTTTGTGAAGAAGCTCAAGTTCCGCATGGTCTCCCTGTCCTCCATCATTCCTTCCATGGATCCAGGAGACTGGTATGCCGCCCTCGACTTAAAGGACGCATACTTTCAATAATAATCCCTCAGCACAGGCGTTACCTCAGGTTTCTTGTGGGCAACGCTCATCTACAATTTACGGTTCTGTCCTTTGGTCTATCAGCAGCCCCAAGGGTCTTCACGAAGTGCATGGCAGTCGTGGCAGCCTTCCTGCGCAGGCAGGGGATCCAGGTGTTTCCCTACCTGGACGATTGGCTCATCAAGGGCAGGACCAAGGCGCAGGTGGAGGCTTAGGTGGTCTTTACCAGGCAGAACTTCCTCACGCTCGGCCTCTTACTCAACGAGGCCAAGTCCACACTATCTCCAACCCAAAAAATCGAATTCATAGGAGCGGTTCTGGACTCAACACACGCCAGGGCATATCTCCCAGAGGCCAGATTCCGGACTATATCCAACATTATTCTCAGCCTCCAATGTTACCCGACCACCACAGCAAGAAGCTGCCTCAAATTACTAGGGCACATGGCAGCATGTACCTACGTGGTGAGACACGCCAGACTCAGACTGCGCCCACTCCAGTCCTGGTTGGCAGGGGTTTATCGGCCAGTCAGGGACTCCCTAGAATCAGTGGTGACGTTACCTCGGCCAGTGTTGGACTCCCTTAAATGGTGGCTCGACCCGCGGGAGGTCCGTGCGGGAGTGCCTTTCCTCGACCCCGAGCCCTCCCTATCCCTGGTAACGGACGCATCGGATCGGGGATGGGGTGCACATCTGGGCGGCCTCAGAACCCAAGGCCTTTGGTCACGAGAGGATCTTTCGTTGCACATCAATGTCAGGGAATTACGAGCGGTGCGCCTCGCATGCATAGCCTTCAAATCCTAGCTGGCAGGCAGGTGCGTCTCTGTCCTCACGGACAATACTCCAATGATGTTCTATATCAAGAAACAGGGTGGTGCTCGCTCCTCTCCCCTGTGCCGGGAGGCCCTCGCATTATGGGACTTTTGCGTACAGAACGTAATTCACCTGACAGCGTCCTACTTCCCAGGGATGCACAACGGGCTTGCGGACGCCCTCAGCCGCTCGTTCCAGGGTCACGAGTGGTCTATCCGCTGGGATATAGTACTCTCAATTTTCCGGCTCTGGGGTCATCCCCAGGTGGACCTGTTTGCCTCCAGCGAGAACAGTAAATGTCGTCAATTCTGCTCCCTCATGGGACGCAGTCCGGGGTCTCTAGCAGATGCTTTTCTCCTCTCTTGGGCAGACGGGCTATTTTACGCCTTTCCCCCGATTCCCATGGTTCACAGAGTAATCCTCAAGGCCCGCAGAGATCACGCTCAGCTCATCCTGATAGCGCCTGCATGGCCGCGCCAGCACTGGTACATGTCTCTCCCGCACATGTCTATGCGGGTGCCCCTCAGGTTGCCCCTACTACCGGACTTGATCACACAGGATCGCGCTCGCCTCCTTCACCCGAACCTGGAGTCGCTCCATCTTACAGCCTGGATGCTCCATGGCTAAACCCCGTGGAGTTGCAATGCTCTCATCAGGTCAGGCAGGTCCTTCTTGGTAGCAGGAAGCCCTCAACATGGACCATGTACTTGGCCAAATGGAAGCACTTCTCCCTCTGGGCCACACAACGGGGTCAGGCTCCCTTGCTCGCCCCGGTCCCTCTCATATTGGACTATTTGCTACATCTGAGACACCTGGGACTGACTCTCTCTTCAGTTCGAGTACACCTTGCTGCAATCTCGGCGTTCCACCCTGGAGCGGGGGGTACCTCAGTGTTTGTGGACCCACTCATTGGATGATTCCTCAAGGGCCTTGACAGATTGTTCCCACACATTCGTCAACCTGTCCCTGCTTGGGACCTCAATTTGGTCCTGTCCGTCCTCACAGGGTCCCCCTTTCAGCCGCTGGCTTCGTGCTCGCTGTTATATCTTTCATATAAGGTTGCGTTCTTGGTGGCTATCACATCAGCCCGGAGAGTGTCGGAACTCAGAGCTCTAACATCTGATCCTCCATACACCGTCTTCCACAAGGACAAGGTCCAACTCAGGCCGCACCCTGCGTTCCTGCCTAAGGTGGTTTCCCCATTTCACATGGGTCAAGACATTTTTCTCCCGGTGTTT
This sequence comes from Terrapene triunguis, assembly GCF_002925995.2. NCBI lineage: Eukaryota > Metazoa > Chordata > Testudines > Emydidae > Terrapene > Terrapene triunguis. Next base: position 1,980,813 of record NW_020664447.1, on the reverse strand, counting down.
TATCCGAAACCACACTCCTCTGCGAAGGAGCGTAGGCTGCATTCCCTGGACGTTCGCAGGGCTCTCGCATTCTATATCGAAAGGACAAGATCCTTCAGGAAGTCAACCCAACTTTTCGTCGCCGTGGCCGACAGGATGAAAGGGCTCCCAGTCTCGTCACAGCGAATCTCGGCTTGGATCAGAACCTGCATCTGGGAGTGCTACAGTCGGGCCGATATACCAGCCCCGCCTATCACGGCCCACTCCACAAGAGCGCAGGCCTCTTCCGCTGCGTTCCTGGCCCAGATCCCGACGCAGGAAATTTGTAGAGTGGCCACCTGGTCCTCAATCCACACCTTTACGGCGCACTATGCCATCACACACCAGGCCAGAGATGATGCTGCCTTTGGCCGCGCAGTCCTACAGTCTGCAGTGACCTCCGACCCCACCGCCTAGATTCGGGCTTGTGAGTCACCTGCTTGGAATGGACATGAACAAGCACTCGAAGAAGAAAAAACGGTTACTCACCTTCTCGTAACTGTTGTTCTTCGAGATGTGTTGTTCATGTCCATTCCAATACCCGCCCTCCTGCCCCTCTGTCGGAGTGTCAGCAAGAAGGAACTGAGGGGGTGGGGGGTCGGCTGGCCCCTATTACAGCGCCATGAAGGCGCCACTCCAGGGGGCGCCGAAGCCAACCCTACGGATGCTGCTATAGTAAAATCTTCCGGCTGGCGTGCACGCGACGCGCACACACCTGCTTGAAATGGACATGAACAACACATCTCGAAGAACAACAGTTACGAGAAGGTGAGTAACCGTTTTCTCCAGTCATATGAAAAGAGAAGTTCAGGTTTCTACTCCAGGTTCTTCATGATGATAAAAGGTTTTGGCAAACTTCATCCAGTTCCCATGCTTAACCTTTCCATGTGCAGAGCTAATTTCAGGTTGGAGACTTTAGGTATCTTCTTCAATTCAGTAACTTTTGGGTATTTCTATTTGGGTGTTCTGGTTGGAAAGAAAAGAGATGGTATATTTTTATTTCTCACTTCTTTTTCTAAGGGAGCAATATTTAGTCTGATATCTCAGTTCAAATCTGCTTCTTCTACCTTTTTCTCTTTCTTATGGTAACTCAGGGAGCAATGTCAGTATAATGTATCAGAGGGCAATGGCACCAAAAAGCATTGCTGGGGTCAGGGCAGGAGGAAGAAAGTGTTTTTTTGACTTGCAAGAGATGAACAATACCTATCCATTTTAAGCCTGATGGAACAGCAGGTTCCCATTCAAGGGAGACAAAACTACATGTCAGGAAACTAATGTAGTTTTTTTTTTTAAACTTACGCTCTTACCCTGCTCCTTTTGCACACAAATGTTCAGTGTATTCGATCCATTTTTGGGTGTACAAGGAATACAGGATTGATCAAGAGTTTGTGGATAATTTTGATTATTTGACTTCATGAGCAACTGGAGAAAAAAATCTTGTTTCATTTTTCATGACTGTCTCTGTTGATGAAATTGCCAAAAGTCCTTAGCTTTAAAAAAAAAATGAATCCCAGGGCTTGGTCTTTCACTGCACAGGTTCAGACTGTATGCTATACAAAATATATTTAGAAATTAGCATTTAATAAGGGAATGTACAGTTTCCATTGTACTAACTTTTCATTTTTTAATTACACTGCCATTTTAAGCAGTGTTGAAAGTGGACAGAAAATAAAATGCTAGTGCAGTATAAATGGCTTACACTTTATGGGCAGCATCCTATCCAAGTTATTTAGTATTCAGTCAGGCAACATAATACAGATTAGTCATATACAAGTGTTTGTATTAATGTTGAAGAGGATATATAAACCATTTTGGTTCTAATGTTTTAATAAACTGTCAAAACTGTTTTTCTTTAACATTATTTTAAATTTGCATAACCAAAGCCTTTGTGAGGTGACGTGTATAGTTGCTCACGACCCATCTCACTGTTATTGCAGACTTCTTGGGCCTTCATTTTGTACGTCATTGTGTGGTGGTATTGATCTCCAGTGTAAATGTGAATCAAAGCAACATGTGGGCACGAGAAAGGTTATGCTGTGCACTAGGCACAGTCCTCTGCACCGACTCAGAATAAATCTCAGGCTGCTTCCACAAGCCAGAGTAAATCTCTGGCTCTCCAGAGTACAAAATGAAAAAGCACCAGGGTGAAGACAGAGAATGAGTATATCAGAGGAGACATGGTGATCCTCAGCATGCAAATATGGTGCTTAATTATGTGCTGCTTCTTTGGCTTGACCTCTACCGGTAGGGTAATGGTGGCTGTAAAACAGTACTTTCATTATTACAGGGCATGTTTCCCTTCTGTCCCTGGTTATGCTTATCACTTTTTACCTTGCTCTTATACATGGGACAGTCTGCACCTGTGCTGTGAAAGACCAAGCCCTGGGCTTCAACTTCACTGAAAATGTAGTAACTAGACATAATTTTAAAATAATGCAAGTAGATTTACACAGTAACTCTGTCCAGTTATTTAAATCTCTTTTCTTCTCTTTTGCTGGTAGAGTTGAATTAATCTTCCTGAAAGCTTCCATAGTCTGCTGTGTAAGAAATGAGCAGAGCTAATGCTATTGCTTCTGTCACAGAACCTTGCCAAAAAGCAGCCTTTAACGGACAGTAGTAAATTTTGGTGTTGGTTATTTAATTCAACACTGTCATGTATAATTAGCTGATTGAATATCTGCATGAAGTGGGTAATTTTAAAACCTGCTGGGTAATTTAGATCTGAGAATATTTTTGTTCCTCTCCAGATGGATATATAATCATAGGATTTCTAGACACGTTGAGGATGCATTATGTGCCTCATTTTCAAAGGTGCTGACCACTCACAGCTTCCCCTGGCTTCAATCTGAGTTCTGGTGCTCATTGCTTTGGAAAATCAGGCCCATTTGGTCTTTGTTGACAGGGTTTGGGTATTTATTTATATATTTATTCTTGATATTTACCCTCTCATTAGTGTTATAAAATACAGTCCATTCTTTCCTAGTTCAGCAAAAAAATTGTCCTTTATTTTTAATTAGTCTATATGTTTGTATTTCCCTTGCACCTTTTAAAGTTCACCAGGGAAGATGTCCCTGCATTGTAATATTCTATTTCAGAAAGTAAATAGCTTTTATTTCCAAATTATGTATTACATGATCATTTCCTTACTTGGGAAGAACTCTGAACCTTGCTTGGCTGTAAGGGATCACAGGTCTTGAATATGGGTTTGCAGCTCCCCAAGCAGTTCTCAGACCACAGACACAATCCAGCAGCTTGCTGGTACCACCAGGGACTTTTGTAGGCTGATGGACTCTTGCTCATAGGTACTGCCCATGAAGCTCCCAATTGGAGGAGACATCTAGCCCTCTCCAATTGGCTCAGACTCACTATTTAAGCCAGAAGGAGGCACAGGAAGTTGTCTGAGAAAATAGATGAATCCCTGGTTGGTTGACACATCAGACCCTGCCTACTTACCTAGCTCCTGAGCCTTGCCTTGTTCCTGATTCCTCCCTCCTTCCTTGATCCAGATCCCTGCTTTTATGCCCTACCCCTGGCTACTGTCTTCGGCTCTGACCCTTGGCTTGATTTCTGGCTCTGGCTCTGACCTTTGGCTTGATTCCCAACTCTGTCTCCAAGCTCTGGTTCCTGGTGCCGAACCCCTGCTCTGACCACTAGGCCTGACCACCACTGCTCTGACCACTAGGCATGACTGCCTATATCCAGATCTACAACAGTTTGCTAGGAAAAGCAATCCCTCTGAATGGGGTCCAGTGGGGTATGGACCCAGCAGAGCTTCCCCTACCTCAAGGAGGGCTGGTGCGTCATGAACACGTGACTTGCCTCCAGACAGACAACCAAGCCATGCAGGCATGGATTGCACAGCTAGTCACTGAGAATCAGGCACTGCAGGGGCAAGTCCATCAACTCTGTGCAGAAAACATTGCGCTTTGGGCCCTACCGGCCACATCACCCCTTGAGCCCAGACCTGTTTGTCTCCCTCCCAGAGCACTTCAGTGAGGATTATTTAAATATTGAGGCCTCATGAGGTCTCATGAACCAGTGCCTTGTTCTTGTTCTTGCTTTGCCCTCAGACATACTTGTCCGACGAAGTCAAGGTAGGCCTGGTAGTCAGCCTGATGACTGGAGAGGCATTGGTCTGGGCCTTCTCCATGCTAGGGGCCGCAGTCCAGTGCTATCTAGATGGGACGCTTTCCAGTGGGCAATATCAACCATCGTTTGTGACTCCAACTGTGCTCACTCTGCCAAGGCTGCCTTGTGGAAGTTCTGACAGCAGCACACTTCTGCCATCACACATCAAACATGGAGTGGTATGAGGCAGCCCAGCTGTTCCAGGTCAAATGAGGCATGTGGGATGAGAGAAAGGATGAGTTGGCTAGAGCTGAGACCCTGACAGATTGGGGTGCTTTCATCAATCTTGTCATCTCGATCGACAATCAGTTGCATGAATGGTGGAAAGAAAGAAGATGGGTGCCATCGGAGTTATACCCCCCACTCCGCAAGTTGAACCAATGTAGGTTGACCTGGCCGCTGGCCACTCACTCCCGAGGAAAGGAAGTGCCAGTGATGTTTTAACCTGTGCTTCTACTGAGGCAAACATGGTCATGCTATCTCTGATTGCACCATGAGGAGCCCAGACTGAAGAGATCCAGGAAAAAGAGGGCTAGCCTGAGCATCTGGACAAAATGTTCCCTGGTATCTGCAGCCATGATCTTGTCAGGGATTGCAGGTCTTGAACCCTCATCCATAGGGATCTTTGGTGCATGGATGCACCAATCTGCCACTGAGTGACTTGCTAACAAGTATCAGAATAGGAGCTGAACTCTGATAGTGGCCTCCAGTACTGGAATCCATTTGGCAGAATGCTGGGGAGTCCTGATTGGTTCACAGCTTCTATATAAGCCCAGCACAGGAATAGGAATTTGTGCAAGCAACTGGGGTCTCCCTGCTTTGGACTGCTTCTATTGTGATACCTGGTCTTACTGCCCACTTATGATCTCCTATATCAGAGGGGTAGCCGTGTTAGTCTGGATCTGTAAAAAGCAACAAAGAGTCCTGTGGCACTTTATAGATTAACAAATGTATTGGAGCATAAGCTTTTGTGGGTGAATACGAAGTGGGTATTCACCCATGAAAGCTTATGCTCCAATACATTTGTTAGTCTATAAGGTGCCACAGGACTCTTTGTTGCTTTTATGATCTCCTGGTAACTTGACCCTGCCATCCTTCTGACATCTGATTCTTGGTTTGCCTTCTAGCCTGTCTCAGACTCCGATCTCCTGGTAACCCGACCCTGCCTGCCGCCCGACTCCTGGTTTGCCCTCTGACCTGTCTTGGACTCTGACCTCCTGGCATCAGACCTGGTCTGACTCCTGCTCTCAGCACTAGGTCAGACTGCTCACATCCAGGTCATGATAGGTCCTATCTAGAACATGTGCTGAATGCCATTGCTCAATGCATTTGCAAGTACTGGTTGAGCTGCATGTCCCAGAGTGCTCCCTTCCAATCCCTCTGCAGCAGGCCCTCATTGATTTGGGTGCAGTGGATAACTTTATCAATCTGGATGTGGCCCAAACCCTCCAGATTCCCCTAAGGCCCAAGCCGCTCTCAGACCTATTAGAAATGATTGATGGGTCCCCCTTATTCTCTGGACTAATGGCCATAGAGACCATACCCCTGTGGGTCACTAGTCAATGGCACCAAGAGATGCTGCAGTTCAGTACCATTTGCCTCCCACATTTTCCCTTGATCCTGGGTATTTATTGGTTGACCCTTCATAACCTTCTTATTCACTGGCACAAACTAAAGGTCAGCATCTCTTCCAGCAGCACTGCCTGATCCCAGCAAGTAGAGTATGAATAGCAGTACCCCAACAGTTACAAGCCGGGGTAGTTGGTCCGACAGACTCACCTGCTGATCCTGAGCCTCAGCTTCCATCCCAGCACAGTGACTTTGCCTATGAATATTAAAGAAAAGAAAAGAAAAGAATGCAAACATCCTACCCCTGCGCATGGATTGTGGTTACCCAACTGAACTACAAGGGGGAGTGAAAATTCCATTCGGTCACATGCATGTCATGTTTGAACCCAAACTGGCTGCCCTACGCACCTAACTTCAGGAGAACCTGGCCAAGGGCTTTATTCACAAATCCATCTTGCCTGCCGTGGCACTTGTCCTCTTCGTTAACAAGCCAGATAATAGTCCATGCAAAGTGGGAAGCTATTGAGCACTGAATCAGGTCACTATTAGGAACGGGTATCTCTAATTCCTGAACTATTGGACTGCATGGGGGCTGTCTGGGTATAAACAAAATTGGAGCTCTGCAGAGCATATTGTCTTGTATATATTTGACCGGGGGATGAGTGGAAGACAGTCTTTTGAACCTGCTATGGACATTTTGAATACCTCATGATGCCTTTCAGTTTAATCAATGCCCCTGCCATGTTTTTACATTTTTATTGATGACCTGTTCTGGGATATTCTGGACCAATAAGTGGTGGTTACCTGGACAACATACTTATTTTTCCAGACAATGCTGAGCAACACACCATGCATGTCTGTTCTGTCCTTGAAAGGCTACGCCAATATTGCCTCTACACTAGGCTGGATAAGTGTGTTTTTAGTCAGGCCTCCATTGAATTCTTAGGCTCGTCCTATCCCTGGAGGGTACTGGGCAGCTCCACAGAACATCTACAAACAATAGAGCTTCCTGGGATTTGTGAATTTCTATCAGCTATTTAACCCAAGGTTGTTGGAGTGCATTGCCCCCCTCATTGCCCTATTCCACCAAAATACTGAGTTCCTCTCGTGTCCAGGGGCCCAACAGGCCTTTGAGGCAAGGTATGGCATACTTGCAGGGCCATAATTCTTGGTGGTCCAGGAGGAATAGATATGCATCCTTTCATATAGGTTATCCCATCATGGGTTTCCCTGTTTATGGTTTCCTGAGCTGAGGTTGATTGAATCACGGCAAGCAGGTCTTTGTGGGAGGGTGGGTCCACCCAGAAAGTTAAGAATGTTTAAGAAGGTTTAAGAATGTTGGACCACCTCATGAATATGGCAGACTCCATCCCCTGCATTGGCCTGCCTTCCTCCCAGGAAACTGCCTAGCTCAAGTTATCTGCCTCCATGGTTTGCCAGAGTGCATCGGCTCTGACTGTGGTACACAATTTATCTCCCGCTTCTGGCGTGAAGTCCTTTGGTTGTTGGGCATTTGGTCCAGTGTCTCCTCTGCCTATCGCCCCCAGTCAAACAGTCAGGCAAAAAGAACAAACCAAACCAAAATGTTGGAACAGTAACTATGGTACTATATAAACTGTCACCAGTATGACTGGTCCTCGATACTACTGACTCCGGCTCTGATCTTTGACTATGGCTGTGACCTCCAGTTCCTGGCTCCTGCTTTGACTACGAAGCCTGACTGCCACTGCTCTGATCACTGGGTCTGCCAGGCTATATCCCCGTCTACAACATTGGAGTCCCAAGTAGCATCCGCTATTTTTCTCTTTTGCTTCCCAAAAGTTTGTTTGCTGAAAAGGGCTGCCTGAAAAGGGCAAGACATGATTCTGGAGAGTGTATTAATGCCACTTCCATATGTGCCATTGGGGTCACAACAAACTCAGGATGTGGTCCTCCTGCAGGATCTTTTTTTCTCCAGCACATTGCAGCCCATGAGCAAAATATTCTAATTTATATCACCACGCTGTAGAACATTGGACTAGAACTGGGTTACACTAGAACCGCAGAGTTACGAGCACCAGAGTTACGAAGTGACTGGTCAACCACACACCTCCTTTGGAACCAGAAGTACGCAATCAGGCAGCAGCAGAGACAAAAAAACCTCTGAGGTTCTACTGTAATCACAAAATATGATTTTACTCTAGCCAGTTGACTTTTGTGAGCAGTTTTCTATTTACTTATTTTTTCATGCTTCTATTTTATTTTTGTACAGAGTAATTATATTCAATAGATTTTTCCTAATAGTATCTTGTCACATCAGTGCAGGAAGGTAATTTGGCATTGCATTCATTGACTTTGTATCTATGTACCACAGTATATACCAGTCGTGGGCAACCTGCGGCCCACGGGCCACATGCAGCCCATCAGGCTAATCCGGTGGTGGGCCGTGAGACAGTTTGTTTACATTGACTGTTCGCAGGCACAGCCCCCCGCCCGCAGCTCCCAGTGGCCGCGGTTTGCCGTTCCCGGCCAATGGGAGCTGCAGGAAGCAGCGTGGGCTGGGATTGGGTTGGGGTGTGGTGCAGGCTCTGGGAGGGAGTTTGGGTGCAGGAGGGGGCTCAGGGCTGGGGCAGGGGGTTGGGGTGCAGGAGGAGGTGAGGCATGCAGGCTCTGGGAGGCACTTATTTGAGGCGGTTTCTGGAAGCGGCGACAGCTCCCTCTGGCTCCTAGGCGCAGGGGTGGCCCAGTGGCTCCACGTGCTGCCCCTGCCTGCAGGCACCACCCCTTCAGCTCCTATTGGCCGCAGTTCCCGGCCAATGGGAGCTGCTGAGCTGGCGTTCAGAGTTGGGGACAGCGTGTGGAATCCCAGTGGCCGCCCCTGTGCCTAGGAGCCAAAGGGATATGCTGGTAGCTTCCTGGGAGCCACGTTGAGCCAGGCAGTCACCCTGCCTGCCATGCTGTGGGCAGCCAACTGGACTTTTAATGGCCCGAGCCTCCAGGGTCCCTTTTCAACCAGGCATTCCGGTCGAAAACAGGATGCCTGGCAACCCTAGCCTGACCCTGAATATCCCCACAGGCCAAGCTCCACAAGCTCAAGTCAGCTGACCTGGACTAGCCACAGCCATGCCATGGGTCTTTTATCCCAGTGTAGATGTACCCTCAAAGGTTTTCACTCATTAGTTCTCCCCCAGAGACCTGAGAGGAGCATTCCAACTTTGAAATATTTTTGGGGGGAGAATATGTCTCATGCAAAATTTGTACCATTAGTTAGCTAAGGGCTGTTTTCCCTTACTCTATATATTCTTTCTTTAACATTCATGTGAATTTATGGGTGTCAAAGTAGAAGCCTTAAGAAATATTTTCTTAAGGCAAAAGAAATAGATTGAGAATTAAAATCAAATGTTTTTTAAAAAATCAAATGTCAGGGCAATGGACTTCAAACAAAAAGCATCCCTGGTTCATATGAAGGTCTACAAACAAGCATTTAAATTAGTCATTCTGTATTCACTGTGTAGTCAAATCATTTTCCATACACTTTAAGTACTGACCATTTCTGCACGAAGGTCATAGTTGATAAATCTACACATTTTAATTTTCTGCAGCTTGGGAGGTATTTTGTGAAGATACCTCTTTGCTTATCTTTAATGAGGTTTACAGAACAGACAAAATGTGTGTATTGTCTATATTTTTTTCCAATCTGAGCTAAAAGTATTACCTTGTTCTGCAAATGCCAAAATTGTTGAGATGCCACCACCTTATAATAATGATAATTAATAATTTTAAAAGGTAAATATTACTACCCATATTTTACAGATAAAGAAATAGGCCACAGTGAATCAGAGGCAGTCAGGAATAGATCCAAGTTCTCCTGACTCCTTGCCATTTACTGTAACCATTAGGTTGAATTGCCTCTTAACAAAGAATTTTTAGATTTCCCCCCCCTTTTTTTAGTATATATATTTCAAAAGCTATCTTTTAGATGTTACAACATACAAAGATCTTATTACACATCAGACAACATTTTACATAAAGTTGCTTAGGAATTCTTCAGGACAAATTCGTCCATAGCTGGGGCACTCCCCAAGATGATCAGGAGAAAGGGTAAACTACCATGCCCCCACAACAAGACATCCTGATCCGGTTATAGTCTGGTGGCGCTCTTTAAGGCTTCAAGAAGGAGCCGTTCTCCTGTGCGCTATAGGACACAGGGTCTTTCTTGAAGAGCTTCTAAGTTCCATCAGAGGCCTGGTTTGCTCTGATGAGGCTTCACAGGGCAAGTGCTACCTCAAAAGAACTCACATTATTGCCTAGAATGGTGTGATTTATAAATACACACCTTGGTTTTTGCCATCTGTATCTGTGTTATCTGTGTTATCTCTTGAGATGGAAATAACCCACTCCTGGAATTCACAGGCCTGATTCTCAGTAATCAGGCCCTTTTACTGAACTCTGGCAGTGTAAAGGGGCCTTAAAGTGGATGTAAATGTAATTTATGCCCACTTTTAGATGCGTTTACATTTTCAGAGTGGTGTATGGGGGCCTTAGTGTAAATGAGAATCCAACCCCAAAGTTTCATGGCTCTGTGGAAGCTGTGCCAACACTCTACTTCAGTCTTGGGACAATTTTATACTTGAGAAGCCTGGGGATGTTATTTTACTTTATTTCACTCTAGGTTATGGTTAACTGGAAATTAAAACTATGTAGCTGTAGACAGGTATGTTAAATTTAAGAAATGGAGCAGTTGGAAAATACAACTTCTAGAAGCTAGAGGGCATAGGAGACATAGAATGTCTGTATGTAGAATTTAATTATCAAGATATTTGAGGCAGCCATTTGGAGTAATTTTCTATTGTTTTTATACAATATGCCACTCACCACTTAACATAATACAGTTCAGACTGATTTTGTCCTCTTTCCAAAGAGCAGCTACTGAAATATGGAAATATCTTTTTGAATTTTGATTAGTTTTGTGTAGAGTTAGTTAAGATTAAAAACAGCAATTTGTAGAGATTTCAATCTAAATGGAGACCCTAATATAAATCTAACTCAAAATACTATATAAATAAAAAAGTTTGTGGTTTGTATTAACTAGTACTACTGTAGAGAGCTATTTTATTAATGACAAAATCTACGCAAGAATTTTCATAGGTTTTAATATAATTCAAGTTAAAAAAAAATACCTTAGAGTATAATCATTTTAAAATGAAAACGATAGCATCTATCCGCTCTGTGAAAGGTAAACACATTTTATGATTCTACAAACCCTACTACCAACTAGAATAATCATTTATATATACTGTCTATGTTTCTAAAACAAAGTTATTGGAGCTCACCATAAATATTACAAACAGAGCGTTGTGAAACTTTCATTATAAAACTGCACAAAAATCACCAGGCCTTGGTTTCCAATTCAGTGTTAATCAACTGAAGATTCATCAAAAGGTTTACTAAAGATCACAAACCTTTCAAATGAACTGGGATTGACGCAAAACACAATTTCATGTTGAGTTTTTGAGTTCGTTTGAACCTGTGTTGCAACGTGAAATCTATGGAGTGAGCTCATAGGAACTGAAATCAAATAAAAGATTTCCACCAGTGCTTACCAACTGGAACTGACAAATTTCTCACAACTTTAGTTATAATTACATGGTTGGGCCTGATTTATGCTGAGCCAGTACTCAGGACACCCTCAATTTCCATTTCAGACAATAAGAATTAATGGTGCTCTGTGTATCTCAGGGTCAAGTCGGAATGCAGTGTAGCCAAGATACATATCTCCCATAAGTTATAGAAAAATAGGTTTAAAAATTGTTCCATATCAGAATAACTGCATATACAGTCACACTCAGCTCTACAATATAGGGGCCCTGATCCTGCAGCCTTTTCTCAAGTAAAATATCCAAGGACGTAATAGATATTTTCACCGAGAAAAGGCTTCAGAACAGGCCCTAATGCTGGGGTGTGTTCCTACAAACCATTAGTCATGTAAGTAACCTATAGCCCTATAAGTAGTCCCATTGCAGTCAATGGGAATACTCATGTGAAGAAGGGTTTGCTGGATGGGAGCCTTCATGTAGTGCCGTATATTGTGTGAAATGTGTAAGGATGACATTCAAGTAAACAAAACAAGAAACTGGTAAAGTAATAAATCTCTAGTGAATAATTCATCAGGTTCTGAATTATGCAGTAATGATTATGACTGAATATGTTTTAGGGAATACACCTGAAGACAGCAACGATGCAACAAATAATGTGCTGTATACTCTGAACTTTTCCCCCAGTAAGTACTTATGCAAATGAATAAATAAATAGAATGTACAGGAACACTGTTCGGTGAGTAACAATTATGTAGTTAGGAACTATGGACCAGATTCAGAAAAGCACTCAAACACATGCTTAAATCCCTTTGGAGTCAAGTGAAGGGTATGTTTAAGTGCTTTGCTGAATAGGGATGGATTTAAGCAGGTGCTTAAAGTGAAGCACATGTGTATGGGCTTTCCTGAATCAGCGCCTATGCTGTAAGATGGAGCTTCCTGATACGTGTCACAGATAAAGATAGAAAAATAAAAGGATTTGTCCCTTAAAGCAACTGCCTACTATTACATAATTTTACCTACAAAGTCCTTTACCCCATTGTCTTGTGAATTTGCTTGAGGACATGTATGACCATAACAAAGAGTTAATGTAGGCACTACTGCAGTATAATAATAATAAATAGTAAATGACATTCTTACATTTCAAACAAATTGAAAATGGAGGAAGAAGGCCAATATTAAAAAGAAGGGGAAAAGGATTAGGGAATGTGAACGTTCTAAACATCAGCCAACAGTGGCCATAAAACAAAACATTTTTGAAATAAAAAATCTGAAGGATTTTGTTAGAAATGGGGAATGATGGACTGAAATGGATGTTGGGGACAGGTATAGTGTTCCAAGTCCTATGGCCTGCCTTGACAATGATGTCTGAGCACAGATTTAGGTCTGTATTTTCCCAGGAAGCGTTACAGTGAGAAAGATGGCTTCTCATTAAAGAATGGAGGTAAAGCTGAATCTTTCCACCTTGACAAATCCAAAATCCAAGTCCAAGTTTCAGTGGGGGCAATAGGTCCTTTCATAAACCAAATGACAAACCTTAGATCATCACAACCTCATCCCAAGTCTGAAGGCTGATGCCCACTCATGTCAGAGATAACGTTGGTGGGGACAGCCATGTGTTTTCAGTCCCAGTAGGCTGTCATTACTGCAAACATGCCGCTTGGGGATTGGAGAGTGTTCAAGTCAAATGGTCAACCTGTGATCCTGTGAGCAGAAGGCAAATCCCATAGACAAAGTCAGTTCAACAGGTCATAGAAATAGAAAGACTAAGGGAATAAGGAATAACATTTGATTTTATTAGTATCCAACAGCTGATAATGCTGGACCAAAGTGAGAAGCTGGGACAGGGAGGGATGTTTTCTTTTCAGAGTGTAGAACAGAGGTCATTGCTGAAGAGGTGAGAACTCTTTTGTTTCTGTAAAGGAAAGTTGCCCTTTTAAAGAGCAGGAGGGAGAGCTTTTGTTCTTCACTGTTCTGTGTTTTTCCAGGATCTCCCTCATTTTGAGCTGCAACAGAAAGAGAGAAGAAAAAACAACAACAACAACAAAAAACCCAACCCCACCACAATGGCAGCTGCTGCAAAGCTGTTGGGATCTATGTAAACGCACACTCCAAGACACAGGTATATTTCCCACCAAAGGAAAAAAATCAAATATTCAGTTCAGTCCTGTTCCGCTGGTATCATTCACTTTTAATGCCTGGCTTCATTCTGGTGGTGGTTGTTGGCGTGGGCTGTAGCAAAGCTCCAGTTCTGTCCACGACTCATTGGGAACAAGTTGCAGATGTGCCTTCATTGTTAAATGATTAAGGTTATTAATACTTTTTGTCCTTTTGTTTAATAGATTATCATTTTGAAAAGGAAAATAAACCATTTTAAGATGCTTAAGTGCCCTTGAGTACAATAATACTTTACAACAGAATTAGAGACACTGCTTAAGGAACCAAAAACCTACTCAGTACGTGATATAGTTCTAAACATATGCCCATCTTATTATTCCACTCCTTCTTTGTATGTATTTTCCTCCTCAATTTTCATTTGCAGATCACGGGTAGGTCCCAAAAATATAGGTTTTAATTTTGTACAGTGCCATGAGTTTTGTGGTGGTATAAGACTGCTGTTTCTGCATTTTTCCTCAGCGAATGTGCATTTCACCTTTGTTAATTTCTTTCTATGGGATTGTGTTGCTGGGCTGAGGTCTGGAAAAGTTCATATGTTGTTTCTTTGAAATAAGAGATGTCTTTTTCTGGCTGCAGTTCGGATTCTCCCTAGCTCTGGAATTGAAGATAGTTGTAATGATTGTGTTTCACACTTTATTTTCTTCAGTTCACCCCTAACAGGGATCATTCCATAGCTCTCCACTGCATAAAAGGGATCACAGTGAGATTCAGTGGGGGAATGGGGTAGAAATCATTTGGTCTAGAAAAGCTCTGAGGTCAAGATCTTTCCTACACATAGGATTTCCCAAAATCTTGATGTTTGTGGACCATAGCTGATTTTCTGCAATCCCAGGCTTTTGGACTGAAATAGTTCAATGTCTGTTCTGAACTTTTGCCACTCACTGGCTGCTTCCTCTTGCTTCTGTGTGCTATGCTCTATTTGATCCAGATGTTTCTCCGCATGAGCTATCCAGCTATCTAGATTATTTATTTTGGAGATCAGTCTCAATTTTGTTTTCTGATGAAGATGTTCTAGTTTAGAGGCTCTCAGTTTATATGTGGAGGGATTTCAGAGGCTTTGGCATTCTTGCATGATTAGATTCAGTTAGTGGGTTCCACTGCGTCCTTTTGCTGTATTAAAACTGACCTCAACAGGGGTAATTTCAGTTTTGTAGCATTTTTCAGTTCTGGCTTGGATGTATCCAAGATCTGTTCTCAGGAGATTTCAGCCCAAAATAGTGGAAATCCCATAAGAACAGCTTATGATTTTTTTTGGCTCTCAGATATTACAGTACTGGAGATATTCTGAACCCAAAGCCATGATCTTAGTTGGCCTTGAAATTGATCTCTGAGCCCTACTTAGGATCAGAACAACTCCCTGTAGCTTATATCTCTGAAACATATTTTTGACTATTCCAAAAAATGATTCAAAGACTCTATACGCTGCACAAATCTGATTTAAGATGTTTCAAAACACATTGGGACAGATTTTCAAATATGATCGGTGTCCACAGCTGAGGCCAGATTTCCAAGACGCTTAGCACTCAGCAGCTCTCATTGAGAACAATGCTGCAAAGTTTTTGAACTCTGATGCCTTATTTAGGTCCCTAATGGGAACACTGTTTTGAAAACCTGGCTTCTACTGGGGTTCTGAGCCCTTCTGAATATTTTGGAAAAATTGTGCTTTGTGTAGGACAAAGGCTCAGAAATGGTTATTAAAACAATCCCTTCAGTACCTGTATTCATGTATAAAACTGCATGCTTCTATTATAGACCAATTATATCAAAGAAGGAGTAAAAATATGTCAGTGCATATTTCATTAAAGACCCCAAATGGTTTTGCTCAAGTGTCTCTACAGGTTTCATCCACCCTGGCTCCTACTAATCCAAATTCAGGTCTATCCAGTTCTGAGGCCAGTGCAGACTAAATTGAGTTTCTGATTCTTTGAAGGTGACTCAGAGATTTCCCACATAATCAGCATTCCCCACTCCTATAGCAGTCAGTTGAAGTCTGTGTCAAGTTGTGCTAGACAGCTTGAAAGAAGAAATATGTGATTTCAATGCTGTACTTAAATAAATATGTAGATCAGGGCTCAAAATGGGGATCAGGCTATGAGCCATTGCAGCTAGGAAGAAGCTGGGGCTTGATCATGAACCCCTTCAAATCAATGCTAAAACTGCTATTGACTCACCAGATCCTTATATGTATGTAATTGCTTAATTTCCAATGATTTCAATGGGAGTTAGGCTCCTAAATACCTTTGAGAAACAGGGCCAGAGTGCTTCTAAAGTCTACTTGAGCATTGCCTTGTGGGAAATCTGGCTTTCTGTCCAATGACATTAGAATGGGATAGGCTCTGTGGAAAGAAATAGAAATGAAAGGAAAGACATGGTGAATGTGAACCAGCACATGGTTTACAACAAACCTCTTGGTTGCTTATCCAGACAATTTAAAAACAAAAAATGTTAGAATGAGCAAATAAGAGGGCAATCGCAGGAAAGGAATTAGTTTGAAGAGATACGAAGCTAGTGGCTACCAGGCTGAAATGAAGAGCAAATGAAAATAATAGGAGTTGGAAGCAGACTAAAAGTGTGTCTACACTGTGTTTTAAAACCCACAGCAACGAGTCTTAGAGACCGGGTTGATAAATTCAGACTCGCCAGGCTCACGTTACGGTGCTAAAATCAGCAGTGTAGACATTGCAGCTCAGGCTGGAACTCAGACTCTGAAGCTCACCCTCCTCCTTGGGCTTCAGAGTTCAAGCTCCAGTTCAAACTGCAACATCTACATACACCTCTACCCCGATATAACGCAACCTGATATAACACAAATTCGGATATAACGTGGTAAAGCAGCACTCCAGGGGGGCGGGGCTGCGTGCTCCAGCGGATCAAAGCAAGTTCGATATAACGCGGTTTCACCTATAACACGGTAAGATTTTTTGGCTCCCGAGGACAGCGTTATATCGGGGTAGAGGTGTAGCTGTTTGTAGTGCCATAGTGGGAGCCTGAGTGTGTTGACACAGACTCTGAGACTTGCTGCTGCAGGTTTTAAAACACAGTGTAGACATACTCTAAGGGCCCAGTCCTGCAAGGACTTACTCATGTGCTTAGCTTTATCCACTCTGAGTAGTCCCATTGACTTCAATGGACATTAGGGTAGCAACCTTCTTGTAATGGAAATGGTTAGTATAGTTGAGGGTTTGGAATAGGACAGAGTTAAACAGGAGATGAAAAATGAGAATATGTTAAATAAAAGAAATGAAAAATTTTAAAAATAAAAGTGCTAAAAGTAAACTCAGAAAGGGCTAAAAACCAAAAATATAAATATATAAGAGGAAAGAATTTAAAAAAGAAATGTTCTTCATCTTTCCCCTTCCTTCATACTTGTCTATTTTGATTGTAAGCTCTTTGGGGCATGCTATTTATCTTATTTTATACCACCTAGCATGTTTGAGATGCTACTTAAATAAATAATAAAATAATAACAATAATAAATAATTACTAATGCAATGATGGCAATAGACAATCATCATCCAAGCAAGTACTAGACCAATTTGAGGTCCTGAGTATTTGTTAATAATATGCTAGACCCCTAAGGGCCTAAAGCTGCAGTGAAATTGTCTCTTAGCGGAAACTCTCTGAATGGTCCCATTCACATAAGGACATAATTACGCCTCTCCTCACAAATCACACATTTCTAATATCCTCAGAATAATTGCAGAATTGCAGTGTTTGAGGAGTGAAGCATTCCTTTATCTTTAAAGCAGGAAGGACCTTGGAACCTTTAAAACCTATAGAACACTTACAGTGTGGCAAAAGTTTAGATTAATGGGAAAGGCTCAGAGGCATCATCAGTGTCTGAAAGAAGCTGAAGTAAATCTGAGTCACACTGTCAGCTACAATGCACTTTTTTTACTAGAATGAATTCTAAACAGAGAGAGAGAGAGAGAGAGACCCTCCGAGGAAAATCTTAGCTATAGAAAGCTGCTTTGTATTTTGATTTTATTTCCATTTTTATTTTTATTTTTTAACTTGTTCCAACTATTGCGTTATAATTCTTATTCAGACTGATTCTAATTCAGCAAAATGTATGTTTTAAAAAATTGTTCCCACCAATGTTGTTGAAAATGTTTAGCTGGCAGAGTAGATCTCTTGCTTGTAAGCAGGGTTGAGCAAATCAGATAAAATAAAATAAGAATCAAGCAGGCATTTGTCTAAAAGCTTTCAACCAAAGTTTCTCTGAGGTTTCAGTAAATCTAGATAATATTTTTTCCTTAATTGTTTTTCATTTCTAGGTGCCTCTACATTTTCAGTTTCCAGCCTAGATCAGAAGGAGAAGAGCCAAAATATCACGAAATGTATGGGACTTATTCCAACTCTCTTCCCAGCAATTGTGTTCTTTTTCTTTTTAAGACAGAGCTTTTATTTAATTAAACAGCTATATTAGTCTTATCTAATCATTACATAACAATGAAAACCTGCTGTAAGCTTCAGCTAGTCATAGCTTCACGCAGAAATTCAGAGCTCCACCTTCCAAAACGGAGAATGACCTTTTGTCTTTGCAGCCACATCTCACAGCCTTAGGCAATGACCAAAGCTGTGAGCAGGGTCATTCCAACATCCATGTACCCAGAAACCCCAGCAAGTGCAAAGGTCAAACTCTGGAGTAATAACTGGGAAAATGCAAACCATTAGAGGAAAAATAACTTACTATTAATATGCTTTATTAATGTTTAAAGGTGTAACTTTCTTAATACCACAGCATTTACACTGCTATCTTCAATGAATTTGGCCCTGAGTAACTGAGAGCATAGTTTGGTCCTCAAGGGAGGTTACTATTTTTTAAAATGAACTACTGTTTGTAAGCTGTACTTTGATCCAGGAAGAGGAAGATAGATCGCAGAGCTGGTAGTTTAGAGAGAGGATGAAGAGAGTGAAGTGAAAGCCATGTGGTTGTAAAAGGCATTGCACTGGTCTTTGTTCTGCCTAGCGTAGTTGAAGAAAGAGGACAGGATAATTCATTCAGTTACAATGTGCAAAGAAGAGACAAACTGTGAATAAATAAAGCTAAAACTGGGGAAACTTTAGGAACTGAAATGCTATGCAACTTTTACTGCAAGAAATCTTTGTAGAGAACTGTCTACAGATTCTGAAGACCTTAAATTTCTGAGAAACAAAATGAGTCGGTTTTAACCAAAACCTGTAATTTACTAGATTAATGGTCTGCAAAGATATGGTTTAGTACTAAGAGAAGATTGCTAATTTAAAAAGAAGAATGTTGTTCAATGTATGTTGACTTGTCTAATTATATGTGGGATTTATTTTCTTGAGACTAAACTGCTTTAAAAAAATAACATTGGGTGTGTCTCTCTAAATGCATTTAATGTTGGAAACATGTAATTTCCACATGTGGTATCATTTAGTTGTTTTAAAAGGAACAAAAACAAATGTATCTTTTTAATACAGTTACGCCCCCCCCCACCCTTCCTCACTTGATAAACATGTAGACGTGCACTTCTACAGATGATTTCAGATTATATCTATAGTGGTATCAAACTAACATTGGGCATTCAAGGTAACTGTTGTGTGTCAGTTGGTTGTGTATAGATGTGAGGGGAATAAAAGAGACATGGGGCCAGATCCTGAGGGCTACACATGGCTTTACTACAGGAATCGGCAACCTTTGGCACGCGGCTTGCCAGGGTAAGCACCCTGGCGGGCTGGGCCGGTTTGTTTACCTGCCATGTCGGCAGGTTTGGCCAATCGCGGCTCCCACTGGCCGTGGTTCACTGCTCCAGGCCAATGGGGGCTCCGGGAAGTGGCGCGGGATGAGGGATGTGCTGGCTGCCGCTTCCTGCTGCCCCCATTGGCCTGGAGCGGCGAACCGTGGCCAGTGGGAGCTGCCATCGGCCGAACCTGCCGACGCGGCAGGTAAACAAACCGGCCCGGCCCGCCAGGGTGCTTATCCTGGCGATCTGAGTGCCAAAGGTTGCCGATCCCTGCTTTACTAGCTTTCTTAACATTTCTGAATTCACTGCCTCATTAAAATTGGGAAGCAGGCATGGTACTTTCCAAATTAGGTCCTAGATGGGGAATTTTCTTAAGCGCCACACTCTATCATTACATTTAGGGTGTAACCTGATTTATGTGTTCCCAATTAATAGTGTAAAGATAAGGAACAGAACCAAATGGAACTCTTTAAGGTTTGAATCTCTGGGGTGGTTCCAGATAATTTAAGTTAGTTATTTAAGACTGTGAATGACACGAGTGATAGAATTAAAGACTCTATTTAAAATAAAATAATTAGTTTAAAGCAAACAGACATTACAATATAACCATACACAGCATTCCGAGATTAAATGGTGCATCCAGGGTTGATCAGTGCATGGATGAGAAGAATGAGTATACAATCCTTTTTCTAATGGCACCTCTATGGGGTAGGAGCATGCAAATCTAAAATTAGTGTACTATCCTTTTTATAGTCAATTATAATAATACTCCTAATTAGTTAAGCCTACCTTTTACCATATCTATATTTCTGCTCTCCTATTTAATCTTCTGTATCCCAAAACCCAAATATCTTCTTCTTCTTCTTTATTGGAATTAATATCGAACATAATTCTAGCTATAATTTGTGTCAATGCAAATTTTGTGGTTACCAGTATTCTAAAACATCCAAAAATTCCCCTACAACACTTAGAACCAAAACATGTTTACAACATGACCTGGGTTTATGTCCTAACTTATCTCTAGCTTGCCACTCACTTCACTTCACTTAATTCACTAGGCCTTATTATTATCAAGCCCAAATTTAGGCCCTACTTACATTTCAGCCCATTTCTATTTAACAAAAGCAAGCACCATCCCTATGGGCTACACGGGCTTTTCACAACAAGGCATTTTTATAGATTGTTGTCTATACTGGATTGTCTAATACAGAGAGAGGGCATGGGTTCCAGTGAAGGTACATGGCATTTCAGTCAAGTAGTAACAGCAGTTGGATGACTAGGCAGTCTGCACTTCTGTTCAAACTTGGTTCTTGTTGCTCTAGCTATTTCTTTGGATACTTTGGGAGTAGCATTGACTGTCCCTTCAGCTGAATAAGGCCTAATGCATATCCTTCCAGAGTCAGTCAGTATAATGGGTGTGAGTGAAGTAAAAATGTTATTTTTTAAATTGTTACAATAGTATCAATCACAGTATTCCATATTGTGCTGTTCATCCTTCATCACCTTTGAAAACTGGCATCAGAATCTGGCAAGCATGAAGAAAATAAAATTACTCCTGATGCAGGTGTACACATAGGTGTCCTATACCAGGGAGTACCGCCCTGTAAGGAAGTGTCCAAGGCCTCGCACTGCTGTTACTGTCTGTGCCTGAGGTCTGACCCATTCTCTGGGTTGTAATTCCCAGAGGGACTGATGGGAATTGTAGTAGTGAGTGGTAAGGCCTCCTGGGAAGTGGGATACAAGGTGCAGTCATATCCTAGTCTGGGCAAGAACAGCAGCTTGGTGACAGGGCTCTCCAGTGACTGAGGTATCGGAAGGCCCAGTGGTGGTACTCCCAACTGAGAGGGAATGGGAGGAGGAGGAGGATGGAGAGAAGGCCTAAGAGGGCAACAGGCAAGCAAGTATAGGAAATAGCAATGGATGGGGAGTGGGAAGAGTGAAGCAGGCAACTCTGAAGCTGGAGTTGATGGACAAAGATGTTCAAAGGGATGGAATGCAAGCCATATGAACAAAGACTGAAGGAGCTGTGTATGTTTAGTTTGGAAAAGAGGAGATTAAGGAGGGACATGATACTTGAAAGGCTGCCATAAAAAGACCGAGAAAAGTTGTTCTCTCTTGCCACAGAGGGCAGGACAAGAGGAAGTGGGTTCAAACTAAAGCACAGCAGATTTAGATTAAATCTCAGGAAAAACTTCCTAACTGTAACAACAGTAGGACAATGGAACAGACTGCCTAGGGAGGGTGTGGAAACTCCTTCACTGGAGGTTTTCAAAAGGAGGCTGGATAGCCATGTGTCTTGAATGGTTTAGACACAACAAAGCCTTCATTTTGGCGGGGGGTTAGACTAGATGACCCTTGTGGTCTCTTCTAACCCTATCGTTCTATGATTCTATGATTACTAATTGTTTAGGGACTCAGAGCTAGAATTGTGGTAGAGGTTGGGTATGGCGGGCTCACATATTCCTCAGTAGTGCCACCCTGAGGTAGTGTGCTGATACACCTGTTTTGAGTGGTTAATCCCCCACCACCAATGGGGGAAGGACTATTTGTGGACCTTGCAACCAAGACATAAAAGTCTAAATTAAACTGCCTAGTCACCAAGAGGAAAACCACTGCACAATGAGAAAACTGAGGCATAGCTGCATCCTGACAGCAAGGGTTAAGGGGCCCTACTACACACCCATTCTTTGGTAACACTGGTCTACAATTTTTGAGAAGTCGTCTGCTTCAGAGATAAAATGTGCTATTTATTATGTATTTTGATGTGCTGAATTCAAATATGACAATTAAAACAACTGATTGGCTACTGTTTCTAAGATATTTAAGTTTTTACATTTTATGTCTACGTATATTGTGTAGATAGTAGAGTTTTAATCATAAATTGTAAACCTAGGTCTTTTCATGTGTTTATGGTTGCTTTACATGATAATATTTTACCTGTCCTGTTTATGTAACACTTTAAAAATCAGCAAAAGGGTTATATAAATAAAATGTATTATGAAACAAAAGGCAAAAAACTATTCTCTACATAGTTTAGTCCTATTCAGTGTCTACTCGGCGCTTCTTGGCTTGTCTCTTGTATTCATTAAATGGAGCATCTCTTGTCACTGTCCAGCAATAGTCTGCAAGCATTGATGGGCTCCATTTGCCCTGAGAGCGTTTCTCCATTGTTGCAATGTCCTGGTGAAATCGCTCGCCGTGCTCGTCGCTCACTGCTCCGCACTTCGGTGGAAAAAAATCTAGATGAGAGTGCAAAAAATGTATCTTTAGTGACATGTTGCAACCAAGGCTTCTGTATGCCTTGAGGAGGTTTTCCACCAACAACCTGTAGTTGTCTGCCTTGTTGTTTCCGAGAAAATTTATTGCCACTAACTGGAAGGCTTTCCATGCCGTCTTTTCCTTGCCACGCAGTGCATGGTCAAATGCATCATCTCGAAGAAGTTCACGAATCTGAGGACCAACAAAGACACCTTCCTTTATCTTAGCTTCACTTAACCTTGGAAATGTTCCACGGAGGTACTTGAAAGCTGCTTGTGTTTTGTCAATGGCCTTGACAAAGTTCTTCATCAGACCCAGCTTGATGTGTAAGGCTGGTAACAAAATCTTCCTTGATTCAACAAGTGGTGGATGCTGAACACTTTTCCTCCCAGGCTCCAATAACTGTCGGAGTGGCCAATCTTTCTTGATGTAGTGGGAATCTCTTGCACGACTATCCCATTCGCAGAGAAAACAGCAGTACTTTGTGTATCCAGTCTGCAGACCAAGCAAGAGAGCAACAACCTTCAAATCGCCACAAAGCTGCCACTGATGTTGGTCATAGTTTATGCACCTCAAAAGTTGTTTCATGTTGTCATAGGTTTCCTTCATATGGACTGCATGACCAACTGGAATTGATGGCAAAACATTGCCATTATGCAGTAAAACAGCTTTAAGACTCGTCTTCGATGAATCAATGAACAGTCTCCACTCATCTGGATCGTGAACGATGTTGAGGGCTGCCATCACACCATCGATGTTGTTGCAGGCTACAAGATCA
The DNA here is from genome assembly GCF_002925995.2 of Terrapene triunguis. Taxonomy (NCBI): domain Eukaryota; kingdom Metazoa; phylum Chordata; order Testudines; family Emydidae; genus Terrapene; species Terrapene triunguis. The sequence continues at coordinate 1,957,600 of NW_020664447.1, read as the reverse complement.
CCTTCCATGAAGAAGAATGGGACAAGATCCTTTTGACGGTCACTGAACATGGAAACCCTAACATCACCTGCCAGGAGATTCCACTGCTGTGGTCTGGAGCCCAACAGCTCTGCCTTACTCTTGGGTAGTTCCAAATCCCTGACAAGGTCATTCAGTTCACCTTGTGTTATGAGGTGTGATTCAGAGGAGGAGGATGGGAGAAAATGTGGGTCCTGTGATATTGATGGTTCAGGACCAGAAGTTTCATCCTCTTCCTCTTCCTCGTCTGACTCAAGTGAGAATGATTCTGGTGCATCAGGAACCGGCAGTCCTTCTCCGTGGGGTACTGGGCGTATAGCTGATGGAATGTTTGGATAATGCACAGTCCACTTTTTCTTCTTTGACACACCTTTCCCAACTGGAGGCACCATGCAGAAGTAACAATTGCTGGTATGATCTGTTGGCTCTCTCCAAATCATTGGCACTGCAAAAGGCATAGATTTCCTTTTCCTGTTCAACCACTGGCAAAGATTTGTTGCACAAGTGTTGCAGCATATGTGTGGGGCCCACCTCTTGTCCTGATCTGCAATTTTGCGGCCAAAATAAAGGTGATAGGCTTTCTTAACCATAGTCGTTATACTGCGCTTTTGTGATGCAAAAGTCACTTCACCACAAACATAGCAGAAGTTATCTGCACTGTTCACACAAGTACGAGGCATCTCTGCTCACTTTGGCTAAACAGAAATGTGTCCCTTTGCAAAATCAAACACTGACAAATAAGAGAGCATGACACTGTATGATTTCTAGAGCTGATATAGGGCAATTTGTTCAGCAGAGTGATGTAAGCTTCGTTATGATTGCATCATCCATGACTTCTAGGAATAACATGATGCAATTCATATCATGTAGGACGCAATACCAGCTTCAGATTGCATCATTCATTGTTTTGCCTAAAAAGCAAGTACTGTCCAAACCCAGTCATGGATCTTTGACTTCATAGATCCAGTCAAAGATGTATTTTAGTCATTTTTGGTTTAAATTGAGATCCCTTCCCTTTATAACTCACTTATCCTCCGCCAGTCCCAAGTCAAGGGTCATATATACTGACCCAATAGCATATCTTGAAAACTAGGCCAATCAACAATTTCAAGCATCATTTTCGTTCTTAGTGACCCAGAATTAGTAAAGTTTGACTACATTTATTTCAGAAGCATTTTGGTTGTAGAGCAGTGTAATGAGCAGTTCCATGGGAATGGGAAATATCTGAATGGGAGCTGTGTGTAACTTTCATTTCTGGGGCAGGAGGAATACACATGAGAACATGCAAAACTACAACCTAGCCAGGAGAGCCTGGAGATCAGTATTCCTAAAATGTTTCAAAAGGGGCAAAATATGAGTGTCCAGCAATCATTCCCACTGCTGGTGCTTTGATAACATTGTGTTGAGGACATCTTTTCAGGTTGTGTGTATGAATGCACCTCCTGTCATAATTCCTCTCTCTGATTCCCCAATATTAAAATATGGGTCTCTTCACTCATCACGGTCATTAAACGACATCCCACATCATATGATAACTGAAATTGAAAGAAGAAAATTAGATCTTAAAGAAATATATCTGTCGTTATTTCTTATTGGTAATGCAGTAGTATGCAAAAGTTCCAACCCGATTGGAGACCCCTTGTGCTGGGCACTGTGCAAACATCTAATGAGAAACAGTTGCTGCCCCAAAGTATTCAATATCTGAGGGTCTGAAACAGGTGAGGGGAGAGAGAGCAAGCTATAACATACAAGTGTGATGATAGGCACTCATCTTTTTAGTGCTAGTAAAGAATATAAATAAATACTCATCAACTATGCCTGAGAGCAGTTTAACCTATTTGTTATCAGCTGGCTAATTTTTTGTATGTATCCCAAGGAAGGTTATGAAAGAGAAGGTGGTGGCCTTACAGACTAATTTAGGAATGGCTTTCTATGCCTAAGGGATAGAATGGAAGACAGCACAGAGATGGTTGTGGGAGAAGAGGCCAAGTGGGAAGATAAAACCAGCCTTATTAGTGAAGCAGAGTGATGACTCAATAAGAAACCAGCATAGATATGGACAGGCAGAGCTGTGAAGGTGAAGGTAAGAAGCTTGACCTCTATATGATGGAAAGAGGGAGTCAATGGAAGAATTCAAAGAGGGGTTGACATAACCAGAATAATGGGAAAGAAGAAATTAACAGATGAGGATGTCAGAGAGAGCAGAGAGGAGGAAATGATAAAGACCTGGATAGTAGTTCAAACTGGTAGATTCTGCTGTAGGATTGGGGCACTGGGATGGATTTAAAATGGCTGCCTAGAGGGGAAAGTCACATATCTTTACTAGTTTGGTGAGCCCTCCAGATACTATATATAAATGTATAGTAGTCACTTCTGGAGAATATGTACAGAGGAAACTACTGTACTTTCATATCAGTATAATAAAAACTAAATTAAATGCAATAGAACAAAGTATATCATATCCAAGATGTATTTCCATATATAGAATTTTACAAAGTCAGAGATTTAGAAGGTTTATTTTATAAGTTGCCAGTAGGTGAAATGTGAAGCACTTATAAAGGAAACACCTGTGTTGAATAAAAACAGTAACATACCAGGCATAGCATGGGTGGTAATAAAAATATTTAAGTTTCTCTGTAAAAACATACAAAAAAGTTTTTTACCAAAATTATTTCATTTTTAAAATTTAGGTCCACATTCACTGAAAATATATCATAGTCACATTGCTCATGACAACCTTGCTGTTATTAAAAAGTGCTTACAGTTTTCTTTTGGTAAACTACATCTGGATTCTTAGCTTGGGTGAAAGTTTTTATTGTACTTCTGTGTCAGACTTTAATATAGTAAGGTTATTATTTATCTCCAAATGTATTCAGCTCCTCCTCTTTGGGCAGACTTAAGTTTAACAGGGTCTTTAATTACATTTCCCCCACTAGCTGACCACTATAAAAATTAATTCCTCACCACAAATCTGTAAAAATGTTTCCACTGCAATGGGAGACAAAAATAGAATAATTCCATGTCTTTTTGGATGGATGCCTAGCTGAAACTATGCAGCATTTGACTGACAAGAGGATGTAGTCTTTGCTGAGAACAATTTTTTTAACGTCCTCTTAGTCTTTAGCAATATTTAAGTAGATGAATGGAGGGAGTGAGAGAGAGAGGATTTACACTAGTTTGCAGTAGTTTGGTTATTTTTGCCGGTTTCTTCTGCAACTTTTGTTTTCTGCAAAAAAAAAAAACCTCTGCCATTCATCCGATTTACTGAATATACTATCTCAAATTGGTGAGTATTAACTTTTTTGGCTTTGATTTGAAGTATTGAAGTAGCACTTTCTACTCTTTTGTGTACAATTTTAGTAGGGAAATAAAACTCTACTGTTTGCCTAGGCAGTCTTAGAATTGTTTTAGTGTTCACCCTATAACTATAATGTGTAGTCTTTCACTGTTTAGAAAAATAAAGTTAATACATAGCTGAGTTTAAATATACAGTACATAAACTTCTTATGAAAACTTCAGTTACAGTACATCAGATTCCTCCCTTCAGTGCTGTACAGTGGATTATCAGCTTCCCACTAAGTTTTGTGGGACCATAAGAAGCAAAACAGATAAATGGCAATTTAAGTGAAACAAACAGAAATTTGTATTGGGTTGTATCCACTTGATGAAAACTAAAGTAAACAATTATTGTGCCATGACAGTATTTGTTGATAGCCTTCTGAGTTGTCTGGACTACATTAATTGTTGTTGGGGATTTAATAGCAATCAGTATGTTAAATGTAATGCTATTTAAAAATAGAATTTAGTTAATTTAACTGTTTCTTTCTATCAGAGAAACTTGCACTACATTAAGCACCAGAATTTTAATAAGCTCTGAGTATAAATTAGAAAAGTAGATATTTACTAGTGAATCACTCCATAAGATTTCTTCTTTCTCCTTTGCACAAGATTTGTATTCCTACATTTGTATCTTATTCATCATATGTGTATATATCATCAGTTTATAATATATTGTGAGTCACATCCTCAACTTGTGTAAAGTGTCATATCTCTGAAGTCAATACTAGCTGAGGGTCTGGTTCTTATGTTTATATTTATAAAATTTGCGTACAGTGATGAAAATATTTCCTATTAGAAAGGGAAAGCTATTACTAGGATGAATACTTTTCCTTAGTTGTATATGTGGCAGTTTCCACAGACTTACTGAATGAAAAAAACAGTAATGCAATATCTATTTTTATATTTTTTTGTTTAATGTGGTTCAACTCCAGATGGGGTTGGGAAATGCCTTAGTACTGAGAGCCTCCTGAGCTGGAGACATTCTTATGAAAACAGCCTTATTATTTACGTTTTTTTTTTAAGCTAACTGAGGCACACAGATTTGAGCCAAGGTCATTAGGCACTAGAATAATAAGAGAAAAGGTTTTATTTTTTTTGCAATAAAATAGTTTTAAATGCAGTTTTGGGGCCTGATCTTTAAAAGACTTATGAATATGGTTAAGCATGCATGACTAGTCCCACTAGAATCAATGGACTATCCACGTAAGTGAAGTTACTCACTTGTAAAGTCTTTTCAGGATCAGGCTGTGTGCCTGTTCCTTTGATATTTAATTTTATTTTTCATACTGAAAGTCTAACTGAAAGTTTTACACATCTTGTTGGGGGAATGGAATTGTGTTGCACCTGTAAAAAGAAACTAAATTTTTTATGGCGCTCAGAAGGACTGAATGAATAGTACATGACATGATGCTCCATTTCAGTTTTATAGATTTTATATATATTTTTAATCTGTTCTTATTACTTTGAATTCTAAGTTTTGTTTTGCTCTTTTATATATCTTTTTTGCTGTATGGCTTTTCACATGTGGTAGCATTGTATAAGGTAAAGTTGTATGAGAATATTGTCCCAAGATAAAGCTGGATGATGAGGTGCTATGTTCAGATGTAACATGGTGCAGAACTTCCATTGGCACATTTTATTTCAATGAAAAATCAAATGGTCAGCTTGCTCAGTCTTTGATTTTTTTTTACAACCATTGCCGTGAATTTTTACTTTTCATTCACCCATGTGAATGCTAAAAATGACATGCTTGGTACATAGTAGAGAACTCTGGTGGAGAAACAGGATATAAAATGGGCTTGATGAATATTGCATAGAAAGCACATACAAGATAATATAGTGACAGAAATTTTTTCCCCATAAATTTGCCTGTATAGGAATCAAGCCTAAGTATTTACTAGATAAGTAGAGTGAAAACATGCATTCCTCGGGACTGAGAATAAACAGGGTCTTGGAAGGCAGGGCAGTCTAAATTTGCCACCTGGCATAACTAAATATATTAGTGTGAATGCCCCCGCCTCAAATTTCTTCAGCTTTCTCTTTGTCACATTTTTGTTAGGCACAGTATCTAAAGTGTAGTGAATGGGCCCAATTCTTCATTCTCCTATAGTCCCTTTGTGGCTCTGCCAGCACAAAGGAGCCATAAAATAGATAGAACTGGCTCATAAAGAATTCCCCTGATGCATGGGGAAGCCTCAGATACTACCAGAGTCAGTGTGGTGGCACTGTGTTATTGCCCCTTGGTACCCCCCGCTCCTAGGAGCTGTTCCTGTTGAAAGGGGAGCATGGCTAGAAGCCTACTGTTCTCTGGCTATTCTGGCAGCTGGAACAGCCATAGGTAGCCAGATGCAAGTTAGAGTGGCTCCCAGGAAGCGTAAAGGTGGTGTAAAATACCTTTGCCTTGCCTCTCTGTTCTGCTTTTCCAAATAGCACTTGGACAGGAATGAAGAATAACTTTCGATTGGCAACAAGACTTCCATAAAAATTCTGCAAAGTGTGTCCCTTCAAGCTTAAACCTCTTCGGTTATTTTCTAGGATAGTTAAGGTGCTAATATTCTTAGAGTCAAACTGTGGCATTTCATCACTGTCCTGCAGTGGGGTGTGTGTAGGGGGAGGGGAGCAGAACTGCACTACCTTTGGGGAAGTTTGAGAATGGATTATACCTAAGGAGGTAAAATCTCTCCCAGAGCTCCCCAGGGCAGAAGGATGGCGCACCTTATTCTACTATCCATGCCCAGCCAGCAATATTGGTGTGTATGGTGATGGTAGGGAGGGCATGGCCCACCCTGCCACTTTAACCAATACATCCTGAGGGGGCATTCATGAAGGGAAAAGGTCTGTTTCCCCTGAGGTTCAATAATGTGATTATCCCTAGCCCTTGTACAGGGAATGGCAGATGCCTTTTTACCTTTTCTCCACCACTGCGCACCCATGTCAAGGCCAGAGATAATCAGGCATTCAGTATACATTTTTGGGGTAAGGGCATGAATAAACTTGGAAGTACTTGTAATCACTTGTATGATAGAATAATGCTCTATTTACAGCATTTGTAAAAACTTATATGATCTATTTTATGGCATATATATTATCTGTTTTGTGGTAATGATGTGGGTCCAGCTCCTGAGGTAAACCTCCTGATGACTTCATAATAATTTTTACTCCATAGTCATTCAAACCCAGTGAAGATCTATTGTAAGGACTTGTAATGGAGAGTGAACTATTGTAATTTTTTGGGCCCAGTCATAACCTTTGGAGCGAAGGCAGAGGGTCTCCTCTAAGTGGATTACACCCTTCTGCATAGAAGGGGCAGCCCAGATGCCTCCACAGCAACATCCCTGGTTACTTGGGCCCCATATAGAGTGCTCCATGGGTCTGGGCAATCCATGGAGCCAGAGAGGGCAGTGAGTGGACAGTCTGGGGAAGTTCACTGACTCTGCACTTAGCAGGTTGGACAGATAATAGCGGTCCCAGTGTTGGAAATGTCTTACTTCCTTATTCTAAGTTCAATGGCCTCTGGAAAAAAAGGTATTTCTAGCCTATAGTTGTGAGTAGCCTCAGCAGGTAAGCGAAGTCTGTGGAGCTTGGGTTGGACAGTAGCTGTAGATACTAATGTTAGCTGGATTATGCCCTTAAAAAGAGAGACTTGTGTTGGTTTTTATCTTATTCAAACTAACTCATTTATATGTGGATAGAACTGAGTGGAACTGCTCGGCTTTCAGACTTATGTCTCAGCTGTTTGCAAGCCTCTCTCTACTGCAGCACTACTTCATAAGCATATAAAGCCAGACAGTGCCATTGGTTAAACATGCATGTCTCTCACTGTCTTCAACATGGATATATCCAAACCCAGAATATTGCTCAAAATATAATCAGTGGGGGTTTAAATTAGCATAGATGAATCTGGAAAATTGACAAGTTTATGTTTTTGCTCACAAAGTTTTGCAAATTCAGCCTTTCTTATATGCTTTGGGGATGGGCCTTTGAAATGCATGGCCCTTCTGGGCTGGCCTGTTTGCATCACAATATCATGATGAAAAAAAGTATCTGGTGAACTAGCTGAAAAAGTTGGATTTGGGTTCTGAATGTGGCTGGTTTGGATGTGGTCTGGGAGTGAGGAATTCTGGTTCCTGTTCTCTGCCCTGCTGGTGACTGTTATACATGAAGTAAATAACTCTGTGCATCTCTGTAAAAGGAGAGTAATAATTATGTGACATGGAAGTTGTGAGGCTTAATTTAGTAATGTTTGTAAAGAACTCTTTGAATGAGCCATAGAAACGCAAAGTGTTGGTGTTTTATTTCAACCTTATCAAATCATGGGTCTGTTTTTCAGGTGATTATACAAAGCTATACTAACCCACCTATCTTATCCTAAAATGCCTGGACCTTATTGACATCTTTATTGATGAATATACCATAAATGATATGATTCATAAATCTTAGTTTTGTAATTGGACACTTCAAACTTTCATGAAATGATTTACTACTTTACTCTTGAGTATCTGGAATGAGTTAATTGTGGTTGGAAATAGATGGTTTTAAGGAAAGGAAATATTGCCGTCAATGATTCAGAAAAGTTCTAATGTAGACGTAATGTTCTAATGAGGGAAAAATATCCCAAACAAATGCTTATTCCTTGGTATCTTGTGTAGGTTTTTTTGTTAGCAGAAGTGGAACTGAGATTCTAGCTTATTTGAAATGATTAACAGCACATTCTGTGACTGTTTGAAGACATTCCTTTGTAGGTTTCCATGGTTACATGTGGCAACCGGTACTGTATCTGGTTATGTGCCTGAGTGTAACTTCTCTTCTGCTCATGTAAAAGCCAGGTAGTAAAACTAAGGAGAAGAAACTGAAACACATGTAAGCAGGGCCGGCTCCAGCATTTCTGCTGCCCCAAGCAAAAAAAAAAAAAAAAAAGCCTTGATCGGCGGCTGTTCAGCGGCAGGTCCTTCGCTCCTAGAGGGAGTGAGGGACCTGCCGCCCCCGAATTGCTGCAGGTGCCGCCCCTCTCCCTTGGCCGCCCCAAGCACCTGCTTGTTAAGCTGGTGCCTGGAGCCGACCCTGCATGTAAGAGGCACATATTTCTGTGCTTATCTCTTAGAAATGACTGAGGTATGTGATGAGACAAATTGCTTAACTGATGATTTCCAGGGTTTTAAAAATGTACTATAAACATGCTTAATTCCAGAGCCTCGTCCCCAGTGTGTTTGAGAAGATGGAGCTCTAAATGGGACATGATTTGGCTCAAAAGAGACATTCCTAGCATAGCATGTCACTCACTCTAGCATCTACAGAACACTGAACTGAAATCCATGTCACTAGCTCAAATTGTGCCATACTTAATAATAAGTTCTTCCCTGCCAAAGCATTCAGGATGCTGCACAGTGAAATTATGATAATAATCAGTCATCAAAACATCACAATTGGTAAATGCCACTAAGAGAAGAAATTGATTGGAACTAGGAGAAATATATGGAGGCTTTTATAGGGCCAAATCCTCAGGTAGTGTAAATTGGTGCAGTGCTAGTGAAGTCAGTGGAGTTGTACTGATGTACACGTGCTCAGGATCTGGAACATATTGTTTAAATAAGGCAATAAAATGAAAATATAAGCTTCGGAAAATGCCAGACGGCTAGATTATCCTTGGCCTTTACATGTGTGTCTGGAGGGAGGTGAGGTTACAGATGGAGGTGTTGGTACCCCTTGGGTTTAATGTGTAAATAGACTGTAGTGGATAAGAAGTCTCTAAACAAGCCTATAACAGATTGTCAAAATTAACTCTGGACCTTCAGGTCCAGAGTCAGAATTAGTCAGGGGAGTAGCTTTTTTCCTTCCCTCTGGCATAGAACAGTGGTGAGAGCAAAACTCTGTATGGGGATGAATGGCTGTTGGGGCTGGGAAGAACCAATTAATAAAACCTTCTCTGATTAAACCACAGAAGCTCCTAGTAGAACCAGAGATTTGCAGAAAGCTTTAAGAAAAACCTCATTCTGCATCTTGGGCATTCAGGACTTGACCCGAAGACTATTAAAGTCAATGGGTATTGGATCAGGCCTTAAGAGTGTGGACACTTTTAAGAAACATTTCTCTTAACTTCCTTTTGAGTATTTTAACTAGTCCAGCAATTGAGTTAGGAATTTGCAAAGTCCAGGCCCTGGAACAGATCTTCCTTCACTCTTCTACCTTACCTTAATATGCTGTTTTACCCCTGGTCATCAGCTTCTTATGGTGAAATCAGCTTCTTATGGTGAGTTTTGGATTACTGTCTGCAAGGAGACATTGTTAGAACAATACACATACAGGCAGGCACAGAACATAACCATGATCCTTATGTTGGGAAAGCTTCTGAGGCCTAAACTTTCTAAAAAATGGTAGCACTTCTTCTAGGATTAAGCTTTTTCCAAAATATAATCAGGACACAGTATCTGGGGGGAGATGGGTCGGAAACAAGAGGGAGCGTGGGCTATAATGGCAGAGAGAAAGGAGGGTCAGGGCAAAACTGGGAGGCAAGATCAAACCAGTATCTTAGATGCCTATATACAAATGCGAGAAGTATGGGTAATAAGCAGGAAGAACTGGAAGTGCTAATAAATAAATACAACTATGACATTGTTGGCATCACTGGTGGGATTGGTGGGATAATGCACATGATTGGAATGTTGGTGTGGATGGGTACAGCTTGCTCAGGAAGGATAGACAGGGGAAAAAGGGAGGAGGTGTTGCCTTATATATTAAAAATGTACACACTTGGACTGAGGTGGATATGGACATAGGAGATGGAAGTGTTGAGTCTCTGGGTTAGGCTAAAAGGGGTAAAAAAACAAGGGTGATGTCATGCTAGGAGTCTACTACAGGCCACCTAACCAGGTGGAAGAGGTGGATGAGGCTTTTTTTAAACAACTAACAAAATCATCCAAAGCCCAAGATTTGGTGGTGATGGGGGACTTCAACTATCCAGATATATGCTGGGAAAATAACACAGCGGGGCACAGACTATCCAACAAATTCTTGGACTGCATTGCAGACAACTTTTTATTTCAGAAAGTTGAAAAAGCTACTAGGGGGGAAGCTGTTCTAGACTTGATTTTAACAAATAGGGAGGAACTCATTGAGAATTTGAAAGTAGAAGGCAGCTTGGGTGAAAGTGATCATGAAATCATAGAATTTGCAATTCTAAGGAAGGGTAGAAGGGAGTACAGCAAAATAGAGACAATGGATTTCAGGAAGGCGGATTTTGGTAAGCTCAGAGAGCTGATAGGTAAGGTCCCATGGAAATCAAGACTGAGGGGAAAAACAACTGAGGAGAGTTGGCAGTTTTTCAAAGGGACACTATTAAGGGCCCAAAAGCAAGCTATTCCGCTGGTTAGGAAAGATAGAAAATGTGGCAAAAGACCACCCTGGCTTAACCACAAGATCTTGCATGATCTAAAAAGGAGTCATATAAAAAATGGAAACTAGGACAGATTACAAAGGATGAATATAGGCAAACAACACAGGAATGCAGGGGCAAGATTAGAAAGGCAAAGGCACAAAATGAGCTCAAACTAGCTACAGGAATAAAGGGAAACAAGAAGACTTTTTATCAATACATTAGAAGCAAGAGGAAGACCAAGGACAGGGTAGGCCCACTGCTCAGTGAAGAGGGAGAAACAGTAACAGGAAACTTGGAAATGGCAGAGATGCTTAATGACTTATTTGTTTCGGTCTTCACCGAGACGTCTGAAGGAATGCCTAACATAGTGAATGCTAATGGGAAGGGGGTAGGTTTAGCAGATAAAATAAAAAAAGAACAAGTTAAAAATCACTTAGAAAAGTTAGATGCCTGCAAGTCACCAGGGCCTGACGAAATGCATCCTAGAATACTCAAGGAGCTAATAGAGGAGGTATCTGAGCCTCTAGCTATTATCTTTGGAAAATCATGGGAGACGGGAGAGATTCCAGAAGACTGGAAAAGGGCAAATATAGTGCCCATCTATAAAAAGGGAAATAAAAACAACCCAGGAAACTACAGACCAGTTAGTTTAACTTCTGTGCCAGGGAAGATAATGGAGCAAGTAATTAAGGAAATCATCTGCAAACACTTGGAAGGTGGTAAGGTGATAGGGAATAGCCAGCATGGATTTGTAAAGAACAAATCGTGTCAAACAAATCTGATAGCTTTCTTTGATAGGATAACGAGTCTTGTGGATAAGGGAGAAGCTGTGGATGTGGTATACCTAGACTTTAGTAAGGCATTTGATACGGTCTCACATGATATTCTTATCAATAAACTAGGCAAATACAATTTAGATGGGGCTACTATAAGGTGGGTGCATAACTGGCTGGATAACCATACTCAGAGAGTTGTTATTAATGGTTCCCAATCCTGCTGGAAAGGCATAACAAGTGGGGTTTCGCAGGGGTCTGTTTTGGGACCGGTTCTGTTCAATATCTTCATTAACGACTTAGATATTGGCATAGAAAGTACGCTTATTAAGTTTGCAGACGATACCAAACTGGGAGGGATTGCAACTGCTTTGGAGGACAGGGTCATAATTCAAAATGATCTGGACAAATTGGAGAAATGGTCTGAGGTAAACAGGATGAAGTTTAACAAAGACAAATGCAAAGTGCTCCAGTTAGGAAGGAAAAATCAGTTTCACACATACAGAACTGTCTAGGAAGGAGTACGGCAGAAAGGGATCTAGGGGTTATAGTAGACCACAAGCTAAATATGAGTCAACAGCGTGATGCTGTTGCAAAAAAAGCAAACATGATTCTGGGATGCATTAACAGGTGTGTTGTGAGCAAGACACGAGAAGTCATTCTTCCGCTCTACTCTGCGCTGGTTAGGCCTCAACTGGAGTATTGTGTCCAGTTCTGGGCACCGCATTTCAAGAAAGATGTGGAGAAATTGGAGAGGGTCCAGAGAAGAGCAACAAGAATGATTAGAGGTCTTGAGAACATGACCTATGAAGGAAGGCTGAAAGAATTGGGTTTGTTTAGTTTGGAAAAGAGAAGACTGAGAGGGGACATGATAGCAGTTTTCAGGTATCTAAAAGGGTGTCATAAGGAGGAGGGAGAAAACTTGTTCACCTTAGCCTCTAAGGATAGAACAAGAAGCAATGGGCTTAAACTGCAGCAAGGGAGATTTAGGTTGGACATTAGGAAAAATTTCCTAACTGTCAGGGTGGTTAAACACTGGAATAAATTGCCTAGGGAGGTTGTGGAATCTCCATCTCTGGAGATATAAGAGTAGGTTAGATAAATGTCTATCAGGGATGGTCTAGACCAGGGTTCGGCAACCTTTCAGAAGTGGTGTGCCGAGTCTTCATTTATTCACTCTAATTTAAGGTTTCGCGTGCCAGTAATACATTTTAACGTTTTTAGAAGGTCTCTTTCTATAAGTCTATAATATATAACTAAACTATTGTTGTATGTAAAGTAAATACGTTTTTTAAAATGTTTAAGAAGCTTCATTTAAAATTAAATTAAAATGCAGCGCCCCCTGGACCGGTGGCCAGGACCCGGGCACTGTGAGTGCCACTGAAAATCAGCTCGCGTGCCGCCTTCGGCACGCGTGCCATAGGTTGCCTACCCCTGGTCTAGACAGTATTTGGTCCTGCCATGAGGGCAGTGGACTGGACTCGATGACTTCTCGAGGTCCCTTCCAGTCCTAGAATCTATGAATCTGAGGTCTGTATTGGTAAAGGTATGTTTTACAGACCTCAGAGCAAATATAATGTGATGCTTACAGTCGTTTCTCATACAATGCACTCTATCTTAAAATAACTATCATGGTTTCCCTATTCTTGGAATGGCATCTGGATATGGAGCTACTGTACAATGGTCAGTGGCTTCAAGGTCTGCTGGTTGCATCATTAGAGGGATGTTGATGTGGAAGTGTATTTCTATTGTTTCTTCTGTAGATATTAAATGTGGCTTGTCTTTACTATCTAGCCATTGGTTAGCTCACTGGTCAGAGTTCATTTTCTCAGATTGTGCATTCAATATTCCAAACTTTGGCTTTCCCCATAGGGACCTGCACTTTTGATGCTCCCCACTAATGATTCTTTCTGTGACTTTCACAACAGACTCTCTCATGACTGGGACAGTGTACAGACTGGTTTAGGAAAATCTTAATCTGCAGGGCTGCCTAGTGTGACAACTTAAAAACACGAGGGAGAACATGAACATTATGGAGTCCAAAATGGTATCTAGATTTTCCAACCTGAACGCTGCAATAGCTGTGGACACTTGGCTGGATGGATAACCAAATAGAGAAGCTATTGGCTAGTGTACAGTCAATCATGCACTTCAGAATGCTTAGGGCAGTGGCTCTCAACCTTTCCAGACTACTGTACCCCTTGCAGAAGTCTGATTTGTCTTGCATACCTCAAATTTCATCTCTCTTAAAAACTACTTGCTTACAAAATCAGATATAAAAATACATAAGTGTCACAGCACACTATTACTGAGAAATTGCTTATTTTCTCATTTTTACCATATAATTTTAAAATAAATTGATTAGAATATAAATACTGTACTTACATTTCAGTGTATAATATATAGAGCAGTATAAACATATCATTGTCTGTATGAAATTTTAGTTTGTACTGACTACGCTAGTGCTTTTTACGTAGCTTGTTGTAAAACTAGGCAAATATCTAGATGAGTTGTTGTACCCCCCGGAAGACTTCTGTGTACCCTTGGTTGAGAACCACTGGCTTAGGGAACTTACTTGAACAGATAGCTGCCAGTCTTGCCTGGCTCATGCAATATAAGAAAGGCAGTGACACAAGGAGATAAATATGGTGCTGTCAGTATCCTCTATCATTACTTCTCACACACAATAACTACATCATTCACCTCCAAACCTCTGCCAACCTTCATGAGATGTAGCTTCAATGTGTCCAATCCATGTATCTGTTGTACACCTATCTGTGCATTCTAGCCTTGTGGTACATGACCACCCTCCTACCTTCCTGTGCAGTGTTTCACTTGGTAGATCTCTTAGGCTTGTCCTGCCAGTCTCCCATAGGACAAACAGAATTCTGGCATCTTAGGCTTTGAAGGTTTTCAAGTATACATGCTAGAGGCCTACCACAGACATTGTGAAAAGAAATCAAGGTGAGTGGCAACCAGACTGAAGCTGCTGTCCCTGAGAATCTGGTGTTAGCTGCAGTGGGGAGATGTCTTTGTCTTAACACAGGAAGATTATTAAAAAAAAGTGAAAATCAATATGAATGATTTAATATGTAGCAACCTTCACAAAACTGGTCATCACAGTTCACGGTGACGGAAAATATTGTTTTGAAAACACCCAATAAACATATTGTGTCTTTGTATCCAACTATTGGCTTCACAATTGCTTGTAGATCATGGAATGTCAGCTTAACATTGTATAATGGACTTCTGGATATATTAGTTGTCTGGGAAATTTACTGTGAATCCTGCCCTGTGAGTTCTGCAAAGAGACTCTATTCATTTAGCTACAGTTGGCTTTTCAGCTAGGATGATAGTGAATGGGTGAGAAGGGGGAATTCTGTATCCAAATTTTCATTAGAGAGCAGAAATGACGTTCAAATTTTCCTCATTCTTTGGCTTTGTGTTGGTTCTCGTAGTCATAGTAACAGGTCAGCATTAATTTAACAGGACCATTAGCGCTAATAATCATTGAAGTGAGTTGCTCTGGTGCTTTATAGGTCCTTGGCCATAAGGGGGCTGGAATGGGACTCATATATTCAGAGAATAACAGATTATCAAAGGGCTCCCGAGCTTGATGCAAATTCTGGCATGGCTATTTCAGTTACTATTCAGCTCTCTTGAAATGCAAATAGTAGAATATTTGTCACAGACTCTTCCTGCAGATGCCTTGGTACCATGTCCATTTGTTTTTTGACCATCTGCTACAACCTGAAGCTGTCAAGGATTGCTAAGGTTGAACTTGTCTTGTCTTGGAATGAGACAATGATGTAATATCAGCTTGGGATGAGTTTTATACACATACCTGTCTGCCTAACTCATGGGGTCAAGCAGATCTACCAACAATAAATAGATTCTCTTCTTGATAACATGTCTGTAAGAGACACAAATATTCAACCCCTTAAATAGAATGCAGTCAGAGTTCATACATATAAATATATTTATGCTGCTGTTTAAAAGTAAAAGTAAACTCTAAAAATACCATGAATTAGACCATATGAGTATGTAGGCTATTCCATAGGCAGGCTGGCTTTGCCACATGGATGAAATGTTCTATGATGCTCACCTTATGTGCATCATGATAGCTTTATGCTCCTGAAATCTTGTTCCTATCTGTGGTCATTAGACTTTTCCCATGCATTCAGAGGAACAAGGTCCTGAAAATGACTTTCTCATAAGCAAACTAGGAAAATATAGCCTAGACAAAACTACTATAAGATGGGTGAACAACTGGTTGGAAAACTATACTCAGAGTAGTTATTAATGGTTCATAATCAAACTGGAAGGGCATATTGAGTGAGGTCCCACAGAGTTCTGTCCTGGGTCTGGTTCTTTTCAATATTTTCATAAATGATTTGGATAATGAGAGAATACATTTATAAAATATGTGGATGATAGCAAGCTGGGAGGGATTGCAAGTGATTTGGAGGACGGGATTAGAATTTGAAATGACCTTAACAAACTGAAGAAAGGGTCTGAAATAAATAGGATGAAATTCAATAAGGACAAATGCAAAGTACTACACTTAAGAAGGAACAATCAATTGCACAAATAGAAAATGAGAAATGACTGCCTAGGAAGGAGTACTGCACAAAAGGATCTAGGGTTATGGTTGGATCAGAAACCAAATATGAGTCAACAGTGTAATGCTGTTGGGGGAAAAAAGCAAACATTATTCCAGGATGGTTAGTAGAAGTGTTGTAAGCAAGACACAAGAAGTCTTCACTTTGCCCAACCCTGATAAGGCTTCAGCTGGAATACTGTGCCCAGTTCTGGCCACCACACTTCAGGAAAGATGTGGGCAAAATGGACAAAGTCCAGAGGAGTACAACAAAAATGATTAAAGGTGTAGAAAACAGGTAAATTGAAAAAACTGGGTTTGTTTAGTCTTGGGAAGAGAAGACTGGAGGCGGTATGTAAAAAGTTGTTTTGAAGAGGAGGGTGACAAGTTGTTTTCCTTATCCACTGAGGAAAGGACAAGAAGTAATGGCCTTAAATTGCAGATGTAGGTTAGACATTAGGAAAAACCTCCCAACTGTGAGGGCAGTTAAGCACTGGAGCAAATTACCTAGGGAGGTTGTGGAATATCTGTCATGGAGGTTTTTAAGAACAGGTTAGATAAACACCTGTCAGTGATGATGTAGATAATACTTAGTCCTGCCTCAGTGCAGGAGACTGCACTAGATGATCTATCGAGTTCCCTTCCAGTCCTACATTTCTATGATCTTCTGGGACAGGACTCATTAGTTTCTGCCCTTTTGACCAATAATCCCACATGGGGAAGTGTACAGATATGCATCACTACTCAGTCAGTTTAGGGTAAACTGCAAATGTCTGTGGAATTTCTAGACCTAACATTTACAGTTGAGTTTGTTAACTCAAGTTAATTGACACATACAAGCAGGACTTCAAGCTCTAGTCTCGACAAAACCTGGGAAAATTGATCCTCTCATACCTCCAATGCTGTGTTCTTCCTGAGACCTTTAAAGGCCACTAAGGTTATTTAAGACAGTATAGGCAAGCTGAGAAACTGTCTCCACACAGCAACATGTGGCTTCTGGGGAGTGTTGATTAAAATTCACCCCATCCTAGCTTAGCATGCAACTGTGTTAATCTTTTTAGTTTTGATTTTGTAAAAAATAAGAGAATATCACATTGCAGTACGAGCATATTGATTTCCCTGTTGTACAAAAGTCACTGGCTTATTTCACCTTTAAATGCAACAAATACAAACATGATATGTTTACCTAATAGCAAGTCAAGCAGTAACATAGCACAAGTTGAGCATTTACAGGAGTTATACAGTATGCAATATTTGTGGCATGTTGTGCTTGTGAAGAGAGGCCAACTTTGAAAGGTTCAGATTCAAATCTGCACACACTTGAGCCCCAAAACATCTTGAAACGATTTCAAAGCAGTTTAATATTTTATTGAATGTTATATTTCCCAGGCAAGGCTTTCATTGGGAATACTTTTACTTTTTATGTTTTGTTGTTTTTAATTAATTTCTGTTTCTAATTTCTGTCTGTTTCCAGCCTCTCTTCATTTAATTCATTCGCTATATTGACCTCAACCTGTGTCACTTGTTCACTGAAATCCTCTAGGGAGGATCGGTATCAGGTCTAATAAGACTGCTGTCACTTTACACCAAGCAGAAAGTAAATGTTTCATTTGTTAAATGGACTGGTAGAAAACATTGTCTTTTTCTACCATCCTCATTATTCTTCTAGGCAAAATGTTTTACTTTTATGTGACTGAGAGTGGATAAAATGGATTTGAAGCTGCAGATTTTAGTGTCTTGAATGAAGACTTATGTAAGACTTTTCTCTTTTTTTATGTATCAGTTGTACTGAAATATGATCAGAGTAACAGAATAGGGTCTAGTTGTAATGAAGTTTCTTGTGTTTCCACTAATAAGATAAGTGATACAGTATATAAGAGACAAACTGTGAATTTCTGTTCCAAAAGAAACAGCAGAGGAAGATATAAAGAATGCAAGATTATTAAATTGAACTGTAGACTGTTAATGTAGGGCCCAATCTTGCTACCACTGGTCAATGGGAGTTTTGCCATGGACTTCGTGGTCAGCAGGATTGGCCTGTGTATTTTGTATTTTTCTTTGTAGTCTGTTACATATATTTACTACTTCACTTGTTGTATTTTGTGATGTCAGACAAATGGCTGCATTTAATTGGTAGATTCCATTTATAAATACGTTTGCAAAGTGCTTTGGGGGTCTTCTGGGTGAAAGATGCTTTGTGGGCAGAAATTATCGTCATTCATGGTTTTAATACAGCATCTTACATTGTATTTTATTTATGATTTTATATATGAAAATGAAACCTGGAAACATCACAAACTTTATAATAGAGTGTCATAATTGAGTATTTTAAGATTTTTTTTCTAGAAAAAGATAAGACTTAATGTTTAATATGAATGAGGCTAAAGGATGTTTTACTTTTATATCAACTCTACTTGGTAATCAGTTTGGGCCAGCTTTTCAGCTGCACCAAAGCAGCGCTCCTCACAGGGTGAGGTGCCATGCAAAGGTGGTTTTAAGCCACTTTTATACCACTCTTCTCAGTGCTTAGTTTGTAATGAAAGAGGTGTGGGAGTTTAAGCAATTTGGTTGCCATGGCTCATGCAATTTTTTTACTTTCATAACTGATGCGGCAAACCCAGAGGTGCTGGGCTATGAACTGCCAAGCCTAGAGGTGCTGGGGCTCAGTCCTGGTAAACCCTGGCACAAAATTAATCACTGGATCTTCCTCTGATTCTGTGGCTAATTTGTGCTGGCATCAGACAAGCCCCGATGTGAAATAGAGCAGCCTCAGGGCTACTTTATGTTGCACTGGTTGCCTGTCTGTTGTGGCAGCTGGGGACCACTAGAACCCCAGGATACTTTGGTCACATCCCCTGTGCAAAGATTGGAGGAAGAGGAAGCCTCTATAGTGCTCCTATACCACTGAGGATTTCCAAAACCTCCCCCCCCCCCAGCAAGCAGAATCCTCCCTTCAAGTGAGGTTTGCACTACAGGATCTTCAGCTCCCAGACCAATCCTTCAGAGCAATAAGCAATTGGGTGTGAATTAGGGGAGTCATGAGGCTACTCTAATTTACATCAGAGATCAGCCCAGTGCCTTGCTGGCCCCAGAATCAGGAGCATATATCCCCTTCCCCCAGCCTACTCCTTTTTTTCCAATTGTGTGCTGAGCTTGGAGGATCCAGGGCAAATCTTTATTCTTGGTAGTGTTTCAGTGTATGCTCCTAATGTAGTTTCTGCTATAATTAAAGTACATTTCTAGTTAACAAACGTAATCTAGATATATTGACTCTAAAAGTTATTTTTAAAAGAACAGTGTCCAGTACAGTATACTATAAATGTTACTGACTTTTAAAGGGACACCTAAGTTAAAACATATATTACACATTAAACTATTCTTACCGGTGGTCAAATTTATCTAGATGGGTCATAGAAGGCCTTGAAGGTATCAGAACCCAGAACATTTCTATGCTCAGCCTTGCTCTACAGGGACTACCTCTTGGGGTGAGGAAGCTATTGAGCTGTCATGTTCATTCAGCACTTTAGTCTGTGCTGAGACTCTCACCAAATATGTTAATTAGTGCCAGACACACTGGTAAGTCTATGATTTGGACATCCTTTTCCCTAGAAATGGGACTGGAACCACCAACTCCTTTCATGGTCACCAAATAGTTATCGGATAGTAACTAACTTGGTTACTATTGACCTGAGTTGTAAATAAACCTGTCACTTACAGAAAGCTTCACATCCTGTTACCACTGAGCCATGCAGCCTCCAATGGGTACCACTAGTAAGTTGCAGCACAAAATTACAGGACAATCATATATTCAACCCGCTGAAGCACAAATGTGGACTACGACTGAGATAAAGAGCCAAAATTTGTTACACAAGAAAAAACAATAATAAAAGTTTAAGATGATATGGGATTAATTTCTTTAATAGAAATAACACTTTCCATAAACTCAGTTTCATGAATTAGTGTTTGTTAAATACTATCATAAATAAATAAATGATCAACACAATAATTTGAGAGAACACTGGATATTATGGGGTACAGGTAAACCTGGGTCTAACTCCTTGTAATCGTGTATTTGGGAAGCATGATAGGAAATAAGTAAAACAATTAACTGGCAAATTTGATGCAATTCTTTGCTTTATGTTTGGCAATACACTGAACCTCACAGAGATCAAAAGCTATTTGCAATGTTTACCTTTAAATAAAACTGAGTCTGCCCCACTCCCCATGGACTTGGAGGTAGTTGCCAGATAGGAAAGTAAAACATTTTTTCTGTTTTCCTATAATGTATGCATTTCAGCCTCCGCAAGTAGATACAATACAATATGCTGCATAATACTGTAATTTGCCAAGAGATTATATGCTTTTTTTACCTAAATAGTGGAGTGCCAATAGTTACTCTTCTTTATTTAAATAATTCATTTATTTATAGCCCTTTCTATGACACATCTATTTACGTTGTTTTATATATATAGTAAAAGTACATGTAATATCCCTTAAACCAGGGGTTCTCAACCTTTTTGTTTCTGAGACCCCCCCAACATGCTATAAAAACTCCATCGCCCACCTGTGCCACAATAACTGGTTTTCTGCATATAAAAGCCAGGGCCTGCGTTAAGGGGTAGCAAGCCAGGCAATTGCCCAGGACCCCATGCCACAGGCACTGTGAAGCTAAGTTGCTTAGGGCCCCGGACTTCAGCCCCATGCAGTGGGACTTTGGCTTTCCGCCCTGGGCCCCAGCAAGTCTAACACTGGTCCTGCTTGGCGGACCCCCTGAAACCTGCTTGTGACCACCCTGGTTGAGAACCACCGCCTTAAATCAAAATGAACTTTTTAAATGCACTCACTGTATTATATGTATCCCATTATGGTTGGAGTACCTCTGTATCTATATGGCACTTTTTACTATATATAAAATAATGTAACTACCGTGAGTGCATTAAAAAAGTTCATTCTGGTGTAAGGGATATTACATCTGCTAGCAATATTCTTTCTATTTAAAATTATAAATATGGGAAATACCATTTATTATTTCTATTATGGTAGCATTTAGAGTCCTTGATCGGGGATCAGGGCCCCATTGTGTTAGATATTATACATACGTTATAGAGGGAGCTCGCAGCAACCCTCATATTCAGGTTGCCTATCATTTCCCATTACAAAAGATTCTGACAACCTTTTTGTTTTGAGAAGTGCTCACATCTCCATTGTTTGAAGCTGGCTTTTGAAATTTGGCTGAAGAGAAGCCTGCAGGGTAAAAAAATGCCTTTTCTTTGTCCCATTAAATTTTGTTCAGGTTTAGCTGAGTTGTACACTGTTAAAAATTACATTTCCCTTCTCTTGTGCCTGCCATTATGTTTCCATGCACAAAAATCCACATTTGCACATACAAATTGCAAGTGTATGTTCCCATTTGGGGTTATGTATGCAAATAATTAGGCAAGTAAAATTGTAGGGTCTGGTGCACATCTAGAGACCAGTTGAATTGTCTTTGGAATTTGTACAGTGGTCAAATAGCTTTTTAGTTTATTAGTGTATTTTAACAAAACATAGAATAGATGGATTGTAAAAAATTCAGACAGAAACCTGGAATCTATTTCATGTGAGCAGGTGAAGTTAGCTAAGGGATCTTGCATTGTCAGTCAAGCAGAAGACTGTAAATTCACTTGGCTGCTTCTATGAATATTTAAAAAGCAACAGAGAGTCCTGTGGCACCTTTAAGACAAACAGATGTATTGTACATGTATTGTACATGTACACAATACATGTACAATACATCTGTTTGTCTTAAAGGTGCCACAGGAC